>NC_057812.1:162869763-163177859 GCF_018294505.1 Triticum aestivum | reverse complement strand
TCCGGAGCTCCGCCGTAGGGGGCATTGATCACGGAGGGCTTCTACATCAACACCATAGCCTCTCCGATGAAGTGTGAGTAGTTTACCTCAGACCTACGGGTCCATAGTTATTAGCTAGATGGCTTCTTCTCTCTTTTTGGATCTCAATACAAAGTTCTCCCCCTCTCTTGTGGAGATCTATTCGATGTAATCTTCTTTTGCGGTGTGTTTGTTGATACCAATGAATTGTGGGTTTATGATCAAGTTTATCTATGAACAATATTTGAATCTTCTCTGAATTCTTTTATGTATGATTGGTTATCTTTGCAAGTCTCTTTGAATTATCAATTTGGTTTGGCCTACTAGATTGATCTTTCTTGCAATCCGAGAAGTCCTTAGCTTTGGGTTCAATCTTGCGGTGTCCTTTCCCAGTGACAGTAGGGGCAGCAAGGCACATATTGTATTGTTGCCATCCGGGATAACAAGATGGAGGTTTTATCATATTGCATGAATTTATCCCTCTACATCATGTCATCTTGCTTAAGGCGTTACTCTGTTCTTATGAACTTAATACTCTAGATGCATGCTGGATAGCGGTCGATGTGTGGAGTAATAGTAGTAGATGCAGGCAGGAGTCGGTCTACTTGTCTTGGACGTGATGCCTATATACATGATCATACCTAGATATTCTCATAACTATGCTCAATTCTGTCAATTGCTCAACGGTAATTCGTTCACCCACCGTAAAATATATATGCTCTTGAGAGAAGCCACTAGTGAAACCTATGGTCCCCGGGTCTATTTTCATCATATTAATCTTCCACTACTTAGTTACTTTCATTGCCTTTTATTTTACTTTGCATATTTATCATAAAAAGACCAAAAATATTATCTTATCATATCTATCAGATCTCACTCTCGTAAGTGACCGTGTAGGGATTGACAACCCCTTATCGCGTTGGTTGCGAGGATTTATTTGTTTTGTGTAAGTGCGAGGGACTCGCGCGTAGCCTCCTACTGGATTGATACCTTGGTTCTCAAAAACTGAGGGAAATACTTACACTACTTTGCTGCACCACCCTTTCCTCTTCAAGGGAAAACCAACGCAAGTGCTCAAGAGGTAGCACACCCTCGTTGGGCTTCTGCTTGAAGGTTGTCGAGTACATGTCGTGTAAATGGTGGTAAGTGGTGAGAGCGTGTGTGAAGAAGTACACCCCTGCAGGGTTAACATCATCTATTCGAATAGTCATGTCTGCGGTAAAGGACTTCTGGGTTGCCTGTATAGTTCATAGACAAGTGAAAGTGGATACTCTAAAATACGCAAGATAAGCGTGAGTGCTATGGATGGCGTTATCGTAGGGAGACGGGAGCGGATCCATAGTGGTGTATTGGTTGGCGAATATGTGGACTCGTGTGCGCCACCTCAAAAGAGTTACTTGCGGTCGTAGTTCAGGTTAGCCACTGAGTCAAAGTTGGCTTGCTGCAGTTAAACCCCACCATCACTTTGTTGATAATGATGCATATGTAGATAGTTCTGATGTAAGTCTTGCTGGGTACATTTGTACTCAAGTTTGCTTAATTTATGTTTTTGCAAAGAGACTTCAGTCTCACTAGTAGTTCCGCGTGGACTTCGACGTTTAGCTTGTTACCTCATCTACGATCTTGTGCCATCGGCAGGGTCTTATAGATAGTCAGGCTTCTCAGCCTTTTCATTTGTAGTTGTTTGTACTTAGACAAGTTAAGCTTCTGCTTGTGCTTGTTGCTTGTATGACTTGAATGTTGGGTCATCAGACCCATGTTTGTAATATCTGGCTCCTCGGAGCCTAATGAATAAATACTTTGAGTCGTAGAGTTTTTTTGTGATGCCATGTTGTATTTGCACATATCGAGCATATTGTGTGTATGATTTTTAAATGCTTGGTATGTGTGGGATCCGACAACCTAGTTGTCTATCCTTGGTAGCCTCTCTTATGAGGAAATGTAGTCTAGTACTTCCACTGAGCCATGGTAGTCTGCTACAGCCGGGTTTACCGGAGTCCTGTTAGCCCGGTTGCTACTTCTCCGGAACACTTAGACTGGTCGGCATGTGTCCTTCTTCGATCCTGTGTCTGTCCCTTCGGGGAAATGTCACGCGGTGTCTTTCGGAGTCCTGTTAGCCTGCTATAGCCTGGATTCTTGGAGTCCTGCTAGACCAGTTGCTACAGCCTGAATTCACTCGCTGATGACCGACACGTTCGTTGTTGGGTCATGTATGCCTGTCCCTGTAAGTTAGTGCCACTTTGGATTCACGACTAGTCATGTCGGCCCGGGTTCTCTATCATATGAATGCTAGCAACACTATCATATACGTGAGCCAAAAGGCGCAAACGGTCCCGGGCCAGGTAAGGTGGCACCCTTGGGAATACCGTGTGTGACACCACAAAGTGATATGATGTGTTACATGCTAGATCGGTGTGACTTAGGATCGGGGTCCTGACACTGTGGGAGTAAAAACACGGTCTTCAGAAAAGATCGTGCTACCTGTCGATGGAGATAGAACCACGGTTGTACTTGCCGAAGAACCAGCCCCACCACACATAACCCAGACTCACGCAGATTGTAACCCTACCCAGTTGGACAGAGAACCAGCTACACCCCTTCTAACCCCATCCCCAACAGATAGTAACCCAGTTCCTGTTGACACATCACCATCTCCACCACAGAGCACCCAAACACGAGCAGTTAGTAAGGCAACTGCAGTGCCCAAAGCACGAGGGCCACCACTCTGAACCCCAAGTCAACGCTTAAAGCAGAAGAAGAATTGTACTCAGGTCAGGTTCCGTAGCTATGGTTCATACTACTTTGCTCTTGCATCACTATATTTACTCATACCAACTAATTTCAAATTTGAAGGATGCAATTGAAACTCCAATGGGGCAACATGTATGTTTTAAACATGTTTCTTTAACGTGTTTGGTGTTGTAACTTGCTCTATGTTGATTTCAGTTTCAATTGAATAAACAGTTATGTTCTCATGCCATGCACATTACAAGTGTTGTTATTGCTGTGTAGTTTCCCACACTTATATTATGTCTATGCTGCTTTGTCTTAAATAGATATGATTCAAACTGTATCTATCTTGATTTGGCAACATAAACTAGAATGATATAGACCATACAGTGACCATACTACATAGATATATGTTTGTTTCATGTTGTTATACTGTCCACCTTACTACTGAACTGGTTTGCCAAAATGAGTTTCATATACTACATTGTAAACATATGATGTGTTTGTTTGTTTCGCTTTTAGAACGCGGATAAAATATTGGAGAAGAGTACCCCGTTATGCAATGGTAAAGGAAGTAGTACAGATAAGTTTCAAGATAGTGAGACATCCCTGATGGTCTCCAAGAAAGCTGATAAAAACTATATTGAAGACACTGAGACAACCCCAAAGTCCTGTCTTGATGTAGTGTTCGAGTTACTAGCTACTACTGCTGGCACCAGCTCTTCAAACTCGCTGCCTGAATTAGTTCGGCTTCTTGAGTCTCAACTTCAAGTTGAAAGACATCAATCAGTTGTTATGCGACAGGAAGCCGAAGGACTAAGGAAGTCCCTGCAGAATTCAGATGCATGCTTTCTGGTGCAACAGCAAGTGCTGGAGGATTTAAGCGCCAAACAAGAGAAATTTAATAAGCTTGCTAAGCATCTTGCCAGCATTATGGGTACCCAGGATATTGTTTTTTGAGCTCTTATGAAGTGGTTTCAGTTCTGGACTTGTTTTGCTACGGCGTTTATATGCTGCTTTGTTCCCTATATTTGCACTGGTGGCGAACTTTGATGCCTGGTGGATGTAATATGTGTAATAGCCATAATAGCCTAGCGTAAGTTGCTTGCTAATTTATTTCCTTATTGTCTTGTTTATTTGTTTTCTTGTAGTTAGTGCAATTCTTTTTCCGCGGTTTGCTAGTGGCCGCAATAACCTATTTTTTTAAAACTAGGCCACAATAACCATGGGCTGCATATTTACTGTAGTTAACATGGGCCTCCTACAGGCCGTAGAAACAATGGGCCTTCTACGGGGCATAGAAACAATGTGTCGTGGAATTGTCACGGTAGATGTCCTAGAGCAAGGACTTAGTCGTAGGGCCATCGCATTAGGAAGCTTAAAGGGGTTAATCGGGACAAAGGACACGAGAGAGGATTTTATACTAGTTCGGCCCCTTACGATGAAGGTAAAAGCCTACGTCTAGTTGGGATTGGTATTGCTGAGGTTTCGATCTCCAAGAGGCTCAACTCGCCGGCTTGGTGATCGACTTGATTGTTTCTTGCCCTAAGCCGCCACCGGGCCGTCCCCCTTATAAGTTGATGCCTGGTGGCTTACAGAGTCCCGGCCGGCTCATAATCATGTCCGGCTCGGTGACTTACTTTACATGCCTTTCTTTACAAGTCTTTCCGCCCATATGGCGGTTTACAATAACAGGCCTTAAGCCGGCCCAAAGCCTTTGGGATTTCTATATATACTAATAAACTATCATCTTGATTGTATATTGGGCTTCTTACGTAACCCGCCATTAAGGCTGACCCAGCCCCTCCTGGGAGGGTTTTAGCTGATAGTAATATCCCCAACACTAGGCCCCAGGTTGACTTTGAACTTTGTTCTTTGTCAATCTTCAATACTTAGGCAGAATCCATCCTTTGTCTGAAAACTTCCTTAACCCGCCGTGACGTCATCTTTTTAAAACACAAAAAACTTTCATGACGTCATCTTCCAACGGATCTTTCATTTTTAAGGGAAAATTTTGTTTTTGCCACTCTAGATTTTGCCAATTTTCCTTATGCCACTCTAGATTTTGACATTTCACTTTTGCCACTCTTAGTTTTTGACAATTGTCACAAATGCCATTCCTGTGGCAAAAGCAACATTTTCAGAGTGGCAATTGTGATACATTTCAAAAGTTAAGAGTGGCAAAAATGAAATAAAATTATTTTGCTTTTGCCAAGAAATGGCAATTATGATAATTGTCAAAAGCTAAGAGTGGCAAAAGTGAAATGTCAAAATCTAGAATGGCATAAGGAAAATTGGCAAAATCTAGAGTGGCAAAAACAAAATTTTCCCCATTTTTAATGCCTTCCGGGAATCGAGGCGTCTGTTCAGTTGGATAATCATTACTGGGTCTCCTTGATTTTCGCGCCCGCCTGTTCGCGCATTCCCTTATAAATAGGCATAACTTAGGTCTTTCTCATTCTCCTTTCTTCCTCATCTTCTTCCTCTCGCAACCTCCATCGATGCTTGAGCTCCGCCGTTGCCGGAACTCTCATCGTCGTCGTCAAGCTTGGCCACTGCATCACCCTGAGTTCGTCCAGAGAACGCGGCGACTCTTCGCGGCAGGCCTGCTTCTTATAAGCTTTCTTCTCTCTCACGCACCTAGATGTGTTTCCAGGTTTATGAGTTCTTCAGTGTTCTTCATCTGTTCATCACGGGCCATCTTGTAGATCTTCTCAGCAACTTCTTTTGATCCAGAAAAGAGATATAACACGCGCGGTAGCTGTTTGGCATTCGTTTTTGATATCAGTAGATCCCTTTTGCCTGTATAGATGCTTTGTTATAGTCGACAAACTCCTCTGTACTATGTTTTTAGGTCTAGAATATTTCCCTTTTTGAAGCATCCCTTTGATCCAAAATGATAATAATAACTTGGTGAAACTTGTTTATGCCAACACTTAACTGAATTCTGCCTTCTGAGAAAATCTGTAGTCATGGCGGCTTACCGCTCCAGCTTTCTTTTCCTTGTATGTCATTAGCCCTTAGTTAAACCGCCATTACTTGCTTTATAATTGACCATAGACTGAACCGGCATATTATTATTTATTTTTTAGTTTGTTGCACATCATGCCGTCGAAGTCACCCACCGTCTGTAACTGGGTCCCTTCATCCGTAACTGAGGAACGGTTAAAAGAGTTCTTCATCGTTGGGTTTCTGCCTTCAAAGAATGTCATGTCTTATCGTGCTCCTGACCCGGAGGAAGAACGTCCCAATCCAAAAGACGGAGAAGCGATTATCTTCACTGACCACATGAACCGTGGATTTTCACCACCCGGTTCAAAATTCTTCAGAGAGGTCCTTCATTTTTTCAAACTCCATCCTCAGGACCTTGGACCCAACTCTATTTCCAATATTTGTAACTTCCAAGTGCTCTGTGAGGCATATCTTCAGCAAGAGCCCACCGTAGAGCTGTTTAGAGAGTACTTTTATCTGAATCGCCAGAATGAATGCACCAACGGTTCTAGCTTAGAACTTGGAGGCATCTCGATTCAGCACCGTCAGGGTGCTGTTTTTCCTCTCATCGTCTTACCGAGCCACCCAAAAGACTGGAACCAAACTTGGTTTTATTGTCAGGATACTTCTCCAGCAAACGAGAAGCCTCTGCCGGGTTACCACCCTAGTCGTCTTAACTCCAAGTTCACCCTTCCAGATAAGCTTACCGTCACTGAGCGTAGGAAGCTTCTTCCCTCCATTAGAAGAATCAATGGCTTGTTGGTTAATGGCCTAACTGAAGTAGATCTGACCCGTTGCTGGATCTCATGGCGGGTTATCCCATTAAGTTGTCGATCTCAATTGATGTATGAATATGATGGAAGCCCGGACCACCCTCTTTGTCACGGCCCATTTGAACTCACCGAAGAAGACATTGTTTCGATGTCAACCCTTTTGGTAAATGGGAAGTACGAAGATTGCAGTATTGTTGGGTTAAGTCCCTTGTGCAAGATTAATCCGGTGCCATAAGTAAGTATATCTCTTTTTCTTTGTGTTTTGCCCAGCTATCAGTACTTAATACTGATCTTTCTTCTTGTCTTTACAGGCCAATTCTGACTTTTGGAAGGTGAAATATGACCACGAAGCTGCCAAGAAGGCGAAAGCCGCCGCTATGAACACCAAGAAGACGACCCAGAAATCAAAGAAAAAGAAGAAAACAACTGCTGAAGATTTAATGAATCTTGATGATTCGTCTGACTCGGAGGTAGCCCTTGATTCCCTTGGCCAATTTTTTAACAATCTTATTGACACTGATCCTTACCAGGATGACACTGGGGCCAGTCAGGCCGGGGAAGCAGAGGTAACTATCATTTCCTCCGACTCAGAGCCCTTATCAAGACACAAAGTTCGATGAGTGATCCGTAAAGTAAGTTTTTCTAACCCTTTAGCTCACTTGGATCCCAACTTTCATTTGAAAAAGCAGCAACACGAAAGCTGCCATGAAGCTGAGATTGAAAATGAACCGGCGGTTGATCTTCAACAAACCCCTCGAAAACGCCCGAACGAGGTTTACTTTTACTATCTTTAACTTGTTTTAATGAATCCTGCTCACTGTATTCCTTTTTAAATCCTTTCTTTTACCTTTTTAGGAGGTGTCTCGTTCTTCAGGCGACTCTTCTCAAACACAATTCCCGGCATTCAAGACTGCCCCTAGGTAATCAAAAAATCTTCTTTTCTTCCGGACTGTTCAATTGTATCTTTGATGTTGATTGTCCTGTAATGTATATTTTTTTTTCTTTAGTGGCCAGGCGAGATCCAAGAAAGCGAAGGTAAGAAAGTCGGCGAAAGACCTGCCAGTACCAATGTCTGAACTGGCTAGGCCGCCTTCTCCACTAACTGACGCCCAGAAGACCCGCGTATTAGCCATGAAGCGAATCCTTCGGAGCTGTCCCTTGACCAAGCTACCATGAATCCTTCCAAAGTCGGACCATCAAGCTCAACTGACCCGCCGTCTCCACGTGCTCCAGATGTTCAAATTACTGGGAGCCGCTTTGTTGAGCCGGGGAATCCAACGGTGTTGGCTCGGTGCACAGCAAGGCAAGAAGCGTTGGAGCGGCAGAAGGTTCGCTTTGATATCGCCAATTATGACCGTCTCAATGCCAGTGATATCTTATCCGGCTATCTCAGTCATGTACACTCCAGTCGTGAGTGTGAGATTGAGATGGTCAAGCAGCTTCAGTTGAAGTATGAGGTATGTTATTTCCGGTTTACCAATATTCCTTCAGCTCCCAAGTCTTCAGATTATAAGAGAAACGAAATGACCTATAGACTTAGAATATAAGCCAAAACTTTTATATCTGAAGCTTTGCCTTGTACTGGCAGAACAAAACTTCACCCATAGTCCCCAAGGACCGGTTCATTTTGATCAGTAATGAATCGATACTTTAGAATTTAAAACTATCTTTAAAGTATTTTAACACTCCGGCTTAACCTTGAAAAACTTTGCTGAACTGCATACATTAGCCCCCAAGTGCCAAATGATGTTACTTTGTAAAGGACTTGGGACTTCAAATATGCTGGTAGAGTTGTAAAAAATTTGATTTGGCATACATTAGCCCCCAAGTGCCAAGTGGTTTATTCGTAAAGTACTTGGGACTTGAATCTTGAATTTGGATGCTGGAATTTAAAACCAAGTATTGACTTGTCTGAATATTTCACAGAATGCATTGTCTGAACTAAACTCTCAACTGAATGACGCAAAGACCACAGAATGCATTGTCTGAACTAAACTCTCAACTGAATGACGCAAAGACCCAGCTAACGAGTCAGGAATCAGAACTGAAGTCTTCCACCTCCAAACTACAAGTAAGCCTTTCTGAAACGGAGAATTTGAAGACCAACTTTGCTGCCAAAGAGAAAACTTGGGAAGATGAGAAAACACTTCAGACCCAACAAGCTGAAACAGCCGAAACAGCCCTGAAAGAAATATCAACCGAGTTGAACGGTTTAAAGGGACGGGTGTCTCAGATGGTCGCTGCTATCTTTGGTAAGCTGTCTAGCTTTAACCTTTCATGTATTTTATGCCAAACCGGAGTATAAACTGCCCACTGACTCTGTTAAATATATGTAGGTCCGTGAAGCAAAAATCCGAGCCAAGACCCGTTGGTTAAACTGAAGTCCGTATACACCTTGGTTGAACAACTGTACATTGGTGCACAACGGGCTCTGGCCGCTATCTCTCCTGCAAAACAAGGATCCAACCGGCTTAGTGATGTCCTGAAGAAGCTGTCCATCCTTCCTGCCTGGGTCCAAGAGGTAAAACGTTCCTGTGCGTGAGCCGGAGCTTTGACTGCTCTAAGCCGCTCCAAGGCTTGGGTGCCAGATCTGGACCCGACGGACGTAGCAAGGGGCTATCCTACCGTGAAGGAGGACGGGTCTCCGTTTGACCAAGATGATTTTATAGCGTGTGTACGCGAAGTCCGGCCTCAGGCCACTAGTCTTGGAGAGGACACCAATGTGGACAAGTACCAGCCGGGTTTTGACAGTGAAAATAAGAAGATGGCCACTCCTTCCTATAAAGTAGCAGATCTAATCCCACCTGTGAGAGAAGATACCTTTGCTCCAAAAATTGACCCGGTCGGCCTGATTGACGATGAAGCCGAATTCGTCGCCATGAACGGCTTTGATTGGTCAAAGTCTAACTTCCAGCAACCATACGGTGGTGAGCCGGTGAGGGAGGGACAGTGATCATCTTCACAGGTTTATAAAGCCTTGTAATAACTTTAGTGAAAACTCTGCCTGTTTGCTTATGCCATCGTGCATAAAATACTTCTTATGTGAATCTGTGCTTCCAGATGCCAATGTTTAATGCTTTCTTATGCATCGTTTAATGCTTGTCTCCGCAATGTTTGAACTCTGTTCCTGTGAAAATAAGGAAAAAATCTAGCAAGGCGGTTTAGAACCAACTAGGCTTAAACACCTAATATACAATCCATAAATTTACCTCAATAAGAAAAAACAAAGACCAATGTAAATAAAGGATAAGGTTTAATACTAACTCTTGAGTTAACGCAGGAGGTAAGCGCGTATAAGTAAAAACCATACCTTATCCTTGTTGATCCTTAGATCACCGGCTCAAGTAACCCGGGTGATGAATTGATAACTCAATATATATAAAAGTTAATATTCCTTGAATATTCAATAATCATCATATCTCAGTAGCTCATACCTTTGGTTCCTTAGACCACCGGCTTGAATAACCCGGGTGTTTGTGTTGTCCAATAATTGAGCCAGCAAAGAAAACCAGGCTATCTCATTTGTAATATTGAAACAACAAAAACTCAAAGGCAAGCAATAGATAATAAACATAATTTTCACTCTGTATTCAAAAGATTGGGGGTTTTTGATTCGAATACGATCAGTAAACCGGACCAGAGGGGTTAAGCTAAGGTTCGAATACGACCATATAGCCCCCAATGGCTTTGGCGTTGCGCCGATCAAAAGGGTACCGATAGCTATGTTTTCTTCGGTTCGAATACGACCTATGTTTGAACAGGAAGCCCCCAAATGACCTTGAGAGGTTTTTAACGACCTTGATTCGAATACGATCCAAGTCGGCTCAAAAGGGGTTAAGCTATGATTCGGATACGATCAAGAAGCCCCCAAGTGAGTTTGGCTTTGAGCCGATCAAGAGGGTTACGACAGCTATGTTCTCTTTGGTTCGAATACGACCTATGTTTGAACAGGAAGCCCCCAAGTGACCATGAGATTTACAGCTAGATTCGAATACGATCATAAGCCGGACTAGAAAAGGTTAAACTTGATTCAAATATTATCAAATCCTTAATAGTCATTTGTGAAAAATAATAAAGATGCATAATCTTTGAAAAGAAAAGAGACCGATGGTCTTACTTTATTGCTTATCATCGTATATACAATGTGAACGTATGTACATGATGAGAGTCGGTGGCTCAGGTATAGTACGGCTGAAGTTGAGCAATGTTCCACGGCCAGCGGGTCTCCTCTTCCGACTTACGCGAGTCTGCATGGTCTCGAACGTCAATGAGGTAGTAAGACCCGTTGTTTAAATTTTTACTGACCACAAAGGGTCCTTCCCAAGGTGGGGATAACTTGTGTGCATCTGAAAGATCTTGGAAGAGCCAGAGCACCAAGTCGCCTTCCTTAAAAGTCCTGTTCTTAACCCGGCGGCTGTGATAACGACCCAGGTCCTGTTGATAGATTGTTGACCGTGCTGCTGTTAAGTCTCTTTCTTCATCCAACAAGTCAAGTGCATCCTGTCTGGATTTTTCATTGTTAGCTTCAACATAAGCTGCCACACGGGGCGAGTCATGACGGATGTCACTGGGCAATACTGCTTCTGCCCCATAAACCATGAAGAAGGGTGTGTAACCCGTAGACCTGTTGGGTGTAGTATTGGTGCTCCATAACACTGAAGGCAACTCCTCTACCCAACAACCTGGCGTTTGTTGTAAAGGAACCATAAGCCGGGGCTTTAGCCCTTTCAGAATTTCCTGATTGGCTCTCTCAGCTTGACCATTGGATTGAGGATGAGCTACAGAAGAAACATCAAGCTGGATGTGCTCTCGCTGACAAAACTCTTCCATAGCCCCTTGGGATAGATTAGTGCCATTGTCTGTGATAATACTGTGTGGAAAACCGAAACGGAAGATTATTTTCTTCATGAACTGAACTGTCATGGCTGCATCACACTTACTCACAGCCTCCGCCTCAACCCATTTAGTGAACTTATCAACAGCCACCAAGAGATGTGTCTTTTTATCTTTAGACCTTTTCAAAGGTCCCACCATGTCAAGCCCCCAGACTACAAACGGCCAAGTTATTGGAATCATCCGGAGCCCTTGAGCCGGCACATGCGCTCATCGTGCGAATTTCGACAACCATCACATCTACTGACCAGATCTTCCGCATCAGCGTGAGCCGTCAACCAGTAAAAACCGTGACGAAACGCCTTGGCCACTAAGGATTTTGACCCGGCGTGATGACCACAATCGCCTTCATGGATCTCATGAAGGATTTCTTGACCTTCTTCGGGGGAGACACACCGTTGAAATGCTCTGGAAACACTGCGATGAAATAACTCTCCATCCGAAATCGTCATGGACTTAGACCGCCGGGTTATCTGTCGAGCCAGGGTCTCATCCGCTGGCAATTTTCCCCGGGTCATGTAAGCCAAAAACGGCACCATCCAATCTGGGATGACATGAAGAGCCGCCACCAACTGCACCTCCGGGTCAGGAATAGCTAAGTCTTCTTCTGTGGGCAACTTGACAGAGGGGTGATGCAAAACATCTAAAAAGGTGTTGGGTGGTACCGGCTTACGTTGAGACCCCAGCCGGCTTAAAGCATCAGCTGCTTCGTTTTTCGACGGTCAATGTGTTCCACCTGATAACCTTTAAAATATCCTGCAACCGCATCGACCTCTCGGCGATAAGCCGCCATGAGAGGGTCTTTGGAATCCCACTTGCCAGACACCTGCTGAGCCACTAGATCTGAATCACCAAGACATCTAACCCGGCTCAAGCTCATCTCCTTTGCCACTCGAAGACCATGGAGCAATGCTTCATACTCTGCTGCGTTGTTAGTGCACGGAAACATCAATCGTAACACATAACAAAATTTATCACCTCGTGGGGAAGTTAATACAACTCCAGCCCCCGAGCCTTCCAATTGCCTGGACCCATCAAAATGAATAGTCCAATATGTGTTGTCCGGCTTTTCTTCTGGCATCTGCATCTCTGTCCAGTCATTGATGAAGTCAACCAAAGCTTGAGACTTAATCGCAGTGCGTGGAACATACTTCAGCCCATGAGACCCAAGCTCAATTGCCCACTTGGCAACTCGCCCTGTAGCTTCTCTGTTTTGAATAATGTCTCCCAAAGGAGCAGAGCTAACCATAGTGATTGGATGTCCCTGAAAGTAATGCTTAAGCTTCCGGCTTGCCATGAACACCCCATAAACAAGCTTCTGCCAATGTGGATATCGTTGCTTAGACTCAATTAACACTTCACTGACATAATAAACCGGCCGCTGAACCGGATGCTCTTTGCCAGCCTCCTTGCGCTCTACCACCATAGCCACACTAACAGCCCGTGAGTTGGCAGCTACGTATAATAATAGCGGCTCTTTCTCAATTGGAGCAGCTAGGACCGGCGGCTCAACCAGTTGTGCCTTCAGATCCTCAAAAGCGGCGTTCGCAGCATCACTCCAAACAAACACATCCGTTTTCTTCATCAACTGATACAGAGGCATAGCCTTTTCCCCTAACCGGCTTATGAACCGGCTCAAAGCAGCCACACGACCCGCCAGTCGTTGAACATCATTGACGCAGGTTGGCTTGGCCAGAGATGTAATTGCCTTGATCTTCTCCGGGTTAGCTTCAATACCTCGGTTAGACACCAGAAAGCCCAAGAGTTTGCCGGCTGGTACTCCAAAAACACACTTGGCCGGGTTAAGCATCATCTTGTAAACCCGAAGATTATCAAAAGTTTCTTTCAGGTCTGTGACCAAGGTTACCTCTTCTCTGGACTTCACCACTATATCATCCACATAGGCATGAACATTGCACCCAATTTGATCATGAAGACAATTACGCACACACCGTTGGTAAGTCGCCTGAGCACTCTTGAGCCCAAAAGGCATAGACACATAGCAGAACACCCCAAAAGGTGTTATAAATGCTGTTTTCTCTTGATCCTTAACTGCCATCTTAATCTGATGATACTCGGAGTAAGCATCTAAGAAACTCAACCGCGTGCAACCCGTCGTAGCATCAATGATCTGATCAATACGGGGAAGAGCAAACGGATCAGCCGGACAGGCCTTGTTTAAATCTGTGTAATCCACACACATACGCCAGGTGCCGTTCTTTTTGAGCACGAGCACCGGGTTAGCTAACCATTCTGGGTGAAAGACCTCCACAATGAACCCGGCCGCCAAGAGCCGGGCCACCTCTTCTCCAATGGCCTTGCGCCTTTCTTCATTGAACCGCCGAAGAAACTGTCTGACAGGTTTGAACTTTGGATCGATGTTAAGAGTGTGCTCAGCAAGTTCCCTCGGGACACCCGGCATGTCTGAAGGTTTCCATGCAAAGATGTCCCAGTTCTCATGGATGAACTTGATGAGCGCGCTTTCCTATTTCGGATCCAAGTTAGCGCTGATGATGAACTGTTTGGATGAATAGTCGGGCACAAAGTCAACCATCTTAGTGTCATCAGCTGACTTGAACTTTAACTCTGGCTCATGCTTTGTTGTTGGTTTCTTTAATGACGTCATGTCCGCCGGGTCAACATGATCCTTGTAGAATTTCAACTCCTCTGTCGCACAAACAGATTCAGCATAGGCTGCATCCCCTTCTTCACATTCCAAGGCTATCTTCCGGCTCCCATAGACTGTAATGGTGCCCTTGTGACCCGGCATCTTGAGCTGTAAATACATGTAACACGGCTGAGCCATGAACTTGGCATAAGCCGGCCGCCCAAACAGAGCATGATATGGGATTTTGATCTTAACCACTTAAAAGGTTAATTTTTTTGCTCTGGAGTCATATTCATCTCCAAAGGCTACTTCCAGCTCGATCTTACCAACTGGGTATGCCGATTTACCAGGCACCACACCATGAAAAACAGTGTTGGATTGTTTAAGATTCTTGTCCGTTAATCCCATCCGGCGAAACGTCTCATAATAAAGGATGTTGATGCTGCTGCCTCCATCCATGAGTACTTTGGTAAACTTATACCCACCAACTTGAGGTGCCACTACTAACGCCAAGTGACCCGGATTATCAACCCGGGGCGGGTGGTCCTCTCTGCTCCATACAATGGGCTGCTCCGACCAACGTAAATAACGCGGAATTGTCGGCTCAACGGCATTGACGGGCCTCTTGTGGAGTTTCTGGTCTCTCTTACATAAACTGGTAGTGAAGACATGATACTGTCCACTACTCAACTGCTTAAGGTTGCTTTGATAGCCGGATTGTTGCTGCTGTTGATTCCCTTGGCTGTGTTGCTGATTATATCCTCCCTGGTAACCAGGATGACCATGAAAACCTCCTCCGCTTGAACCGGCGCCCGGGCCCTGAAACCGCCTGAGCCGCCACCCGGACCGTGACCCCCATCAAATGCATTTGAATTTTTAAACGCCTTTATGATCGTGCAATCCTTCCATAAGTGGGTAGCTGGCTTCTCCCTGGTGCCGTGTCTTTGACAAGGTTCATTCAACAGCTGCTCAAGGGTGGGGCCTGACCCGCCCGATCGAGGGGGCTGCCTGCCCTTGCGCCGCTAATTACCACCCCACGCATTAGTATTAGCAACAAACTCATCAGCCTTATGCTTATTACCTCCTTGATTTGCCGGGTTATGCTGGTGACCCTTGCCATTGCCATTTTTCTTTCCCTTCGTTGCCTTTTCTTCATCAGACGTCGGGTCTTTAGTGGTATCAGAATATGCATAGTTGACAAGAGCCGCCATCAACGTTCCCATGTCATTACAGTCTTGTTTAAGCCGCCCCAACTTCTGCTTTAGAGGTTCAAAACGGCAATTTTTCTCCAACATCAAAACTGCTGAGCCGGCGTCCATTTTATCAGACGAATGTATTATCTCCTTGACCCGGCGCACCCAATGGGTTGTAGATTCTCCATCCTCTTGCTTGCAATTAGTCAGGTCCACAATTGACATTGGCTACTTACACGTGTCTTTAAAGTTCTGGATGAACCGTGCCTTCAACTCTGCCCATGAGCCGATGGAATTTGGGTGGTAATCCTTTCAACCAGGTTCGAGCCGTTCCATCCAACATCATGGTGAAGTACTTGGCCATTGCAGCATCACTAACCTCCAATAGCTCCATAGCCATCTCATAACTCTCAATCCAAGCCCCCGGCTGTAAGTTAGCCGTGTAGTTAGGTACCTTACGAGGTCCCTTGAAATCATTGGGCAACCGCTCATTGCGTATGGCTGGGACTAGGCAACTGATGGGGAACATAGCAGAATTTTAAAAAAGTTCTACGCATCACCAAGATCAATCTATGGAGTCATCTAGCAACGAGGGAGAGGGGAGTGCATCTACATACCCTTGTAGATCGTGAGCGGAAGCATTCAAGAGAACGGGGTTGATGGAGTCATACTCGTCGTGATCCAAATCACTGATGACCTAGCACCAAACGGACGGCACCTCTGCGTTCAACACACGTACGGTTGGGAAGACGTCTCCTCCAACTTGATCCAGCAAGGGGAAAGGAGAGGTTGATGGAGATCCAGCAGCATGACGGCGTGGTAAGGTACACATCAATTACATGTATATCACATATACCTTTAGTGTTGCCGGCCTTCTTGTCCGCTAAGTATTTCGGGTAGTTCCGCTTCCAGTGACCACTTCCCTTGCAATAAAAACACTCAGTCTCAGGCTTGGGCCCATTATTTGACTTCTTCCCGGCAGCTTGCTTACCGGGCACGGCAACTACCTTGTCGTCCTTCTTGAAGTTCTTTTTACCCTTGCCTATCTTGAACTTAGTGGTTTTATTCACTATCAACACTTGATGTTCCTTTTTGATTTCCACCTCCATTGATTTCAGCATTGAATATACCTTAGGAATGGTCTTTTCCATCCCCTGCATATTGAAGTTCATCACAAAGCTCTTGTAGCTCGGTAGAAGCGACTGAAGGATTCTGTCAATGACCGCGTCATCCGGGAGATTAACTCCCAGCTGAGTCAAGCGGTTATGCAACCTAGACATTTTGAGTATGTGCTCACTGACAGAACTGTTTTCCTCCATCTTACAACTAAAGAACTTGTCGGAGACTTCATATCTCTCGACCCGGGCATGAGCTTTGAAAACCATTTTCAGCTCTTCGAACATCTCATATGCTCCGTGTCACTCAAAACACTTTTGGAGCCCCGGTTCTAAGCTGTAAAGCATGCCGCACTGAACGAGGGAGTAATCATCAGCACGTGACTGCCAAGCGTTCATAACGTCTTGGTTCTCTGGGATGGGTGCGTCACCTAGCGGTGCTTATAGGACATAATCTTTCTTGGCAGCTATGAGGATGATCCTCAGGTTCCAGACCCAGACCGTATAGTTGCTGCCATCATCTTTCAGCTTGGTTTTCTCTAGGAACATGTTGAAGTTGAGGACAACGTGGGCCATTTGATCTACAAGACATATTGTAAAGATTTTAGACTAAGTTCATGATAATTAAGTTCATCTAATCAAATTATTTAATGAACTACCACTCAGATAGACATCCCTCTAGTCATCTAAGTGAAACATGATCCGAGTCAACTAGGCCGTGTCCGATCATCACGTGAGACGGACAAGTCAACATTGGTGAACATCTTCATGTTGATCGTATCTTCTATACGACTCATGCTTGACCTTTCGGTCTTCCGTGTTCCGAGGCCATGTATGTACATGCTAGGCTCGTCAAGTCAACCTAAGTGTATTGCATGTGTAAATCTGGCTTACACCCGTTGTATTCGAACGTTAGAATCTATCACACCCGATCATCACGTGGTGCTTTGAAACAACGAACCTTCGCAACGGTGCACAGTTAGGGGGAACACTTTCTTGAAATTATTACGCGGGATCATCTTATTTAAGCTATCATCGTTCTAAGCAAATAAGATGTAAAACATGATAAACATCACATGCAATCAAATAGTGACATGTTATGGCCAATATCATTTGCTCCTTTTGATCTCCATCTTCGGGGCTCCATGATCATCGTTGTCACCAGCATGACACCATGATCTCCATCATCATGATCTCCATCATCGTGTCTTCTTGAAGTTGTCTCGTCGTCTATTACTTCTACTACTATGGCTAACGCTTTAGCAATAAAGTAAAGTAATTACATGATGTTTATGTTGACACGCAGGTCATAAATAAATTAAGACAACTCCAATGGCTCCTGCCGGTTGTCATACTCATCGACATGCAAGTCGTGATTCCTATTACAAGAACATGATCAATCTCATACATCACATATAGCATTCATCACATCCTTTTGGCCATATCACACCACACGGCACATGCTGCAAAAACAAGTTAGACGTCCTCTAATTGTTGTTGCAAGTTTTTACGTGGCTGCTATAGGTTTCTAGCAAGAAGGTTTCTTACCTATGCCAAAACCACAACGTGATATGCCAATTTCTATTTACCCTTCATAAGGACCCTTTTCATCGAATTTGATCCGGCTAAAGTGGGAGAGACAGACACCCGCTAGCCACCTTATGCAACTAGTGCATGTCAGTCGGTGGAACCAGTCTCACGTAAGTGTACGTGTAAGGTCGGTCCGGGCCGCTTCATCCCACGATGCCGCTGAATCAAGATAAGACTAGTAACGGCAAGTAAATTGACAATATCAACGCCCACAACTGCTTTGTGTTCTACTCGTGCATAGAAACTATGCATAGACCTAGCTCATGATGCCACTGATGGGGAACGTAGCAGAATTTTAAAAAAATTCTACGCACCACCAAGATCAATCTATGGAGTCATCTAGCAACGAGGGAGAGGGGAGTGCATCTACATACCCTTGTACATCGCGAGTGGAAGCGTTCAAGAGAACGGGGTTGATGGAGTCGTACTCGTCGTGATCCAAATCACCGATGACCTAGCGCTGAAAGGACGGCACCTCCGCGTTCAACACACGTACGGTTGGGAAGACGTCTCCTCCAACTTGATCCAGCAAGGAGAAAGGAGAGGTTGATGGAGATGCAACAGCACGACGGCGTGGTGGTGGAAGCAATGGTGATCTCGGCAGGGCTTCGCCAAGCTCAGGGAGAGGGAGAAGTGTCACGGGAGGGGGAGGGAGGCGCCAGGGGCTAGGGTGCGGCTGCCCTCCCTCCCCCCCCCCCCCCCCCGCACTATATATAGGACCCCTAGGGGGGCGCTGGCCCTAGGAGATGCAATCTCCATGGGGGGGCGGCCAAGGGGGTGGAGTGCCCCCCAAGCCAAGTGGGGCGCCCCCACCCCTAGGGTTTCCAACCCTAGGCGCAGGAGGAGGCCCATGGGGGGCGCACCAGCCCACTAGGGGCTGGTTCCCCTCCCACTTCAGCCCATGGGGCCCTCCGGGATAGGTGGCCCCACCCGGTGGACCCCCGGGACCCTTCCGGTGGTCCCAGTACAATACCGATTACCCCCGAAACTTTCCCGATGGCCGAAACTTGACTTCCTATATATAAATCTTCACCTCCGGACCATTCCGGAACTCCTCATGGTGTCCGGGGTCTCATCCGGGACTCCGAACAGCTTTCGGGTTACCTTATACTAATATCTCAACAACCCTAGCGTCACCGAACCTTAAGTGTGTAGACCCTACGGGTTCGGGAGACACGCAGACATGACCGAGACGACTCTCCGGTCAATAACCAACAGCGGTATCTGGATACCCATGTTGGCTCCCACATACTCCTCGATGATCTCGTCGGATGAACCACGATGTCGAGGATTCAATCAATCTCGTATACAATTCCCTTTGTCAATCGGTACGTTACTTCCCCGAGATTCGATCGTCGGTATCCCAATACCTCATTCAATCTCGTTGCCGGCAAGTCACTTTACTCGTACCATAATGCATGATCCCGTGATCAACCACTTGGTCACATTGAGCTCATCATGATGATGCATTACCGAGTGGGCCCAGAGATACCTCTCCGTCATACGGAGTGACAAATCCCAGTCTCGATTCGTGCCAACCCAACAGACACTTTCGGATATACTCGTAGTGTACCTTTATAGTCACCCAGTTACATTGTGATGTTTGGTACACCCAAAGAACTCCTACGGTATCCGGGAGTTGCACAATCTCATGGTCTAAGGAAATGATACTTGACATTCGGAAAAGCTATAGCAAACGAACTACACGATCTTTGAGCTATGCTTAGGATTGGGTCTTGTCCACCACATCATTCTCCTAATGATGTGATCCCATTATCAATGACATCCAATGTCCATAGTCAGGAAACCATGACTATCTTTTGATCAACGAGCTAGTCAACTAGAGGCTCACTAGGGACGTGTTGTGGTCTATGTATTCACACATGTATTACGATTTCCAGATAACACAATTATAGCATGAACAATAGACAATTATCATTAACAAAGAAATATAATAATAACCATTTTTTTATTGCCTCTAGGGCATATTTCCAACAGTCTCCCACTTGCACTAGAGTCAGCAATCTAGTTACATTGTGATGAATCGAACACCCATAGAGTTCTGGTGTTGATCATGTTTTTCTCTAGGGAGAGGTTTAGTCAACGGATCTGCCACATTCAGGTCCGTATGTACTTTACAAATATCTATGTCTCCATTTTGAACACTTTCACGAATGGAGTTGAAGCGACGCTTGATATGCCTGGTCTTCCTGTGAAACCTGGGCTCCTTGGCAAGGGCAATAGCTCCAGTGTTGTCACAGAAGAGAGTCATCGGGCCCGACGCAATGGGAATGACTCCTAGGTCGGTAATGAACTCCTTCACCCAGATTGCTTCTTGTGCTGCCTCCAAGGCTGCCATGTACTCCGCTTCACATGTAGATCCCGCCACAATGCTTTGCTTGCAACTGCACCAGCTTACTGCCCCACCATTCAAAATATACACGTATCCGGTTTGTGACTTAGAGTCATCCAGATCTGTGTCGAAGCTAGCATCGACGTAACCCTTTACGACGAGCTCTTCGTCACCTCCATAAATGAGAAACATATCCTTAGTCCTCTTCAGGTACTTCAGGATATTCTTGACCGTTGTCCAGTGTTCCATGCCGGGATTACTTTGGTACCTTCCTACCAAACTTACAACAAGGTTTACATCAGGTCTGGTACACAGCATAGCATACATGATAGACCCTATGGCCGAGGCATAGGGGACGACACTCATCTTTTCTCTATCTTCTGCCGTGGTCGGGCATTGAGCCGTGCTCAATCTCGTACCTTGCAATACAGGCAAGAACCCCTTCTTTGACTGATCCATATTGAACTTCTTCAATATCTTGTCAAGGTACGTACTCTGTGAAAGACCAGTGAGGCATCTCGATCTATCTCTATAGATCTTGATGCCTAATATGTAAGCAGCTTCTCCAAGATCCTTCATTGAAAAACGCTTGTTCAAGTAGGCCTTTATGCTTTCCAAGAATTCTATATCATTTCCCATCAACAGTATGTCATCCACATACAATATAAGAAATGCTATAGAGCTCCCACTCACTTTCTTGTAAATGCAGGCTTCTCCATAAGTCTGCGTAAACCCAAACGCTTTGATCATCTCATCAAAACGAATGTTCCAACTCCGAGATGCTTGCACCAGCCCATAGATCGAGCGTTGGAGCTTGCACACCTTGTCGGCATTCTTAGGATCGACAAAACCTTCCGGCTGCATCATATACAATTCTTCCTTAAGGAAACCATTAAGGAATGTCGTTTTGACGTCCATTTGCCATATCTCATAATCATAGAATGCAGCAATTGCTAACATGATTCGGACGGACTTCAGCTTCGCTACGGGTGAGAAAGTCTCATCGTAGTCAACCCCTTGAACTTGTCGATAACCCTTAGCGACAAGCCGAGCTTTATAGATGGTTACATTACCATCCGCATTTGTCTTCTTCCTAAAGATCCATTTATTTTCTATGGATCGCCGATCATCGGGAAAGTCAGTCAAAGTCCATACTTCGTTTTCATACATGGATCCTATCTCGGATTTCATGGCTTCCAACCATTTGTCGGAATCTGGGCCCGCCATCGCTTCTTCATAGTTCGAAGGTTCACCATTGTCTAACAACATGATTTCCAAGACAGGGTTGTTGTAACACTCTGGTGCGGAACGTGTCCTTGTGGACCTACGAAGTTCAGTAGCAACTTGATCTGAAGTTTCATGATCATCAGCATTAACTTCCTCTCTAGTTGGTGCAGGCACCTCAGGAACAATTTCCTGCTGCGCCACTCTTTGGTTCAAGAGGCAATACTTCATCACGTTCTACTTTCCTCCCACTTACTTCTTTCGAGAGAAACTCTTTCTCTAGAAAGGATCCATTCTTGGCAACAAAGATCTTGCCTTCGGATCTGAGGTAGAAGGTATACCCGATAGTTTCTTTAGGGTATCCTATGAAGACGCATTTTTCCAACTTGGGTTCGAGCTTTTCAGGTTGAAGTTTCTTGAAATAAGCATCGCATCTCCAAACTTTTAGAAACGACAGCTTAGGTTTCTTCCCAAACCATAATTCATACGATGTCATCTCAACGGATTTCGACGGGGCCCTATTTAAAGTGAATGCGGCAGTCTCTAAAGCATAGCCCCAAAATGACAGCGGTACATCGGTAAGAGACATCATAGATCGCACCATATCCAATAGAGTGCGATTACGACGTTCGGACACACCATTACGCTGAGGTGTTCCAGGCGGCGTGAGTTGTGAAACTATTCCACATTTCCTTAAGTGTGTGCCAAATTATTGACTCAAGTATTCTCCCCCATGATCTGATCGCAAGAACTTGATTTTCCTGTCACGTTGATTCTCAACCTCACTCTGAAATTCCTTGAACTTTTCAAAGGTCTCAGACGTGTGTTCATTAAGTAGACATACCCATATCTACTCAAATCATCAGTGGGGGTGAGAACATAACGATAGCCTCCGCGAGCCTCAACACTCATTGGACCGCACACATCAGTATGTATGATTTCCAATAAGTTGGTTGCTCGCTCCATTGTTCCTGAGAACAGAGTCTTGGTCATTTTACCCATGAGGCATGGTTCGCACGTGTCAAATGATTCGTAATCAAGAGACTCCGAAAGTCCATCTGCATGGAGCTTCTTCATGCGTTTGACACCTATGTGACCAAGGCGGCAGTGCCACAAGTATGTGGGACTATCATTATCAACCTTACATCTTTTGGTATTCACACTATGAATATGTGTAACATTACGCTCGAGATTCATCAAGAATAAACCATTCGGCAGCGGGGCATGACCATAAAACATATCTCTCATATAAATAGAACAACCATTATTCTCGGATTTAAATGAGTAGCCATCTCGAATTAAATGAGATCCTGACACAATGTTCATGCTCAAAGTTGGCACTAAATAACAATTATTGAGGTTTAAAACTAATCCCGTAGGTAAATATAGAGGCAGCGTGCCGACGGTGATCACATCGACCTTGGAACCATTCCCGACGTGCATCGTCACCTCGTCCTTCGCCAGTCTCCGCTTATTTCGCAGCTCCTGCTTTGAGTTACAAATGTGAGCAACCGCACCGGTATCAAATACCCAGGAGCTACTACGAGTACTGGTAAGGTACACATCAATTACATGTATATCACATATACCTTTAGTGTTGTCCACCTTCTTGTCCGCTAAGTATTTCGGGCAGTTCCGCTTCCAGTGACCACTTCCCTTGCAATAAAAACACTCAGTCTCAGGCTTGGGTCCATTCTTTGACTTCTTCCCAGCAGCTTGCTTACCGGGCACGGCAACTACCTTGCCATCCTTCTTGAAGTTCTTTTTACCCTTGCCTTTCTTGAACTTAGTGATTTTATTCACCATCAACACTTGATGTTCCTTTTTGATTTCCACCTCCGCTGATTTCAACATTGAATATACCTCAGGAATGGTCTTTTCCATCCCCTGCATATTGAAGTTCATCACAAAGCTCGTGTAGCTCGGTGGAAGCGACTGAAGGATTCTGTCAATGACCGTGTCATCCGGGAGATTAACTCCCAGCTGAGTCAAGTGGTTATGCAACCTAGACATTTTGAGTATGTGCTCACTGACAGAACGGTTTTCCTCCATCTTACAACTGAAGAACTTGTCGGAGACTTCATATCTCTCGACCCGGGCATGAGCTTAGAAAACCATTTTCAGCTCTTCGAACATCTCATATGCTCCGTGTCGCTCAAAACACTTTTGGAGCCCCGGTTCTAAGTTGTAAAGCATGCCGCACTGAACGAGGGAGTAATCATCAGCACATGACTGCCAAGCGTTCATAACGTCTTGGTTCTCTGGGATGGGTGCGTCACCTAGCGGTGCTTCTCGGACATAATCTTTCTTGGCAGCTATGAGGATGATCCTCGGGTTCTGGACCCAGTCTGTATAGTTGCTGCCATCATCTTTCAGCTTGGTTTTCTCTAGGAACACATTGAAGTTGAGGACAACGTGGGCCATTTGATCTACAAGACATATTGTAAAGATTTTAGACTAAGTTCATGATAATTAAGTTCATCTAATCAAATTATTCAATGAACTCCCACTTAGATAGACATCCCTCTAGTCATCTAAGTGAAACATGATCCGAGTCAACTAGGCCGTGTCCGATCATCACGTGAGACGGACTAGTCAACATCGGTGAACATCTTCATGTTGATCGTATCTTCTATATGACTCATGCTCGACCTTTCGGTCTTCCATGTTCCGATGCCATGTCTGTACATGCTAGGCTCATCAAGTCAACCTAAGTGTATTGCGTGTGTAAATCTGGCTTACGCCCGTTGTATTTGAACGATAGAATCTATCACACCCGATCATCACGTGGTGCTTCAAAACAACGAACCTTCGCAACGGTGCATAGTTAGGGGGAACACTTTCTTGAAATTATTACGAGGGATCATCTTATTTAAGCTACCGTCGTTCTAAGCAAATAAGATGTAAAACATGATAAACATCACATGCAATCAAATAGTGACATGATATGGCCAATATCATTTGCTCCTTTTGATCTCCATCTTCGGGGCTCCATGATCACCGTTGTCACCAGCATGACACCATGATCTCCATCATCGTGTCTTCTTGAAGTTGTCTTGTCATCTATTACGTCTACTACTATGGCTAATTCTTTAGCAATAAAGTAAAATAATTACATGACGTTTATGTTGACACGCAGGTCATAAATAAATTAAGACAACTCCTATGGCTCCTGCCGGTTGTCATACTCATCGACATGCAAGTCGTGATTCCTATTACAAGATTATGATCAATCTCATACATCACATATATCATTCATCACATCCTTTTGGCCATATCACACCACACGGCACATGCTGCAAAAACAAGTTAGACGTCCTCTAATTGTTGTTGCAAGTTTTTACGTGGCTGCTATAGGTTTCTAGCAAGAATGTTTCTTACCTACGCCAAAACCACAACGTGGTATGCCAATTTCTATTTACCCTTCATAAGGACTCTTTTCATCGAACCCGATCCGACTAAAGTGGGAGAGACAGACATCGGCTAGCCACCTTATGCAACTAGTGCATGTCAGTCGGTGGAACCAGTCTCACGTAAGCGTATGTGTAAGGTCGGTCCGGGCCGCTTCATCCCATGATGCCGCCGAATCAAGATAAGACTAGTAACGGCAAGTAAATTGACAATATCAACACCCACAACTTCTTTGTGTTCTACTCGTGCATAGAAACTACGCATAGACCTAGCTCATGATGCCACTGATGGGGAACATAGCAGAATTTTAAAAAAATTCTACGCATCACCAAGATCAATCTATGGAGTCATCTAGCAACGAGGGAGAGGGGAATGCATCTACATACCCTTGTAGATCGCGAGCGGAAGCATTCAAGAGAATGGGGTTGATGGAGTCATACTCGTTGTGATCCAAATCACCGATGACCTAGCGCCGAACGGACGGCACCTCCGCGTTCAACACATGTACGGTTGGCAAGACGTCTCCTCCAACTTGATCCAGCAAGGGGAAAGGAGAGGTTGATGGAGATCCAACATCACGACGGCGTGGTGGTGGAAGCAACGGTGATCTCGGCAGGGCTTCGCCAAGCTCAAGGAGAGAGAGAAGTGTCACGGGAGGGAGAGGGAGGCGCCAGGGGCTAGGGTGCGGCTGCCCTCCCTCCCCCCCCCACTATATATAGGACCCCTAGGGGGCACCGGCCCTAGGAGATGCAATCTCCAAGGGGACGACTGCCAAGGGGGGTGGAGTGCCCCCCAAGCCAAGTGGGGCGGCCCCACCCCTAGGGTTTCCAACCCTAGGCGCTGGGGGAGGCCCATGGGGGCGCACCAGCCCACTAGGGGCTGGTTCCCCTCCCACTTCAGCCCATGGGGCCCTCCGGGATAGGTGGCCCCACCCGGTGGACCCCCGGGACCCTTCCGCTGGTCCCGGTACAATACCGATTACCCCCAAAACTTTCCCGATGGCCAAAACTTGACTTCCTATATATAAATCTTCACCTCCGGACCATTCCGGAACTCCTCATGACGTCCGGGATCTCATCCGGGACTCCGAACAACTTTCGGGTTACCTTATACTAATATCTCAACAACCCTAGCATCACCGAACCTTAAGTGTGTAGACCCTACGGGTTCAGGAGACACGCAGACATGACCGAGACGACTCTCCAGTCAATAACCAACAGCGGGATCTAGATACCCATGTTGGCTCCCACATGCTCCTCGATGAGCTCATCGGATGAACCATGATGTCGAGGATTCAATCAATCCCGTATACAATTCCCTTTGTCAATCGGTACGTTACATGCCCGAGACTCGATCGTCGGTATCCCAATACCTCGTTCAATCTCGTTGCCGGCAAGTCACTTTTCTCGTACCGTAATGCATGATCTCGTGATCAACCACTTGGTCACATTGAGCTCATCATGATGATGCATTACCGAGTGGGCCCAGAGATACCTCTCCGTCAAACGGAGTGACAAATCCCAGTCTCGATTCGTGCCAACCCAACAGACACTTTCGGAGATACCCGTAGTGTACCTTTATAGCCACCCAGTTATGTTGTGACATTTGGTACACCCAAAGAACTCCTACGGTATCCGGGAGTTGCACAATCTCATGGTCTAAGGAAATGATACTTGACATTCGGAAAAGCTATAGCAAACGAACTACACGATCTTTGAGCTATGCTTAGGATTGGGTCTTGTCCATCACATCATTCTCCTAATGATGTGATCCCGTTATCAATGACATCCAATGTCCATAGTCAGGAAAGCATGACTATGTTTTGATCAACGAGCTAGTCAGCTAGAGGCTCACTAGGGACGTGTTGTGGTCTATGTATTCACACATGTATTACGATTTTCAGATAACACAATTATAGCATGAACAATAGACAATTATCATGAACAAAGAAATATAATAATAACCATTTTATTATTGCCTCTAGGGCATATTTCCAACAGCAAGGTATGCCTCTGGTTCTTGTAACCACTCCTGCCTCAACCGAGTTTGCTGGATAAGCCGGAAAGGTTTGGTGAGCTGCCTGCTCTGCTGCTATCTGAGCCGCCCGTTCCGCCTCTTGACGAATCCTCTCCTGATCCGCCAAGTTAAGGGCTCTAGCCTGCACTGGCTCATGCCTATATGGCCGGTTGTGGCGTTGAGCATTACTTGACATCTCTGCAGACTCCATGTGCCTACTGTAACTTGGGCTCCGGCTTGGGTGGGGAGTTGAATGAATCCTGTCTCGACTGTAGGAGTATGCATCCTCCTGGGCCAAAGATGTCTGAAGCAGTTCTCTTACCCTCTGGGTTTCAATTGCTGCTAGCGAGTCGCGTTCCATTGGGAGAGCTGCCAAATGAGCCGACACCGCAATGAGGTTCTCCATGGGGTTGGAAAAGTGACCCAGGGCGTTGCTATATAATGAGGAATTGTATTCCTGTGCGGCGGCTCCATGGTACAGTGCTGAACTGGTGCACCGGGCGTCGTGACCCGGTTTGCCTCTGGCGGGTTGCTCCCTCCAGCTCCGGGTGTATGGAACAGATTCCTCGGATCCAGTGTTAGAGGCAGACGCGACTGATTTTTCTGACGCCTCCTCCTCATGACTTTGTTTGATGCATTAAGATCTACCGAGAGCCGGAAGGTTTCTGCTTGAAGCTGCTGAGCACGAGCATCCAAAGCTGCTCGTTCTGCTGCCATCCGGGTTTCCTCCGTGGCCAGATTTTCCTTAGCTTGCACCATCTCCTCCCGTACGCGTGCCACTTCCGCGTCATGTTGGGCTTTATCCGCCGGCTCTACCATAGCGGTTAACAGAGTCGTCAGTTTATCCATGAGGTCCATCAAACCTGAGCCGGGGGGCGCACGGGGTCTCCTGACCCGGCAGCTGCCGACCCGGTGGCCGCCGCTGTCGCTGCGGTGGAGTTCTGCCTGGGTTGTGTCCCTGCCATGAAGACTCCGGCCCAATTCGGCGGCTCAAGAGGGTCCGGAATACTGCTGCCATCCGAACAGCCCCCGAGCATGCCATCTTGCAGTTCGTACAACGAGTTCTTCTCACCTATTGATGATGCAGTATCAGAGCAGATGGCTGTCTCTCCGCCCTCCATTGATCCTTCGGAGTATTCACCATCGTGGCCCAGGGCCCGACTCGCCGATCCGGCCGAGGAAGACGTGAATTCCGCCGAAGGGGACCCGGTACCCGTACTCAATTAAGCCGGCCTCGGGGCCCCAGCCTTCGTCGTCGATGTAGATCTTGCCGCGATGACTCTTGGTCATCCGGCCCACAGCGTATCCCTTGAGCCCTTCGAAGTTGCCCTTCAAGAACTCAAATCCACCATGCGCTGGCCCCATGGTGGGCGCCAACTATCGTGGAATTGTCACGGCAGATGTCCTAGAGCAAGGACTTAGTCGTAGGGCCATCGCACTAGGAAACTTAAAGGGGTTAATCGGGACAAAGGACACGAGAGAGGATTTTATACTAGTTCGGCCCCTTACGATGAAGGTAAAAGCTTACGTCTAGTTGGGATTGGTATTGCTGAGGTTTCGATCTCCAAGAGGCTCAACTCGCCGGCTTGGTGATCGACTTGATTGTTTCTTGCCCTAAGCCGCCACCGGGTCGTCCCCCTTATATACACGGCTTGACACCTGGTGGCTTACAGAGTCCCGGTCGGCTCATAATCATGTCCAGCTCGGTGACTTCCTTTACATGCCTTTCTTTACAAGTCTTTCCGCCCATATGATGGTTTACAATAACGGGCCTTAAGTCGGCCCGAAGCCTTTGGGCTTTCTATATATATACTAATAAACTATCATCGTGACTGTATATTGGGCTTCTTACGTAACCCGCCATTAAGGCTGACCCGGCCCCTCCTGGGCGGGTTTTAGCTGATAGTAATATCCCCAACATAATGGGCCTTATACGAGCCATAGACACAATGGGCCTTCTACGGGCTGTATCATCAATGGGCCTTCTATGGGTCGTATGATCGGTTGGCCAAACATGGGCCAATAACAGACAACATTATGGCCGTAAAATGGCTAGAGTTGAAATCGTCCGTTCATGGGACGACCATAACGGGTTGTCGTTAATCGGCCATATTTGATGACGCTATGAAAATGGCCCAACGTATTAACGAGCCACAAACGGGCCGACTGTAACCATGGGCTGAATATCGCCCACAAGCAGAAAATGACAGTAATGGGCCGTAAGTAAACGAATGCTGGAAATGAGCCCAAGAATAAATGGGCCCTGAGAAGGCCGAAAGATAACATGGGCTGGAAACGGCCCAACGGAATAATGGGCCATTAATGGGTATAAAGTGATACACTGTTCATTACAGGCCAGTTTCACCACGTGCTGTTAATGGGTATAAAGTGATACACTATTCATTACGGGCCAGTTTTACCACGGGTCGTTAATGGGCCGAGAGTTACAAAGGGCCTCATATGGGTCGAAAGACGTCATGGGCCATACATGGGTCAGAATTTAAAACGGACTGGAATTATATTGGACGGCCCAGATGACGCTACTGGGCCTAATTCAGGTAGACCGTAAACGGGCCCTGGGTTAGCGGGCTATAAATGGGCTATATGCGAACAGGCCGTTAACAGGCTTGCCGTGGGCCGGCCTGCCACCTTTTGAGAAAGTCAAACAGGCCGGCCTTTTCATAGGAATGGGCCTCTGTTGGGCCGTGCCACATGTCGACGTATCATAGGCACTTTGGGTCCAATGAGTGGATGACATCTGTCCCAGCGGTGAGCCGTCACGTGTTTCCTCCAACCAATGATGATTTTACACGTGGAAAATCCCCATTGGTCGGGGCTGTTAATGGGTTATCGGATCCAAAACCAGACCCGATAGCTTAACGGTGTTCCGTTACGGTGGATGCCACGTGTCGGTCACCCTTGGCGAAAGCACTTCTATGAGGCGCGATTTATCGTCATGGAAGTGGACACTTCCGTGATGATAATTTTGGTAATGTCATGGAACACTTCTACGACAGCACAGGTATGACTATCTTGATTCTGTCATAAAATTGTCATGGATGTACATGCATGACAGAAAACATGACCAACTATGACAAACAGGTATCATCACGGAAGTGTATTTTTTTGTAGTGATCGTCGCGCCGCGCCCGGCGCAACCGCATGCACACGAACGTGCATGATCGTGCGCCGGCCCCAAACACTGGCAGCGCACGTGGAGGGACGAGGGCAGAGCTCCCAGAGAGACGCGAGAGTAGAGTGCGCGCATCGGGACGCGAGTAGAGCGCGCCGCGGCCGCCTGAACTGCAAGCAACCACACGCATAGAGCAGTTGAACACGCAGGAAATGGTCGCCTACAAGCCGGCCGGCAGTTGCGTTGCTGCGTAGAGAGCGGTTGTGTGCTACCACCTCCGTCTAGTCTATAGTCCCCTTTATATTTTGTGTCATACTTTGCCTCAAATTTTAACCAACAAAATGTTAATGCATGTTATAAAAATTATATAATTGGAAACTATGTTCAAATACGACTCCAACTATATAATCTTTGGCGACATGCATTCTTATTTTATTAGTTAAAACATACTTATAAACCAGGACGGGGGTATAGTAGGTAATTAAATCGCAAACGTTTTTTTATTAACTGTATGTGTACGTGGCCTTTCGTCCTCCTCTCGCACGTCTTGTCACCCTGCTGCCGCAGACGGCTTACAACGCAAGCTTGCGCAGTGCGCGCGGGCGTTCTTTTGGCCAAACGGTGGTGCCAATGAATCGTCGGTGAGCCCGTTCCCGCACAACCTCGCAGGTTCCCACGCAAGCTTCCCGCCCGACTCGGTGAAATTCCCCAAAATCCCAATGCTTACCGGCCTGCTATAAAAACCCTCACTGCCGGCGAGTCCTGCATCACATTTTCCCCTCCCATCTTGTAGCTTATCTCGTCTACTTCTCCCACAATCGCCAATGGCACCATTCCGTCGTCATCGCTCAGCCACTCCACCGTCATGAGAGGATAGCTCCAGCTGGGAGGCTACACCGCGGCGGCGGCGCAGTCCCCGACGTAGCGTAGTGCACATGGCGCCCCTGTTGGGTGTGCACGGAACACCCACCACACGCTCTGCTGCCGGTGCCCATCGGTAGCTGTTGCCGGCCGTCGTTGCCGCCACACCACCGTCGAAAGCCAGGGCCATCGCCCGCTCCGCCGTCGTGGCCCAAAGGCGGGAGGTGGCCGTCATGGCCGCCACCCCACTGCCGGCCACCGTGGCCATCACCCGCTCCGCCACCGCGGCCCAAAGGCGGGAGGTGGTGGTCGTGGCCGCCACCCCATCATCGGTCGCCGTGGGCACTAGCCCACCGTCGATCATCGGGGTCATCACCCGCTCCGCCACCGCCGCCCAAAGGAGGGAGGCGGAGGTGGATGCCCGCACGTGCGCCAGCGACCTTGCGCGCTACACCGAGTTACTGCGGGAGGAGGAGGAGCGCCTTGTCGAGCATTCAAAGAGCCTTACCGCCGTTGTGGCCATGGCATACGCCGCCTTAGAGGCGAGGAATCATGAGATCTAGTAGCAGCAGCAGCAGTAGCAGCAGCAGTAGTAGCAGTAGCAGTAGTAGCAGTAGCAGTAGCAGTAGTAGTAGTCTGTTTTGTTTAGTTCATCTGACAATAGATGTGGTGGAACTGTACAACATACTTAAAATTAGCCAGTATATATAGTTGAACTAGCTATTTCAGTATGTGGTTGGCAACAATTGGGGAAAAGTTTGGTCAGCTGTCGAGTTGAACTGTTTGTATAAATTAAGAATGATTGCTTAATCTATGAATGAAATATATGCTTAATTACTGAATTTTAGTTGCAAAAATTAGATACTGCTAGTGATTTTTAGCTTCATATTTTAACATATCGTAGTGTTACAAGGTTGACAAATGGTAATGTTACTAGATCAACAAATGTCAACCTTTCCAGTTTGACAAATGGTAACATACCCAATATGACAGATGCAAATCGCACCAAATTGTTTGTAAGTGGTTGCACACGAGTCATCAAAAAGAATCGTTTGCGTTGAAGAGATGCACAAATCCTGCTCTCACTTTGCATCATGTCGTCCCGGGGTCGACGAGCGGGCGCGGGAGGACGGCAGCTGGCAGCGCTGATAGGTAGCATTCCACGGCGGCGTCCCATGCCGCTGAGGGGGGCGCACGCACGGAGAGGAAGCCAGGCAGACATGGAAGTCAAAGGGCTCGCTTCCCAGGGAGCCTGTGCAGCGTACAGCTTGCACGCTTCCTGGTGAGCCTACGCATTCGAGGACAGCTTGCACGCCTCTCGGTCTGCCTGCGCACTGGACTGCGCTCACACGCCTCCCGTTCAATCAAGGTCAACCAGCTATCCGCACGGCACCTCCTACAGCCATTAAAACCAAGACACGTGGCATCACGTGAATGGTTAACAGAACGCACACGGTTTGAATTATACAAACATTTGAGATATTAAAGTGGCAGCTATTTTTTCAAAATGCCTTTGTTGGCTGTCATTATTCGAGTGTGCCTTCTATCAAAATGGGCACAAAAATACCATAGCATGTCGGGTGCCATTCCATGATAGAATGCCAAGTTTCATGAATTTTAGACGAGCTTTGGATTTACGAGTTTTGGATTTACTAGAATTTAAAAATAAAGTATATCAATGTTTTACCGGCAATCAACGGTGCCCTGGTGTTTGAAATTCATTCCATTTCTTGCATGGGACCTAAGCATGCACCCAAGGACACAGATTTGATTTTTCAACCAATTTATATGCACTGGAGCATGTGCATGTAGTTCAAATTTGAATTATCCACATAAATTCATTGAAAAGTCAGTTAATGCATAAAAATGTCCAAACGAACCCCGAAAAATCACAAAAATTGACACAACACTCCTGCTGTTCTATGTTGACACGAGAAAATTTTTGAAAGCAATAAGAGGCCATGGATATCATTTTGTCCCCAAAGGTGGGACGTTCCCTACCGAAACCATCATGCTTGTTGTGAGAAGCATATACCCAAACCTACCCCAAATGGGACAAAAAATTTACCGCGGCATGTTGATGCCGCTCCATGATAGCATGCCAAGTTTCATAAATTTCAGGCGAGTTTTGGATTTACTAGAATTTAAAAACCGCGCATCTCAATGTTTTGCCGGCAATCAACAGTGCCCTGGTGTTTGAAATTCATTCCCATTTCTTGCATGGGACCTAAGCATGCACCCAAGGACACAGATTTAATTTTTCAACCAGTTTATATGCACTGGAGCATGTGCACATAGTTCAAATTTGAATTATGCACATAAATGCATTGAAAACTTAGTTAATGCATAAAATTGTCCAAACGAACCCCGAAAAATCACAAAAATTGACACAACACTCCTATTCTTCTATGTTGACACGAGAAAAATTTTGGAAGCAATAAGAGGCAATGGATATCGTTTCGTCCCCAAAGGTGGGACGTTCCCTACCGAAACCATCATGATTGTTGTGAGAAGCTCTGGTTTGTGAGAAGCATATACCCAAACCTGCCCCAAATGGGACAAAAAAATTACCACGGCATGTTGATGCAGCTCCATGATAGCATGCCAAGTTTCATGAATTTTAGACGAGTTTTGGATTTACTAGAATTTAAAAATAAAGTATCTCGACGTTTTGCCGGCAATCAATGGTGCCCTGGTGTTTGAAATTCATTCCCACTTCTTGCATGGGACCTATGCATGCACCCAAGGACACAGATTTGATTTTTCAACCAATTTATATGCACTAGAGCATGTGCATGTAGTTCAAATTTGAATTATGCACATAAATGCATTGGAAACTCAGTTAATGCATAAAAATGTCCAAACAAACCCTGAAAAATCACAAAAATTGACACAACACTCATGTTGTTCTATGTTGAAACGAGAAAAATTCTGAAAGCAATAAGAGGCAATGGATATCGTTTCGTCCCCAAAGGTGGGACATTCCCTACCGAAACCATCATGTTTGTTGTGAGAATCTCTGGTTTGTGAGAAGCATATACGCAAACCTGCCCCAAATGGGACAAAACATTTACCATGGCATGTGATGTTGCTCCATGATAGGATGCCAAGTTTCATGAATTTTAGATGAGTTTTGAATTTACTAGAATTTAAAACCCAGGTATCTCGATGTTTGCGGCCGAGTCACTGTGGCAGGGTGTTTGACATTCATTCCCATTTCTTGCATGGGACCTAAGGAGGCAACCAAGGACACAGATTTGAATTTTCAACTAAGTTATATGCATTAGAGCATGTGCCAGTAGTTCAAATTTGAATTATGCACATGAATGCATAGAAAACTCAGTTAATGTATAAAAATGTCCAAGCGAACCCCCAAAATTCCCAAAAATTGACACAACACTCCTGTAGTTCTATATTGGCACTAGGCAAAAAAAATTGAAATTGAGAAGAGGCAATGGATATCATTTCATCCAGAAAGGTGAAACATTCCCTACCGAAACTATCACACTTGTTGTGAGAAGCTCTGGTTTATGAGAAGCTTATACCCAAACCTGCCCCAAATGGGACAAAAATTTTACCACGGCATGTTGATGCCTCTCCATGATAGCATGCCAAGTTTCATGAATTTCGGACGAATTTTTGATTTACTAGAATTACAAAAGCAAGTACATCGATGTTTTGAAGGAAATATGCCCTAGAGGCAATTATAAAGTTGTTATTTATATTTACTTATATCATGATAAATGTTTATTGTTCATGCTAGAATTGTATTAACCGGAAACTTAGTACATGTGTGAATACATAGACAAACAGAGTGTCCCTATTATGCCTCTACTTGACTAGCTCGTTAATCAAAGATGGTTAAGTTTCCTAGCCATAGACATGTGTTGTCACTTGATGAACGGGATCACATCATTAGAGAATGATGTGATGGACAAGACCCATCTGTTAGCTTAGCACTATGACCGTTTAGTTTACTGTTATTGCTTTCTCCATAACTTATACATGTTCCTATGACTATGAGATTATGCACCTCCCGAATACCGGAGGAACACTTAGTGTGCAATCAAACCTCACAACGTAACTGGGTGACTATAAAGATGCTCTACAAGTGTCTCCGATGGTGTTTGTTGAGATGGCATAGATCGAGATTAGGATTTTTCACTCCGAGTATCGGAGAGGTATCTCTGGGCCCTCTCGGTAATACACATCACTATAAGCCTTGCAAGCAATGTGACTAATGAGTTAGTTACGGGATGTTGCATTACGGAACGAGTAAAGAGACTTGCGGGTAACGAGATTGAACTAGGTATGATGATACCGACGATCGAATCTCGGGCAAGTAACATACTGATGACAAAGGGAACAACGTATATTGTTATGCGTTTTGACCGATAAAGATCTTCATAGAATATGTAGGAACCAATATGAGCATCCAGGTTCCGCTATTGGTTATTGACCGAAGATGAGTCTTGGTCATGTCTACCTAGTTCTCGAACCCGTAGGGTCCGCACGCTTAACATTCGGTGACGATCGGTATTATGAGTTTATATATTTTGATGTACCGAAGTTAGTTCAGAGTCACGGACATGACGAGGAGTCTCGGAATGGTCTAGAGATAAAGATTGATATATTGGAAGGCTATGTTTGGACATCGGAATGGTTACGGGTGAGTTCAGGCATTTACCGGAGTACCGGAACCCCCCGGGGAGTGTATGGGCCTTAATGGGCCTTAGTGGGAGAGAAGAGAAGGCGGCCTAGGTGCCCCCCCTCCCAAGCCCAATCCGAATTGGGTGGGGGGACGGCCCCCCTTTACTTTCTCCTTCTCCCTCTTCCTTCTATTCCTAGTGGGACTAGGAAAGGGGGGAGTCCTACTCCTACTAGGAGGAGGACTCCTCCCCCCTTGGCGCGCCTAGAGGCCCAGCCAGCCTCCCCCTCCCTCCTTTATATACTTGGGGAGGGGGACCCTAGAACACACAAGTTGATTGTTTAGCCGTGTGCGGTGCCCCCCTCCACAGATTTCCACCTCGATCATATCGTTGTAGTGCTTAGGCGAAGCCCTGCGTCGGTAACTTCATCATCACCGTCATCACGCCGTCGTGCTGACGAAGCTCTCCCTCGACACTCAACTAGATATAGAGTTCGTGGGACATCACCGAGCTGAACGTGTGCAGATCGCGGAGGTGTCGTACCTTCGGTGCTAGGATCGGTTGGATCGTGAAGACGTACGACTACATCAATCGCGTTGTCATAACGCTTTCGCTTATGGTCTACGAGGGTACGTGGACAACACTCTCCCCTCTCGTTGCTATGCATCACCTAGATGGATCTTGTGTGTGCGTAGGAATTTTTTTGAAATTACTGCATTCCCAACAGTGGCATCAGAGCCAGGTCTATGCGTAGATGTTATATGCACAAGTAGAACACAAAGGAGTTGTGGGTGTGGGTATATACATATTTCTTGCCGTCACTAGTTGATTCTTGATTTGGCGGTATTGCTGGATGAAGCGGCCCAGACCGACATTACATGACCGCGTTCATGAGACTGGTTCTACCGACGTGCTTTGCACACAGGTGGCTGGTGGGTGTCAGTTTCTCCAACTTTAGTTGAATCGGATTCAATGAACAGGGTTCTTTCTGAAGATCAAAAAGCAATCACTATACCGCCTTGTGGTTTTTGATGCGTAGGTAAGAACGGTTCTTGCTAAGCCGTAGCAGCCACATATAACTTGCAACAACAAAGTAGAGGACGTCTAACTTGTTTTTGCAGGGCATGTTGTGATGTGATATGGTCAAGACGTGATTATATAAATTGTTGTATGAGATGATCATGTTTTGTAACATAGTAATCGGCAACTGGCAGGAGCCATACGGTTGTCACTTTATTGTATGAAACCATGTAATTGCTTTACTTTATCACTAAGCGGTAGCGATAGTCGTAGAAGCAATAGTTGGCGAGACGACAACCATGCTACGATGGAGATCAAGGTGTCAAGCCGGTGATGATGGTGATCATGACGGTGCTTTGGAGATGGAGATCAAAGGCACAAGATGATGATGGCCATATCATATCACTTATATTGATTGCATGTGATGTTTATCCTTTATGCATCTTATTTTGCTTAGTACGGCGGTAGCATTATAAGATGATCTCTCACTAAATTTCAAGGTATAAGTGTTCTCCCTGAGTATGCACCGTTGCTACAGTTCGTCGTGCAGAGACACCATGTGATGATCGGATGTGATAAGCTCTACGTTCACATACAACGGGTGCAAGCCAGTTTTGCACATGTAGAATACTTGGGTTAAACTTGACGAGCCTAGCATATGCAGATATGGCCTCGGAACACTAAGACCGAAAGGTCGAGCATGAATCATATAGTAGATATGATCAACATAGTGATGTTCACCATTGAAAGCTACTCCATCTCACGTGATGATCGGACATGGTTTAGTTGATATGGATCACGTGATCGCTTAGACGATTAGAGGGATGTCTAAGTGGGAGTTCTTAAGTAATATGATTAATTGAACTTTAATTTATCATGAACTTAGTCCTGATAGTATTTGCATATCTATGTTGTAGATCAATTACTCGCATATAGCTTCCCCGTTTTATTTATGATATGTTCCTAGAGAAAACTATGTTGAAAGATGTTAGTAGCAATGATGCAGACTAGCTCCATGATCTAAGGATTACCCTCATTGTTGCACAGAAGAATTATGTCCTTGATGCACCGCTAGGTGACGGACCTATTGCAGGAGCAGATGCAGACGTTATGAACGTTTGGCAAAGCTCGGTATGATGACTACTTGATAGTTTAGTGCGCCATACTTTACGGCTTAGAACCATGACTTCAAAGACGTTTTGAACGCCACGGAGCATATAAGATGTTCCAATAGCTGAAATTGGTATTTCAGACTCATGCCCAAGTCGAGAGGTATGAGACCTCTGACAAGTACTTTGCCTATAATAGGGAGGAGAATAGCTCAACCAGTGAGCATGTGCTCACAATGTCTGAGTACTACAATCACTTGAATCAAGTGGAAGTTAATCTTCCAGATAAGATAGTGATTGACAGAGTTCTCTAGTCACTATCAAAAAGTTACTAGAACTTCGTGATGAACTATAATATGCAAGGGTAACTGAAACGATTCCCAAGCTCTTCGCAATGCTGAAATTGGCGAAGGTAGAAATCAAGAAAAAGCATCAAGTGTTGATGGTTGACAAGACCACTAGTTTCAAGCAAAAGAGCAAGGGAAAGAAAGGGAACTTCAAGAAGAATGGCAAGCAAGTTGCCACTCCCATGAAGAAGCCCAAAGCTAGACCTAAGCCTGAAACTGAGTGCTTCTACTCCAAAGGAAATGGTCACTGGAAGTGGAACTGCCCTAGATACTTGGCAGATAAGAAGGATGGAAAAGTGAACAAAGGTATATTTGATATACATGTTATTGATGTGTACTTTACTAGTGTTTATAGCAACCCCTCAGTAGTTGATACTGTTTCAGTTGCTAAGAGTAGTGACTCGAAACAGGAGTTGTAAAATAAACAGAGACTAGTTAAGGGCGAGGTGATGATATGAGTTGGAAGTGATTCCAAGGTTGATAAGATCACCATCGCACACTCCCTTTACCTTCGGGATTAGTGTTGAACCTAAAATAAATGTTATTTGGTGTTTGCGTTGAGCATAAATATGATTGGATCATGTTTATTGCAATACAGTTATTCATTTAAGTCAAAGAATAATTGTTGTTCTATTTACATGAATAAAACCTTCTATGGTCATACACTAAATATAAATGGTTTATTGAATCTCGATCGTAGTGATACACATATTCATAATATTGAAGCCAAAAGATGCAAAGTTAATAATGGTAGTGCAACTTATATCTGGCACTGCCGTTTAGGTCATATTGGTGTAAAGCGCATGAAGAAACTCCATGCTGATGGACTTTTGGAATTATTTGATTATGAATCACTCGATGCTTGCGAACCATGCCTCATGGGCAAGATGACTAAGACTACGTTCTTCGGAACAATGGAGCGAGCAACAGACTTGTTGGAAATAATACATATTGATGTGTGCGGTCCAATGAGTGTTGGGGCTCGCGGCGAGTATCGTTATTTTCTGACCTTCATAGATGATTTGAGCAGATATGGGTATATCTACTTGATGAAACATAAGTCTGAAACAAAAAGTTAAAAGAATTTCAGAGTGAAGTGGAAAATCATCGTAATAAGAAAATAAAGTTTCTACAATCTGTTCGCGGAAACAAATATTTGAGTTACGAGTTTGGTCTTCATTTGAAACAATGTGGAATAGTTTTGCAACTCACGCCACCTGGAACACCATAATATAATGGTGTGTCTGAATGTCATAATCGTACTTTATTAGATATGGTGCAATCTATGATGCCTCTTACCGAATTACCACTATCGTTTTGGGGTTATGTATTAGAGACAGCTGCATTCACGTTAAATAGGGCACCGTCTAAAAATCCGTTGAGACGACACCGTATGAACTGTGGTTTAGCAAGAAACCTAAGCTGTCGTTTCTTAAAGTTTGGGGTTGCAATGCTTATGTGAAAAAGTTTCAACCTGATAAGCTCAAACCCAATCGGAGAAGTGTGTCTTCATAGGATACCCAAAAGAAACTATTGGGTACACCTTCTATCACAGATCCGAAGGCAAGATCTTTATTGCTAAGAGTGGATCCTTTCTAGAGAAGGAGTTTCTCTCGAAAGAAGTGAGTGGGAGGAAAGTAGAACTTCATGAGGTAACTGTACCTTCTCTCGAATTGGAAAGTAGTTCATCAGAGAAATCTGTTCCTGTGATGCCTACACCAACTAGAGAAGAAGTTCATGATGATGATCATGAAACTTCGGATCAAGTTACTACAGAACTTCGTAGGTCAAACAGAGCACGGTCCGCACCAGAGTGGTACGGTAATCCTGTACTAGAAGTCATGTTACTAGACCATGATGAACTTATGAACTATGAGGAAGCAATGATGAGCCCAGATTCCGCAAAATGGCTTGAGGCCATGAAATCTGAGATGTATCCATATATGAGAACAAAGTATGGACATTGGTGGACTTTCCCAATGATCTGCAAGCCATAGAGAATAAATGGATCTTCAAGAGGAAGACGGAGGCTGATAGTACTGTTACTATCTACAAAGCTCGAATTGTCGAAAAACAGTTTTTGACAAGTTCAAGGTGTTGACTACGATGAGATTTTCTCATTCATAGCGATGCTTAAGTCTGTCTGAATCATGTTAGCAAATTGCCACATTTTATGAAATCTGGCAAATGGATATCAAAACTACATTCCTTAATGGATTTTTTAAAGAAGAGTTGTATATGATGCAACCAGAAGGTTTTGTTAATCCTAAAGGTGCTAAAAATGTGCAAGCTCCAGTGATCCATCTATGGACTGGTGCAAGAATCTTGGAGTTGGAATATACGCTTTGATAAGTTGATGAAAGCATATAGTTTTACACAGACTTGCGGTGAAGCATGTATTTACAAGAAAGTGAGTGGGAGCACTACAGCCTTTCTGATAAGTATATGTGAATGACATATTGTTGATCAAAAATGATGTAGAATTTTCTGGAAAGCATAAAGGAGTGCTTGAAAGGAGTTTTTCAAAGAAAGACCTCGGTGAAGCTGCTTACATATTGGGCATCAAGATCTATAGAGATAGATCAAGACGCTTGATAAAGATTTTTCAATGATTACATACCTTGACAAGATTTTTGAAGTAGTTCAAAATGGAACAGTCAAAGGAGTTCTTGCCTGTATTGCAAGGTGTAAAGTTGAGTAAGACTCAAAACACGACCACGGCAGAAAATAGAAAGAGAATGACAGTCATTCCCTATGCCTCAGCCATAGGTTCTATAAAGTATGCTATGTTGTGTACCAAACCTATTGTGTACCTTGCCATGAGTTTGGCAAGGGGGTACGTTATTGATCCAGAAGTGGATCACTTGACAGCGGTCAAACTTATCCTTAGAAGACTAAGGAGATATTTCTCGGTTATGGAGGTGATAAAGAGTTCGTCGTAAAGAGTTACGCCAATGCAAGCTTTTACACCGATCTGGATGACTCTAAGTCCCGATCTAGATACATACTGAAAGTGGGAGCGATTAGCTAGAGTAGCTCCATGCAGAGCATTGTAGACATAGAAAATTTGCAAAATACATATGGCTCTGAATGTGGCAGACCCGTTGACTAAACTTCTCTCACAAGCAAAACATGATCACTCTTTGGGTGTTAATCACATAGCGATGTGAACTAGATTATTGACTCTACTAAACCCTTTGGGTATTAGTCACATGGAGATGTGAACTAATCACATAAAGATGTGAACTATTGGTGTGAAATCACATGACGATGTGAACTAGATTATTGACTCAAGTGCAAGTGGGAGACTGAAGGAAATATGCCCTAGAGGCAATAATAAAGTTGTTATTTATATTTCCTTATATCATGATAAATGTTTACTATTCATGCTAGAATTTTATTAACCGGAAACTTAGTACATGTGTGAATACATAGACAAACAGAGTGTCCCTAGTATGCCTCTACTTGACTAGCTCGTTAATCAAAGATGGTTAAGTTTCCTAGCCATAGACATGTGTTGTCATTTGATGAACGGGATCACATCATTAGAGAATGATGTGATGGACAAGACCCATCCGTTAGCTTAGCACTATGATCGTTTAGTTTACTACTATTGCTTTCTCCATAACTTATACATGTTCCTATGACTATGAGATTATGCAACTCCCGAATACCGAAGGAACACTTAGTGTGCTATCAAACGTCACAACGTAACTGGGTGACTAGAAAGATGCTCTACAGGTATCTCCGATGGTGTATTTTGAGTTGGCATAGATTGAGATCAGGATTTGTCACTCGAAGTATCGGAGAGCTATCCATGTGCCCTCTCAATAATACACATCACTATAAGCCTTGCAAGCAATGTGACTAATGAGTTAGTTACGGGATGTTGCATTACGGGACGAGTAAAGAGACTTGTCGGTAATGAGATTGAACTAGGTATGATGATACTGACGATCGAATCTCGGGCAAGTAACATCCCGATGACAAAGGGAACAACGTATATTGTTATGCGGTTTGACCGATAAAGATCTTTGTAGAATATGTAGGAACCAATATGAGCATCTAGGTTCCGCTATTGATTATTGACCGGAGATGAGTCTCGGTCATGTCTACCTAGTTCTCGAACACGTAGGGTCTGCACGCTTAACATTCGGTGACGATCGGTATTATGAGTTTATGTGTTTTGATGTACCGAAGGTAGTTCGGAGTCCCGGATATGATCATGGACATGATGAGGAGTCTCGGAATGGTCGAGATATAAAGATCGATATATTGGAAGGCTTTGTTTGGACATCGGATTGGTTTCGGGTGAGTTCGGGCATTTACTTGAGTACCGGGGGGTTACCGGAACCCCCCGGGGAGTGTATGGGCCTTAATGGGCCTTAGTGGGAGAGAATAGAAGGCGGCCTAGGTGCCCCCCCCCCAAAGCCCAATCCTAATTGGGTGGGGGCGGTCCCCCTTTCCTTTCTCCTTCTCCCTCTTCCTTCTATTCCTAGTGGGACTAGGAAAGGGGGGAGTCCTACTCCTACTAGGAGGAGGACTCCTCCCCCCTTGGCGCGCCTAGAGGGCCGGCCGGCCTCCCCCTCCCTCCTTTATATATGTGGGGAGGGGGCACCCTAGAACACACAAGTTGATTGTTTAGCCGTGTGCGGTGCCCCCTCCACAGATTTCCACCTCGGTCATATCGTTGCAGTGCTTAGGCGAAGCCCTGTGTCGGTAACTTCATCATCACCATCATCACACCGTCGTGCCGACGGAGCTCTCCCTCGATACTCAGTTGGATCTAGAGTTCATGGGACGTCACCGAGCTGAACGTGTGCAGATCGCGGAGGTGCTGTACCTTCGGTGCTAGGATCGGTTAGATCATGAAGACGTACGACTACATCAACTGCGTTGTCATAACGCTTCCGCTTACGGTCTACGAGGGTATGTGGACAACACTCTCCCCTCTCATTGCTATGCATCACCTAGATGGATCTTGCGTGTGCGTAGGATTTTTTTTTTGAAATTACTACGTTCCCCAACACGTTTGCCGGAGAGCCACGGTGCCGTGGTGTTCGAATTTCATCCCCATTTCTTGCATGGGAGATAAGCATAAACCCATGGACACATATATATGATTTTACAAGACATGTTGGTGCACCGAAGCATGTGCATGTAGTTTAATTTTGAATTGTGCACCTGAAATGGCTAGAAAACCAATTTAATGTATAAAATGTGGAAACAAACCCTGAATAATTCCAATTCTTTTACGACACACATATAGTTGCATGTTCACTCCAGATAAAAGGTCTAGCAATTCAAGCACCGTCCATTGCCGTTGTGACCCCATTATGTAATTCAAATAAAGATGAAAAATCAAGTAGATCGCACACGGTTTATTATCACCAACCGTGTGAGATGCAGCAGAAAATATCCTGGAGCACCGTCGGTGTATAGTATGCCTACGGCTTACACGAGAAGGTGCGTCGGCTACAGTCCACAGCCGGCGTCTCAAGCACACTAGCTCGCTCCCCAAATATCATTTCACTGTTCAATTGTCGCTGGTGAAAGATGGGCACGTGGACCCGTGTCGTGAGGGCAACTTTGGTGGCCCACTCCGGCGAGAGCGCGGCCAGAGCCGCCTTGCGCGTGCTAACAAGGTGCATGAGCGCGGCCGTAATCTGCAACCGGGCGGCCAAGGCAGCCCAAATGGCCGTTGTTGCTTCTCAGGTGGCGGCAGCAACATCTGCCTCGGGGATAGCAATTGGCGAGAGCGGCATAGCAGTTGTCCGTTCCGCAGTGGCGGCCTTAGCCCTGATGGAGGCCGCCCACGACCATGTCGAGGCCGCCCACGCCCAGCTCCTGGTGGTCACCGCACAAATCGAACGAAGCTTCTCCGACAACGGTCGGCAACCCACGGCTGAAGAGCTGGCAATCGCCGAGAGCGTTCGAGCAGCCGTTCGTTCCTCCGCCGCATAGCTTGCGACGATGGAGCCTGTCCAAGCCCAGATCTCGTCCGCCCACGCCCAGCTCGTGGCGGCCTTTGCCAAAGAGATGGCGGAAGCGGATGGCAACATGCTTGCCGAGTATGGTGCAATGGATGCCATGGAGCCCCTTCCCCAGGAGACCGTCGAGCGCGAGGTGGACATGGAGGCGGCGGCGGAGATCGATGAACACCAGCCGTAGGAGACTCTTTGTTTAGTTTAATTAAGAGCACCGGTATTTAATTTGTTAGAGTAATATTTAGGTCAGTTAGCTCTGTTTAATTGTTGAACTTGCTCGATTAAGAAGTGTGGGTGTGTTGTAGTCTCCTTTGTGTACCCAAATTATGCAATGATGTGGATGAGCACTGTAACTAGGGAAATTCGAACCAAAATTTTTTACGTTCAAACTCAACACACACGGGTTAAGCTATCTGAATCGTTTGTGATGTTCACATATCATACACAGTTCTGAATATGGGACCGTGTCTGATGACACTTTGCGCGCCAGTTTTTTCGTTGAAGCGATTCCAAATTTTCAGCTTCCGCGGATATATCTACCTCCCTGCCCCTCCCCCTTACCAAAAGCCACATTTCCTCTGTTTCCGCCTTCCTTTCCAAGTTGAAACCTTCACTCCTTGCTTGCAGCACCGCCTCCTCGTCGGCGACCCTCCCTCACGCTGCTCGGCCTCGTCTATCCAGGCAGATAATCCACACCCGACCCCCATCCTCCTCCTCCTTCCACATCCCACATGCCTCGACCGTCGGTGCGAGCGCGACACCTTCCACCCAAATCACCGACCCCTCCACCAAATAAGTGCCGCCCTAAGACATGGTGCACGTGTTGGGGAACGTAGTAATTTCAAAACAATTCCTACGCACATGCAAGATCATGGAGATGCATAGCAACGAGAGGGGAGAGTTTCGTCTACGTACCCTCGTAGACCGTAAGCGGAAGCGTTATGACAACGCGGTTGATGTAGTCGTACGTCTTCACGATCGACCGGTCCTAGTACTGAAAGTACGGCACCTCCGTGATCTGCACACGTTCAGCTCGGTGATGTCCCACGAACTCTCGATCCAGCAGAGTGTTGAGGGAGAGCTTCGTCAGCACGACGGCATGATGACGGTGATGATGATGCTACCAGAACAGGGCTTCGCCTAAGCACCGTACGATATGACCGAGGTGGATTATGGTGGAGGGGGGCACCGCACACAGCTGGAAACAATCAACTTGTGTGTTCTAGGGTGCCCCCTGCCCCCGTATATAAAGGAGCAAGGGGGAGGCCGGCCGGTCCTTGGGGCACGCCAGGAGAGAAGGAGTCCTCCTCCTAGTAGGAGTAGGACTCCCCTTTCCTACTCCTACTAGGAGGGGGAAAGGAAGGAGGAGAGGGAGAAGGAAAGGGGGGCGCCGCCCCCCCCCCCTTCCCTAGTCCAATTCGGACCAGAGGGGGAGGGGCATGCGACCTGCCCTGGCCGGCCCTCTCTCTCTCCACTAAGGGCCATGCGGCCCATTAGTTCTCCCAAGGGGGTTCCGGTAACCCTCTGGTACTCCGGTTTTCTCCTAAATCACCCGGAACACTTCCGGTGTCTGAATATAGCCGTCCAATATATCAATTTTTATGTCTCGACCATTTCAAGACTCCTCGTCATTTCAGTGATCACATTCGGGACTCCGAACTACCTTCGGTACATCAAAACACATAAATTCATATTACCGATCGTCATCGAATGTTAAGCGTGCGGACCCTACGGGTTCGAGAACTATGTAGACATGACCGAGACACGTTTCCGGTCAATAACCAATAGCGGAACCTGGATGTTCATATTGGCTCCTACATATTCTACGAAGATGTTTATCGGTCAAACCGCATAACGATATACGTTGTTCCCTTTGTCATGGGTATGTTACTTGCCCGAGATTCGATCTCCGGTATCTTAATACCTAGTTCAATCTCGTTACCGGCAAGTCTCTTTACTCGTTCTGTAATGCTACATCCTGTAACTAACTTATTAGCTACATTTCTTGCAAGGCTTATAGTGATGTACATTACCGAGAGGGCCTAGAGATACCTCTCCGAAATCGGAGTGACAAATCCTAATCTCGATCTATGCCAACTCAACAAACACCATCGGAGACACCTGTAGAGCATCTTTATAATCACCCAGTTACGTTGTGACGTTTGGTAGCACATAAAGTGTTCCTCCGGTATTCAGGAGTTGCATGATCTCATAGTCATAGGAACATGTATAAGTTATGGAGAAAGCAATAGGAACAAACTAAATGATAATCATGCTAACCTAACGGATGGGTCTTGTCAATCACATCATTCTCTAATGATGTGATCCCGTTAATCAAATGACAACTCATGTCTATGGTTAGGAAACATAACCATCATTGATTCAACGAGCTATTCAAGTAGAGTCATACTAGTGACACTCTGTTTGTCTATGTATTCACACATGTACTAAGTTTCCGGTTAATACAATTCTAGCATGAATAATAAACATTTATCATGATATAAGGAAATATAAATAACAACTTTATTATTGCCTCTAGGGCATATTTCCTTCAGCATGCTATATAGCCAGGATCTTAAGGAGCATTTGGCAGCAGAGAAGCAAATCGTGGCCACACACGTGGATGAAGTCGCGATGGCGGCCATTCGTGCCGACCCCCAGATCTTGGAGGAGCACCTTGCCATTTGCTAGCTACGCCTGTTAAGCATGCTCGGTTTACCCGTTGCATGTGTTGCTCCTGCCTTTCCTTCACAAATTCTAGTGAATTGTGCTATCTAATTTCACCATGCAATCTGTTGCTCTAGTGTATATGTTTTATATGTCGTGCAGTGTGGTGCTCACTTATTAATTGTTTTGTTAATTAGTTGTCATCTTCAGATAACTGTTTGGTTCAATTCTGCAAATGTGATGTTCAATTCTTCAGGCTGCAATTTTGTATTTGTCTTTCATGTGAGAAATAAATTGAATTTCTATTTACAAAATACATGAGAAACGAATACAACTGCTATATTTCCAAGCTGCCAAGCATGCTTGGTTTGGTTATACATTGTGCAATGTGGTGCTTAGTTAACGTTTGTTTCATTTGTGTTGTGGTGTTTAGTTAACTGTTTGGTTCAATTCTGCAATGCGATGTTCAATAGTTGTGGGTGCATTCTGTTATTATATACCATGTGAGGAATAAATTGAATTTGGCTGTAGTAAATACATGAGAAACAAATACAATTGCTACAATTGGATGTAGTTGAGTGTTTGGTTAACTGACTGATCTTCTATTAGGAGTATGTTATATTGTGCAATGTGGTGCTCAGTTAATGTTTGGTTCATCTATTGTGGTGTTTAGTTAACTGCTTAGTTCACTAGAATTTGCAATGTGCTTATTTTTCATCAATATATTTTACTGATAGCATGTGAACCCTTACTTAACCTGATGACTAACTACCTTATATGTGTTGCAGGGAAACAATGGGAAGCACTGAGGTTTACAATCGAGGTTAGCACATGCATGGTCCATTGTCTAATAGCACATTATTGTGCAATTGCATGAACCATTCTAATATTTAGGTTTTTAACAATTTGGTCTTACACATGTAGGTCCTGCTGCCAGAGGTTTTGACCCACTGTTCGACCCTTTTGCATATGGGGAAATGAGTTGTTCATGAATATCAATCAAATCAAGAAACTCAGAAAGATTGTTAGGATAAAGAAATTAGCGACAAAAAACAACAAGATCTTCGTCTGCACAATGAAGAAGACATCAATTCACTACAAGATGGTACTAACTATTATACCTTGCCTTTTTTTATTCCTTTACCCCATTTCCAATATAGAGAAGATATTTTTGCACATCCTTGTTTGCAGGCCTTTCCAAAACAGTTCACTGATGATTACCTCTCAAACCACCTCTATGGTCAAGAGGCGAGGAAGGTTTTCATACAACACCCATGGTTCAATATTTAAGTGTTCCTAAAGAGGACGAAGGATGGACGGTCAATCAACCACAGGCACTGGCCTAAAGTTGCAAAGACCTTCGACATAAATGAAGGATCAATATTCGCCTTTCGCTTCGGCAGTTTTCCAGATGAGATGCATCTGTCTATATACCGTCTATGATGCTAATTTTGAAAGGTTCTACATGTTGCATGTGAAACTTGGTGCTGGTGCAGTTGTGTAATGGGGTAGTTGAGTGCTGAAGCTATATCATATTGTACTCTGATGTATTTCAATTATGAAATTCTGCTTCCTTCATATGGAAATGAAATATATTATGTGCTTAATATGAATGTCAATTAGATTAATAAATGGATTATTAATAATATGGCAATTAGCCTGCTAATGGTGAATTAGCCTGTTAATTGGGTTTTGCTATTGCAAGAGGTTACTGAAAAAATACCGTGGGCGATGACCTCAAGCAACGCACATAGTTTCTAGGAATAAACCGTGTTGGATCAATGAACAATCACACACGACTTTCTCTTGAAAACTGTTTGCGTTAGGCCACCTTGCGCAAATGTTTACCACATAAAAATTGTGTGTGATGGACGCCTTTGCCACATAGTTTTTTCTACGAACCGTGTGTGATACATGCAATAACGCTAACGATTTAACAGGAAAAATTGTGTGTGATGTACCTGTGAACGAAAACGTTATCCTTGGAGCGACTGTGTGGGATGTACATACGAACGGAAACATTTAGCAGGGACTGACTGTGTGGGATGTACTTGCGACCGGAAACAATTTCACTTGTATAATTGTATTTTTTAGCTCTGTTGTACGTATTTCCGTATTTGAGCACTCGTCGATCACACATGACCTCATTTTGCCGAGCGTGTGTGCTAGGAAGGCATATCCCCGACGGTTTCTGGGTCGTGTGGGAAGGACCCCCCTATCGCCCATACTCACTAGGCGACAGTTCCAAATGTCGTCGCGGAAAGGGGTTAAAACCGTTTATATAGCACCGACGCGTACCAGTGTTGGCATGCTAGGACACGCGAACTCCGTTGAGGCAGAGCTGGCCGGCGCGTCCCGACGCCCAGAGCGCGGCCAATGCTACCAAAGCACGTGCAAATGACGCGGTCACCACTGTGGCCGGCAAGGAGGGGACGCAAGAGACTGCCGTGAGTTTTCTAGTGATGAGTCCCTGGGTCATAGAGGCTGAGGAAGGTGATGGATCGGCAAAAGGAGCTCTGAGATGAAGTGAGGCAAAGCAAAGTTTTCTGTATCAAACTTGGACGTGCACTGATGATCAACAGGGGATAGATTGGTGCTAGTGGAGTTGTCTGGGGTGATTAGATTAGGAAGGACTATCATCCTATTAACTTTGAGAAGATATGGACCAAGATTTAATATAGTTGCTTTGCAACTGCCAAATCTGGTCAGAAACTAAATCAAGATGGTGCACTCACATGAAGCATCAACTTGAGCTCAAATTTGGCATAGGATGATGATTTGGACATATAAAGATTCTGTAAAAATATCATACCAATTGGATTCACCAAAATGGTACTTCCTTCAGAGCTATTCTCTCTGTCCAGAAAATTGGAAAAATTCTAGAGGAATACCGGCTTGATTAATTGATCCCAAAATTGGTGGAGAGAGGTTTTATGGTCATGAGAAGGCTCTGGTAAAGTTTCACACAAAATGAAGCAATATAAAATATACTTGCTTCACAACCTGAAAATATTGACAGAAGCAAAGATTTGATCATGTGCTCACATAGATCATTGGGTGGGGCTAAAATTTGGAGGAGTGCAGTTATATGAGCACAAGAAGAAGCATGCAAAATTTCGATTCATTTGGATACTCCTAGCCAGTACTTCCTTCACAATGGCTTCTGTTTGACAGAAACTTTGAAAAATTGTTGAGGAAGATTGGCTAGGAAAATAAAGTTTAATTTTGGCATGAGGCAATTATTTTGATGGTATATCATGCCCAAAAAGTTTGAGAGCAAGCGAGAAATGGTAGGTGGTACTTCCTTCACAGAAAGCCACACTGGACAAAAATGAAGAATGATTATTGAGGAATTATTCTTGGGCTAGGACAGGGAATTTTGGGAATATTTGATCAATATATGACCCAAAGAAATTATGAGAATTATTTAGGAATTTTTGGATGGACGGAAATATAGGTTGCTTCACAACCTAGGGAAATTAGGGTTATTCCTTTAATAGAAAAAAGGAATATTCCCTAGAAAAGAATTTTAGGGTTGGACTAGAATGGAAATTACATGGCCTTGGGCTATATTTGAGGATGATGAGTCACTTGGGAGAGGAAATGATGATGATCTCCCAGGTTGCAAGGCCACAGATCCACTCCAAAAAGAAAAACAGATCAAAAATCAAATAAATCAAAGGAAAAAAAGAAAAGGGCCAAAAACTAGGCTGTTACACTGCACGTGGCTTCGTCTGACCTAATTCTACTTCTATAAATTCTCAAATATTGGGAAACCCCAGACAGCCACCCGAAACAATTTTTCGGCCGCCGAAAGCTTTTGTTCTTCCGTGATCCCATCAGGAGGCCTTTTTCGGTACTATGTCGGAGGGGGGATCAATCATGGAGGGCCTCTACATCAAAATTGCTGCCCTTCAGATGATGTGTGAGTAGTTCACCACAGACCTACGGATTCATAGCTAGTAGCTAGAGGGCTTCTTCTCTCGTTGATCTTTAGTACAATGTTCTCCTCGATCTTCTTGGAGTTCTATCTGATGTAATCTTCTTTTGCGGTGTGTTTGTTGGGATCCGATGAATTATGGGTTGATGATCAGATTATTCATTAAAAGTAATTGAGTCTTTCCTGAACTTTATTATGTGTGATTATGATAGCTTCTCTCTGATCTATCTGTTTGGTTTGGCCAACTAGATTGATTTCTCTTCAGTTGAAGAGGTGCTTTGTAATGGGTTCAATCTTGCGGTGTCCTCTCCTCATGAAGAAGGGGTAGCGAGGCACGTATTTGTATTGTTGCCATTAAGGATAAAAAGACGGGGTTATTCATATTGCTTGAGTTTATTTTGTCTATTCATCTTGCTTAAAGTGTTACTATCTTTGTCATGAACTTAATACCATATATGCATGTTGGATAGCGTTCGATTGGTGGAGTAATAGTAAAAGATGCAGGCAGGAGTCGGTCTACTTGTCACGAGCATGATGCCTATATATGTGATCATTGTCATGAATGACATCATAACTATGCAATTTTCTTTCAATTGCCCAACAGTAATTTGTCTATCCACCGTATGCTATTGTTTCGAGACAGAAGCCTCTAATGAAAACTATGGCCCCCGGGTCTACTTTAATCATATTGCTAAAACTAAAATACCTTGCTGCAATTTTATTATTTTTGTTTTTATTTTTTGTTTATCTATCTACCACCAGAATTAATCCTTGCAAGTAACGAGTTCAAGGGGGTTGGCAATCCTTTTACCCGTGTCGGGTACGAGTATTTTCTTTTGTGTGTGTAGGTGCTGACGGCGAGGATTTGCGCGATTGTTCTATTGGTTTGATAATCTTTGTTCTCACTTAGGGATATACTTCTTCACTACTATATTGCTTCATCCTTCCTCTTCGAGGAAAATCCCAACGCTGCTCACAAGTAGCACGGGGTTGCTCGCTCACGAGCTTGAGCTCGGCTCGAGCACGGCAAGGTGGCTACAACAGTAGCACTGGGCTAGCTGCGGGGAGCGTGGGCGAGCACTCCTGCATGCGTGGCACTCGTGCAGCAGTGTGAGGTGTGCGTGAGCGCAGCTACGGACGAAGAGCAAGGTGCTCTGTTTTGTGTGCATGGCGAATGCACGGCAGCATGCCTTCGGGCATGACTAAGTATGATACAGGACGAAAGCGACCGGAGTAACTTTCTGGGGAGAAGCAGATGCTCACCGAGAAACTGGTGGCGTCGTGCTTCTGTTGGGGACGAGTGGAGAAGGCGGGGCACTGTTGATCGTCGGTGGTGCTCCCTGATACGCGAAGTAGACGAGGCAGGGCAGGAAGACCTTGACAGGGAGGTCAACCCAAGGCATGGGAGTTCGTGTGTGTGCCCGAGGGAGACGGAGGAGAAGCACGAAGATACCCTCCCTCCCCCCTCAGGGGCGGAGCCAGGATGAAAATCAAGAGAGGGTAAATATTTATACATATTTTTTTCATAAACATGTATACGAACTATAATGACTAAATTATTTAAACCACACAAGCATAGATATAGTGTGTAAGAAGCAAAATCACATACTTTCTGGTAAGATAATGTCATCACATGCATAATTATGACAAGTTCATTGCCAAAGTAAAAGTAAACTAACTACTTAAACCACAATAACTTGAGAAATATGAATATGCCGTTCCTTTTTTGGGGTATATGTCCATGATTTCTAGCCTTCAAGCTGCAGGAAGAAGAAACATGTTTAAATATAGAGAGCATTGAATCATTGACAGATAAGAAGAAAAGCTTGAGCACATTGCCTACTTCCGTTTCATGCCACGAGCCCATGACGATTTTTCGCATGGAAGCGTTGAACTATCACCTCATTAGGAATATTATCCAACATTTCCTTATCGTAATCTGTAAAATCTGCAAGTCACTTCCTATTAGATGGATGTCGAGTAAGCTTTTTCAGATTGACTATTTCAGGCATAATACCAGTTGTGGATTTGCAAAAAATCTCTTCATCAGCTTTCTTGTCAATGTTAAATAGTTGAACATTAAATACATTGAGATACATGAAGGAAGAATATTACATAGATTTTATTCTACTCTCACGTCCTCAAACTTATTCATATGGAACTATTACGGGAACCTAGATTCAATCGACCTAATCATCAATTTGTACATTATAATTTATAAAGATGCATATTTGATACAATTCACTACTTTTTAACATGGAAATCAGAATAGAACAATAATGTGGAAATTAGAAAAAGAGAGAACTAAACCTAGGGCTTACCTTGATTGAATGATTGATCAGTACAACTTCCTTGGGATGGCGCGAGCCGGCCGGCCGGCCGGCTGTGGTGCGCAGTGCATATCGAGGCTGATCGCCCGAGGGGAGGGGTGTATGTGCAGCTTATAACCGCAGGCGGCGGCATGGCGGCTTCGGCTCGTCAAGGCGTCACGGGAGCACAGGCGAGAGACGACGAACGCATCTGAATCTTGGGAAGAAGTCAATACGTTTCCAGCGAATCGGGAACCACCTGATCAATCGTATGCATGAGGCCTGATCGTATTCTCCAAAGATGGGTTGCTGGGCTAATAACCCATCTATTTCTCATTGACGGGCTTTAAACATACAAAGGAAAATTAGAGAGTGGGGGCAAATACCTTGGGCTGAGTGGGGGCAGCGTTGTATATCCTGGGCCTAGTAGGAGTAGTCTGAAAAAACGAGTGGGGGCATGCGCCCCCACAACCTTGTACGTGGATTCGCCCCTGTCCCCCTCCCCCGCTCGATCTCACCTTGGTTGCGGTAGGGAGAAGAGGAGGGTAAGGGAGACCCTAGGGCTCAGCGAGGGCTTTTATAGGGGAGCCTAGGGCGAGCGCGGGCAGCATGGGAGTGCCTCGGTGGCCATGTACGCCGAGGTGAACTTGGAGAGTTACTGCGAGGGAGAGAGGGAAGAAGAACAATGCTGAGGGCACATTAACTTGGTGGGTTGGGCCTTGGGGTTTAATTATCCCCCCCCCCCCCCCCGCGCGCCCAACTATTGTCCTCTTTTTCTATTTCTTCAAAACAGAAAATATCAAAGAGAAAGAATAGGATGGCTAGAAAGTGAATTTAAACATGGCACATGTTTCTCTCGACTTAGAGAAATGTGGAGGATTTTATAAAAATGGTTCGGAAAAAATAGGAAGAGGAAAATTCAAATGAGGTTGAATTATATTCAAACTCATTTGAATTTAGAAGACTATTCAGATGGAATCCAAATGGCATGAAGTTAACAATAGAATGTCCTGCACATGCATTGTGGTTTGTGAACATTTTGGGGGAAATAAAGGAAGAACTAAAATCCAAACATGTTGAATTAATTCAATAGGTTTAATTTGGAAACCCATTCAAATGTATTCTAAATGGTTTGAAAATTTAAAGGGTTGCTGGACACAATATAAAAGATTTATGGGCCAGGTTTGGGAAAGAATTGAAGAAGTGAAATGTGCCACTCGAAAATGAAATGGAATAAAGAAGTTGAAGTTGGGTTAGAGAATAATGGGAAACTTGGTTAAAGATTGATGGAAGTTGAGCAAATGTAAATATGGAAGGATCAAGGAGGTACTAGGAGTAACAAAACACATGAACACAATAAAATACAAACAAGCACAACAAGAATGGACCTGATGCATGATGCAAAAAAAAAACATCACAAGCATGAACAAATGACAACAATAGCATAGGTCTTGGTCTTGGGTTGTCACAAGAGGGGTGGGCGGCATGGGGCGGGGAGGTTCTCAGCGATGCCTAAGAGAAGAGACGATGTCAAAGGGGCGTCACGTCGCGGGCGTCGCCGCGGGTGACAGTTGAAGGCAGTGGAGGATGACGGCGGTTGCTCGGATCTAGTGGTGGCGCGCGTCCTGTGCGGCATCGGTGAGGAAGGTTATTTGATATGGTGGGCGATGAGGTTATTGGGTACATAGGGCCCCAGGCGGCGCCGGTGGAGGTTGGGGTAGCTTGGGGGAAGGAGGTGGGTCGGAAGTGGGTGGATGCGGCGAGAGGTTGGAGGTTGAGTGACGGAAGGAGAGGTGGATGCAGGGGAGAGAGAAAGGAAGAAGGTGGGTGGGGCTACAGTTCTTTTTTCCCCTGTGGTTCGGTTGGGGGGTTTGATAGTGTCAAAGTGTTAGCAGAACAAGCAGGTTTGTTAGTACAATAAGATCTTGAGGGTGTTAATTAGACCCACCAACCCTCGAAATGTTTGTCATAATGTCACATGTACCGAATTTCCCAAAATCTTAAGGGTGTTAGTAGAATAGACCCACCAACCCTTGAAATGTTTGTCATAATGTCAGATGTACTGACTTTCGCAAACAAATGTTTCAAGTGTTGAAATTGATGAGAGAACATATTTTGTCTCTGTAAAATGTAACAAAAATAGTCAACAATCACTTATTGTCAGCATGATGTAAGAACACAAATTAGTGCTCCAATTTCATTAGGTTTTTGTCTCCACGGATATCTCTCATTGACTAAGACGGCTGCTTCTAGAAACGTCAATGATGACTCGGTCAACTGGAGGTGTCACACGGGAAAATATCTGATGCTCCGAGAGCACCTAAGCTCACGTACTCCCGTGCGAGCTCGGCTATTGGATCTCAGATCTAAAACCTCTCGCGAGATGACGAACATTTTTGCAAAAAAAGCCCTCAAGGAATCCAACAAATGCGCCCAAATACAACAGCTCCTTAGATGCTGTTGGATCTGAGATCCGACGGCGCGAGAGCTTGTATCACGGGAGCACCAAGCCTTCGCATCACAAGAAACTCTCCCGTGTCGCACCCCATCAGCAATTCAATTTTCTACGGGACACGTATTCAGATTGGTGTATACCATATTAACAGGAACATCAATGGAATAGTTGATGTGACCTTTAATAGCGTAATGAAGGATTTCACATGTGTTATAGGAGCTATGCCACACATTAGTCGAGAGAAGAGAGACGCATGTTACATGAAGGCCTCTGTACATGCAAATACGCAAACTCCAGTTGCGTTTTACGTTGCTTCTATTTGCGTGGAGGTGTCACCAGCTAGTCCAAAGAAAGATGCGGTGATGCCAAATTTTAGAACACCTCCAAGATGGTAGTCCAGAGCGTGCCAAAGAAATATCTCATTTATCTTTTGATTATATACTATGTGATCAACGTGGCTGGAATATTTAATTAGTTTCCTTGCAACTAGAGAGTCCTAGTACGTAGTCTTTGGAGTCTGTACTTGAGCTTTTAAATCGGAAAAGGAGTATAGGTCGGTTGCTAGATTTTGTCTGGTTTGTTTGGATCTGTACGAGTTCAATTAGGAGAAGTATTTGGTCAGCGTGGGTGTCGCCTATATAATGGGCAGGTTTCAGCTTTTGTACGGGAGTTATTTTGAGAGTTGAACAATATATAGAAAAGGCAGCGTTATGGTTGCGCCAAAGATATTTGCTTGCTGATCCACGAGGGATCCGAGAGTTGCTTGGCGTGGAATTGATCTATGATTGATTATACGCTGGTTTTTGTGCACTTTGGTCTTATGGCGTCCTGCTTGATCCAAAGAGCCGTTCGTCTATTCTTCGTCTGTTTGCTGCTATTACGAGAATCATCGTGGTTTGTCGCTGTTTTTCGTGTACCGTGAAAGATTGGGCCAATGAACGACTCGCCGTCTAGTCGGGTCTCGTCAAAAAAATGCAGCTGGAGTTTGCGTATTTGCATGTACAAAGGCCTTCATGTAACATGCGTCTCTCTTCTCTTGACTAATGTGTGGCATAGCTCCTATAACACATGTGAAATCCTTCATTACGCTATTAAAGGTCACATCAATAGCTCATGATTGTGCTCATCAGGTTCTCAACTCAAGAGTAGAACCTGTCTATGGATGTTCTCATTCCTCGTCACTCTTTGCCCAGCTTCGCTTTATCTTCATAACTTCCAGGTCGGGATATGTAGTAGACGTTGCACTGTGCTGTGCTTGTGAGATGAATGAAAACTTGGCGCTTGTTGGCGCCATCTTGTGTTCAGAAAAGAAAATAGTGCTCGAGGACGAGGAATCCCATTTTAATTGTGTAATACTCCCTTCGTCCGAAAAAACGTATCCCAAGCTTATTCCTCAAATGGATGTATCTAGCATTAACTTGATGCTAGGTATATTCATTTGAGGGACAAGCTTTTTCAAATGGAGAGAGTAGTAGTTAGAATCATCTGTTGGATTAGAAAAATGTGTGTTGTTGTTGGACAGGCGATGTGAAGGACGACGCCAGGAGATGTGTTGTTGGACAGGTGATGTGAGAACACCAGGAGATGTGTTGTTGGACAGGCGATGTGAAGGACACCAAGAGATGTGTGGTTGTCTCGAAGACTCGAATCCATGGCTCAAGGATTATAACAGAATTAGAATTTCAAGAATTATAACAAAATCGGAATTTCAAGCATTGTTCTAAGGTAGTATGGATTCAAGAACTGCACTGCATAGAACGGAGGAGCAAAAGCCACTTAAAATCTTATCTGCATGTCGTCAAAGCAAGTCGCTTTTTAATTGCATTATTGTCCTTTTTAAACTGAAGCGTAATTGCGAAATGCCCGGTGATATGTTTGAAAGTTGGGAGCTTTGGGTATGCTTTTGTTGAAAGTGTTCCGATTGTGCATTGGGCTCCTTGTCCAAAATTTTCAATGCAACCTTGTCAAAATTTATACTCCCGCTTTAACTTACTGTAAGACATTTTTTGATACTGTCATAGCATCAAAAAACGTCTTAAGTTAAGTTACATAGTAGTAATTTAAGTTGGTTAAAGTTGAAAGGCAGTTTGAAAAACAAGCACACACAAATTGTATGTCCTTCAAAACTATCACCATGGAACAGACGCAAGTCACATATGAGATCAAAGAACCACATGGATTATTCAAACATATGCTTCGTTGGTATTTTTTGATACTGTCATAGCATCAAAAAACGTCTTATGTTAAGTTACATAGTACTCCCTCCGTTCCTAAATATTTGTCTTTCTAGACATTTTAAATGACTACTACATACGGATATATGTAGACATATTTTAGAGTGTAGATTCACTCATTTTGCTCCATATGTGGTCACTTGTTGAAATGCCTAGAAAGACAAGTATTTAGGAACAGAGGGAGTAGTAATTTAAGTTGGTTAAAGTTGAAAGGCAGTTTGAAAAACAAGCACACACAAATCATATGTCCTTCAAAACTATCACCATGGAACAGACACAAGTCACTCAGGAGATCAAAGAACCACATGGATTATTCAAACATATGCTTCGTTGGTTGAAACATAATACCAAAGACAGAGGCCATCATGGTGACCAAAGACACAATAAAATACAACGAGAGATATATGTTGATCAGACATATCAAGCGAGTTGACCACAAATCACAAACACGGGAGATCATGTCTTCTATCTAACATAATAAAATACCACTAACTGGACATACCAAGCAAGACCCAGAGACAACGTACAGCACCATGGCATGTTTTCTTAATTTAACCTTGAGAAGAACATCTTCATGCTGAATTTATTCCTGCTGTAGATAGCTGATGGTCTCTGGTTACACCACATAACTGCATCCAACAAATTAGATAAAATGCTTCATGTATGAGTAAGACGCTGCAGTATGAATTACCTCAAGTATTGGAGGAAGACCTGCCAGTGCAATACTTGACAAAATCAGAATCACTTGGGTCTTCTACTTTTACGATGCCAAACGGAACAACACTTTGCAACTTCTTTGTATTCATGTCAAGAGCAAGGATCCATGACTTTTGGTGACATAATTTCTCCCTGGCAATTAAGTAAACAACACCATCATCATCCAAGCTCGGAGAGGGGTCAGAGACCACAAGGTGCTGCAAGTAGTCAGCAAAACTCTCATCTGATGCAAGCTGCAGCACACCAGTCAGGTGTGAAATCATATCGGTTTTGATTGTGATGCCAGCAGCTTGGACCGTGCATTCAGGCTCGCCCCAAGCTTTGTAAGAATTCTCCATCGTGGGATTGATCCATGAGGAGATCGCCCAGTCATCCACCAGCAAAGTTGGATACCCTGTTTCCGGGTCCATGTTGTCTGTGTCGTAACTGGGGATGATGTCCAGTTGAACAAACTTGAGACAGCCATTGACGAAGGCAATGCCTCGGCAATCCATTGCACGACCTAAATGATGACCGCTGGTGATCTGTTCCATTGGCAGCGGCAACGGTATTCCGCTGAGAGTTGGCTTCTCACGCAGCACATCACAGAACAGGATGCCTCGCCAGAGATCGACCCAGCCAATGGTGCCATATTCACCACCGATTGTGATGACGTTGGAAGTAGTATGGTAATAAAGATCCGTGTTAAAGGGGATGACCCAATCGAATTCCTGCTGTGGCTTCGCCACAGGAAGCTCCATGGAGGTCCAGCTCGATGTCTCGGAGTGGAACAAATGGAGCTCGTACTTGTGGAAGCTGAGAGGACAAGGAACCAGCGCAGCGATGGTGTAGTGGTGGAGACCACGGGAAAGAATACCAACCTCGGTGTCTTCGAAACATCTGGTGCGCATGTCGGTGAGGAGCGTGAGCACTCGCAAATTGGGGTCAGCGTGGTAGATGAAATAGTCGCAATCCATCCGCGTCGAGAAACGGCTGTCTGGGACACAATCGGGGGAGATGTCCACCCGGAAGAGGATCAGGTCGCCGGCGACGCAGATGACACGGGGGGTGTCGACGTGCACGGCCTCCGGGCAGTGCACCCACAGCTTGGATGGTTGAGGCGGGCGGTTGGCGACAAAGGACGCCTTGATGCTCAGGCCGTGCCTCGTGAAGCCTGTGGCGGTCCTCTCGTTGGACCGGTCGCCGACGAAGCCTTGGGCGGCGGTGAGGAACCACGCAGGGTGGCCGGCCTCGGTTGCCATAGGGATTGTGCCGGGCAAGGGGGCAGATCTAACAAGGCCCTGTGGAGGAAGGTCTGTCTGCTGATGGCGGCTGGGGCGAGGGAGGGGAAAGGGAGGCTTGAAGGGCAATATATATTTACGGTGCTAGGGTTCGAGCAGACCTGGCCAAATGGGCCGGTATTAGCGTGCCGGCTCGGGTGGGCCTGCCCGGAACGTTTAAAATCTAGACATGTTTCAGTTTTATATTTTACTCCAATTTTTTTCAGGGTGAGTGTTAATGAAGCGGAAGAGGTTTCAAACCTATTGGATAGATATTGCATGGCCTCGCGGCAACGCATTAACAAAGATAAGTCCTCAATATTTTTCAGTATGAGCTGCCCGGAAATAGTTCGTAATGCTGTTAAAGGCTACCTACATGTCCCTAATGAATATCTGAGCGACAGATACTTGGGCTTGCCAACAGATGTTGGACACTCCAAAAAAGGGACCTTTAAATACTTAAGCGACAGGGTTTTGGACAAGGTGAAAGGTTGGATGAGTAAATGCCTCTCAGCTGGTGGAAAGGACGTCCTCATCAAATCAATGGCCCAGGCTATACCTGTGTTTTTGATGTCTTGTTTTAAGCTCCCAAGGGGATTATGTGACCACATAAAATCAACCATCCGGATATTTTTATGGGGATGCAAACAAGGAGAACGCAAACCAGCATGGGTCTCTTGGGACTTGATGACCAGATCAAAGAATTTGAGTGGGCTCGGGTTCAAAGATCTTGAGATTTTCAATTTAGCTCTAATGTCAAGACAAGCTTGGAGATTAATGCAAATATCGGACACCCTAAGTGCAAGGATCTTGAAGAGGGCCTACTTTCCAAAAAGTAATATTCTTGAGGCTGAGTTGGGGTCTAGGCCTTCCCAAATCTGGACGACGATCCTCGAGGGACGTGACCTGCTTAAGTAGGGGATAAATAGACGGATTGGCAATGATCAAAGCACAAACATCTGGACCGACAACTGGATCCCGAAGGAAACTACGCCAATACCGATCACTTCTGTGGTGGCGAATTCATCGACAATGGTTTCAGAACTGCTGTCGCCAGCTACATCAGTGTGGGATGAAGCTTTAGTGCACGCTCGGTCTTCTTACCCATAGATGAGAATGCAATATTGAAGATACCCACATGCACTAATAACACCAAGGATTTTGGGCCAGGTGCCCGGATAAGAGAGGGAAATTTTCAGTATCTTCGGCATACAAGTTTTTACTCAAGACGAAACTGCAACGGGAGGATTGGTTAGACGGACGAGGCGGATCATCTAACACTCACAAGGATGAAAATTCATGGAGTTCTTTGTGGAAATTGAAGGTACCGTCCAAAGTTCGAATATTTCTATGGCGACTTGCACACCACTTGCTTTCTACCACTGATGTCTTGAAGAAGCGTAACATGTCAGTACAGGACGTTTGTCCGCTTTGTGGCTGTCAAGACTCATGGAGACACACCCTAGTCTCCTGTACTATGTCCAGGTGCATATGGATGCTGACCGACGACGATCTTGTCTCACGCATGACAGCTAATGCAAAGCCTAATGCAAGACTTTGGCTTTTTGAGCTAAGTGATGAACTTGATCAAGTGAGCTTCACACGAATGGTTGTCACCCTGTGGTCAATTTGGTTTGCTAGACGCAAGGCAGTTTATGAGTCGTTATTTCAGAGCCCTCAACAAACCATCGCTTTGTGGACAATTTTATTTTAGAACTGGGCGAGCTTGACAATGGGTAGGGACATAAGGAGGCAAGAGCACTACCAAGGGCTCAGCCGAAACGTTGGCTACCCCCACCCAATGGTTCGGTGAAGATTAATGTTGATGCTGCAATTGTAAGATCACAACGTGGTGGAGCTGTCGCGGCATTCTGCAGAGATCAAACGGGCCAATACTTGGGATCTTCGACTATGGTCTTTCGAGGTATTAATGACCCTCTAATTCTTGAGACCTTTGCATGTCGTGAAGCATTATCGCTAGCAGATGATTTGGCCGTCCAAAATATTTGTGTGGCACCGGATTGCCAAGAAGCGGTGAATGATATTACAAAGGGGACAGGAGGTCCAAACGCGGCCACAGTACATGTAATTTTAAGCCGTTGTAATAGTTTCAATTCCAGTTCCTTTATTTTCGAGCGTAGGAACTTTAATTTTGAGGCTCATATTCTTGTCAAGTTTGCTTGTAACCTAGGCGTAGGTAGACATGTGTGGTTGGGCAATCCGCATGACCCAAACCTTGTACTACCTATGACCATGGTTTTTGATGAATAAAGATGGCGAGATTTCTAAAAAAACTCTAAAAAAAATTCAATTTTATATACATTCGTATTTTAGCCAGCGATTTTTTTAGGCCCCTATATGAGAGCCCTCCTCGCTTCCTGACGCCTGGGTTTGGCCTGACACGGATCGATCGGTCACTGTTTCTTCCATCCAGATCGCTCGGGTCAACATGGGCCGTCGTGTTTGCTAAAGAAACGAAGGTCGTTGTGTCTCAAAAACAAAAAAAAGATTGATCGACCAGTTGTTGACCAAAGTCAACCGTCTTTTACTCTGTAAAAACTAAAACATAAAATTTCGATTTTTTTAAAAAATCATTTATCGATTTGAAAAAAAGTTCATCGATTTGAATTTTTTTTTAACAATTTTGAGAAAAGTTCATCAAATTTGAAAAAAAGATCATAGATTTTGAAAAAAGATCATCGAATTTGAAAAAAATGTCATTGTCTTTGAAAAAAGTTCACCGACTTTGAAAAAAAGTTCATCGATTTTGAAACAAGTTCATCGATTTTGAAACAAGTTCATCAAATTTTAAAAAAGTTCGACAATTTTGAAAAGGTCAAATTTGAAAAACTTCATCAATTTTGAAAAAGTTCATGTAATTTGAAAAAGGTTCATCGATTTTGCAAAAAAATCATCATCTTTGAACTTTTTTCACCCATTTAAGGAAAAAAGGAAAAGAAAAAGGAAAGCAAACAGCAAAACAACTGTGTTTTATTTGCATTTTATAAAGATACAAAAAGGGATACTTAAGCGGAACGATCTCGGTTCGAGTAACAACGGACGCGCTATTTTTATTGTTTTAACAGGAAAGCAGAAAAGGAGAAAGGAAGTGGGATGGGTCGCCCTGCTATAAAATCGAGTGTACAAGGGTTCTGCGCCCCCGGCGAACCCTATTTAGCGCTGTAGGCAGCAGTTATAACTGTTTCTGCAAAGCAACGACTCCATGGGATTAGCTGGCCCGTTCCATGCATTCAAAGCGCAAAACCACCCCGCCACAGGAAGTTGATACGCTAAGTCTGTTTGGGACTGCTCTGCTCCTTAAAATTCAGCTCCACTTCAGAAAATACAAGCCAAACAGGGTAGCTCCATGATATGCCGCTCCGCAAAAAAACTATAATCTGGGATACAACTCTCAGTTTTTTTATGAAGCTCTTTAGGGGGTGCTCCAAAAAACTCTAGAAGCTGGAGTTAGGTGGAAATTACCCACCACTGCCATCAGTAAGTGGATACCCCTTCGTTTCTTCCTCCTCAACCAATCAAATAGATCATTTCCACCAAATTTCTCATTCTTAAAGCTGGAGCTAGATGTCAGCCAAACATTCTCTAGGGCATATTTCCTTCAGCACGCTATATAGCCAGGATCTTAAGGAGCATTTGGCAGCAGAGAAGCAAATCGTGGCCACACACGTGGATGAAGTCGCGATGGCGGCCATTCGTGCCGACCCCCAGATCTTGGAGGAGCACCTTGCCATTTGCTAGCTACGCCTGTTAAGCATGCTCGGTTTACCCGTTGCATGTGTTGCTCCTGCCTTTCCTTCACAAATTCTAGTGAATTGTGCTATCTAATTTCACCATGCAATCTGTTGCTCTAGTGTATATGTTTTATATGTCGTGCAGTGTGGTGCTCACTTATTAATTGTTTTGTTAATTAGTTGTCATCTTCAGATAACTGTTTGGTTCAATTCTGCAAATGTGATGTTCAATTCTTCAGGCTGCAATTTTGTATTTGTCTTTCATGTGAGAAATAAATCGAATTTCTATTTACAAAATACATGAGAAACGAATACAACTGCTATATTTCCAAGCTGCCAAGCATGCTTGGTTTGGTTATACATTGTGCAATGTGGTGCTTAGTTAACGTTTGTTTCATTTGTGTTATGGTGTTTAGTTAACTGTTTGGTTCAATTCTGCAATGCGATGTTCAATAGTTGTGGGTGCATTCTGTTATTATATACCATGTGAGGAATAAATTGAATTTGGCTGTAGTAAATACATGTGAAACAAATACAATTGCTACAATTGGATGTAGTTGAGTGTTTGGTTAACTGACTGATCTTCTATTAGGAGTATGTTATATTGTGCAATGTGGTGCTCAGTTAATGTTTGGTTCATCTATTGTGGTGTTTAGTTAACTGCTTAGTTCACTAGAATTTGCAATGTGCTTATTTTTCATCAATATATTTTACTGATAGCATGTGAACCCTTACTTAACCTGATGACTAACTACCTTATATGTGTTGCAGGGAAACAATGGGAAGCACTGAGGTTTACAATCGAGGTTAGCACATGCATGGTCCGTTGTCTAATAGCACATTATTGTGCAATTGCAGGAACCATTCTAATATTTAGGTTTTTAACAATTTGGTCTTACACATGTAGGTCCTGCTGCTAGAGGTTTTGACCCACTGTTCGACCCTTTTGCATATGGGGAAATGAGCTGTTCATGAATATCAATCAAATCAAGAAACTCAGAAAGATTGTTAGGATAAAGAAATTAGCGACAAAAAACAACAAGATCTTCGTCTGCACAATGAAGAAGACATCAATTCACTACAAGATGGTACTAACTATTATACCTTGCCTTTCTTTATTCCTTTGCCCCATTTCCAATATAGAGAAGATATTTATGCACATCCTTGTTTGCAGGCCTTTCCAAAGCAGTTCACTGATGATTACCTCTCAAACCACCTCTATGGTCAAGAGGCGAGGAAGGTTTTCATAAAACCCATGGTTCAATATTGAAGTGTTCCTAAAGAGGACGAAGGATGGACGGTCAATCAACCACAGGCACTGGCCTAAAGTTGCAAAGACCTTCGACATGAATGAAGGATCAATATTCGCCTTTCGCTTCGGCAGTTTTCCAGATGAGATGCATCTGTCTATATACCGTCTATGATTCTAATTTTGAAAGGTCCTCGTCACTCTTTGCCCAGCTTCGCTTTATCTTCATAACTTCCAGGTCGGGATATGTAGTAGACGTTGCACTGTGCTGTGCTTGTGAGATGAATGAAAACATGGCGCTTGTTGGCGCCATCTTGTGTTCAGAAAAAAAATAGTGCTCGAGGACGAGGAATCCCATTTTAATTGTGTAATACTCCCTTCATCCGAAAAAATGTATCCCAAGCTTATTCCTCAAATGGATGTATCTAGCATTAACTTGATGCTAGGTATATTCATTTGAGGGACAAGCTTTTTCAAATGGAGAGAGTAGTAGTTAGAATCATCTGCTGGATTAGAAAACTGTGTGTTGTTGTTGGACAGGCGATGTGAAGGACGACGCCAGGAGATGTGTTGTTGGACAGGTGATGTGAGAACACCAGGAGATGTGTTGTTGGACAGGCGATGTGAAGGACACCAAGAGATGTGTGGTTGTCTCGAAGACTCGAATCCATGGCTCAAGGATTATAACAGAATTAGAATTTCAAGAATTATAACAAAATCGGAATTTCAAGCATTGTTCTAAGGTAGTATGGATTCAAGAACTGCACTGCATAGAACGGAGGAGCAAAAGCCACTTAAAATCTTATCTGCATGTCGTCAAAGCAAGTCGCTTTTTAATTGCATTATTGTCCTTTTTAAACTGAAGCGTAATTGTGAAATGCCCGGTGATATGTTTGAAAGTTGGGAGCTTTGGGTATGCTTTTGTTGAAAGTGTTCCGATTGTGCATTGGGCTCCTTGTCCAAAATTTTCAATGCAACCTTGTCAAAATTTATACTCCCGCTTTAACTTACTGTAAGACATTTTTTGATACTGTCATAGCATCAAAAAACATCTTAAGTTAAGTTACATAGTAGTAATTTAAGTTGGTTAAAGTTGAAAGGCAGTTTGAAAAACAAGCACACACAAATTGTATGTCCTTCAAAACTATCACCATGGAACAGACACAAGTCACATATGAGATCAAAGAACCACATGGATTATTCAAACATATGCTTCGTTGGTATTTTTTGATACTGTCATAGCATCAAAAAACGTCTTATGTTAAGTTACATAGTACTCCCTCCGTTCCTAAATATTTGTCTTTCTAGACATTTTAAATGACTACTACATACGGATATATGTAGACATATTTTAGAGTGTAGATTCACTCATTTTGCTCCATATGTGGTCACTTGTTGAAATGCCTAGAAAGACAAGTATTTAGGAACAGAGGGAGTAGTAATTTAAGTTGGTTAAAGTTGAAAGGCAGTTTGAAAAACAAGCACACACAAATCATATGTCCTTCAAAACTATCACCATGGAACAGACACAAGTCACTCAGGAGATCAAAGAACCACATGGATTATTCAAACATATGCTTCGTTGGTTGAAAAATAATACCAAAGACAGAGGCCATCATGGTGACCAAAGACACAATAAAATACAACGAGAGATATATGTTGATCAGACATATCAAGCGAGTTGACCACAAATCACAAACACGGGAGATCATGTCTTCTATCTAACATAATAAAATACCACTAACTGGACATACCAAGCAAGACCCAGAGACAACGTACAGCACCATGGCATGTTTTCTTAATTTAACCTTGAGAAGAACATCTTCATGCTGAATTTATTCCTGCTGTAGATAGCTGATGGTCTCTGGTTACACCACATAACTGCATCCAACAAATTAGATAAAATGCTTCATGTATGAGTAAGACGCTGCAGTATGAATTACCTCAAGTATTGGAGGAAGACCTGCCAGTGCAATACTTGACAAAATCAGAATCACTTGGGTCTTCTACTTTTACGATGCCAAACGGAACAACACTTTGCAACTTCTTTGTATTCATGTCAAGAGCAAGGATCCATGACTTTTGGTGACATAATTTCTCCCTGGCAATTAAGTAAACAACACCATCATCATCCAAGCTCGGAGAGGGGTCAGAGACCACAAGGTGCTGCAAGTAGTCAGCAAAACTCTCATCTGATGCAAGCTGCAGCACACCAGTCAGGTGTGAAATCATATCGGTTTTGATTGTGATACCAGCAGCTTGGACCGTGCATTCAGGCTCGCCCCAAGCTTTGTAAGAATTCTCCATCGTGGGATTGATCCATGAGGAGATCGCCCAGTCATCCACCAGCAAAGTTGGATACCCTGTTTCCGGGTCCATGATGTCTGTGTCGTAACTGGGGATGATGTCCAGTTGAACAAACTTGAGACAGCCATTGACGAAGGCAATGCCTCGGCAATCCATTGCACGACCTAAATGATGACCGCTGGTGATCTGTTCCATTGGCAGCGGCAACGGTATTCCGCTGAGAGTTGGCTTCTCACGCAGCACATCACAGAACAGGATGCCTCGCCAGAGATCGACCCAGCCAATGGTGCCATATTCACCACCGATTGTGATGACGTTGGAAGTAGTATGGTAATAAAGATCCGTGTTAAAGGGGATGACCCAATCGAATTCCTGCTGTGGCTTCGCCACAGGAAGCTCCATGGAGGTCCAGCTCGATGTCTCGGAGTGGAACAAATGGAGCTCGTACTTGTGGAAGCTGAGAGGACAAGGAACCAGCGCAGCGATGGTGTACTGGTGGAGACCACGGGAAAGAATACCAACCTCGGTGTCTTCGAAACATCTGGTGCGCATGTCGGTGAGGAGCGTGAGCACTCGCAAATTGGGGTCAGCGTGGTAGATGAAATAGTCGCAATCCATCCGCGTCGAGAAACGGCTGTCTGGGACACAATCGGGGGAGATGTCCACCCGGAAGAGGATCAGGTCGCCGGCGACGCAGATGACACGGGGGGTGTCGACGTGCACGGCCTCCGGGCAGTGCACCCACAGCTTGGATGGTTGAGGCGGGCGGTTGGCGACAAAGGACGCCTTGATGCTCAGGCCGTGCCTCGTGAAGCCTGTGGCGGTCCTCTCGTTGGACCGGTCGCCGACGAAGCCTTGGGCGGCGGTGAGGAACCACGCAGGGTGGCCGGCCTCGGTTGCCATAGGGATTGTGCCGGGCAAGGGGGCAGATCTAACAAGGCCCTGTGGAGGAAGGTCTGTCTGCTGATGGCGGCTGGGGCGAGGGAGGGGAAAGGGAGGCTTGAAGGGCAATATATATTTACGGTGCTAGGGTTCGAGCAGACCTGGCCAAATGGGCCGGTATTAGCGTGCCGGCTCGGGTGGGCCTGCCCGGAACGTTTAAAATCAAGACATGTTTCAGTTTTATATTTTACTCCAATTTTTTTCAGGGTGAGTGTTAATGAAGCGGAAGAGGTTTCAAACCTATTGGATAGATATTGCATGGCCTCGCGGCAACGCATTAACAAAGATAAGTCCTCAATATTTTTCAGTATGAGCTGCCCGGAAATAGTTCGTAATGCTGTTAAAGGCTACCTACATGTCCCTAATGAATATCTGAGCGACAGATACTTGGGCTTGCCAACAGATGTTGGACACTCCAAAATAGGGACCTTTAAATACTTAAGCGACAGGGTTTTGGACAAGGTGAAAGGTTGGATGAGTAAATGCCTCTCAGCTGGTGGAAAGGACGTCCTCATCAAATCAATGGCCCAGGCTATACCTGTGTTTTTGATGTCTTGTTTTAAGCTCCCAAGGGGATTATGTGACCACATAAAATCAACCATCCGGAAATTTTGATGGGGATGCAAACAAGGAGAACGCAAACCAGCATGGGTCTCTTGGGACTTGATGACCAGGTCAAAGAATTTGGGTGGGCTCGGGTTCAAAGATCTTGAGATTTTCAATTTAGCTCTAATGTCAAGACAAGCTTGGAGATTAATGCAAAAATCGGACACCCTAAGTGCAAGGATCTTGAAGAGGGCCTACTTTCCAGAAAGTAATATTCTTGAGGCTGAGTTGGGGTCTAGGCCTTCCCAAATCTGGACGACGATCCTCGAGGGACGTGACCTGCTTAAGTAGGGGATAAATAGACGGATTGGCAATGACCAAAGCACAAACATCTGGACCGACAACTGGATACCGAAGGAAACTACGCCAGTACAGATCACTTCTGTGGTGGCGAATTCATTGACAATGGTTTCAGAACTGCTGTCGCCAGCTACATCAGTGTGGGATGAAGCTTTAGTGCGCTCGGTCTTCTTACCCATAGATGAGAATGCAATATTGAAGATACCCACATGCACTAATAACACCAAGGATTTTGGGCCAGGTGCCCGGATAAGAGAGGGAAATTTTCAGTATCTTCGGCAACAAGTTTTTACTCAAGACGAAACTGCAGTGGGAGGATTGGTTAGACGGACGAGGCGGATCATCTAACACTCACAAGGATGAAAATTCATGGAGTTCTTTGTGGAAATTGAAGGTACCGTCCAAAGTTTGAATATTTCTATGGCGACTTGCACACCACTCGCTTTCTACCACTGATGTCTTGAAGAAGCGTAACATGTCAGTACAGGACGTTTGTCCGCTTTGTGGCTGTCAAGACTCATGGAGACACACCCTAGTCTCCTGTACTATGTCCAGGTGCATATGGATGCTGACCGACGATGATCTTGTCTCACGCATGATAGCTAATGCAAAGCCTAATGCAAGACTTTGGCTTTTTGAGCTAAGTGATGAACTTGATCAAGTGAGCTTCACACGAATGGTTGTCACCCTGTGGTCAATTTGGTTTGCTAGACGCAAGGCAGTTTATGAGTCGTTATTTCAGAGCCCTCAACAAACCATCGCTTTGTGGACAATTTTATTTTAGAACTGGGCGAGCTTGACAATGGGTAGGGACATAAGGAGGCAAGAGCACTACCAAGGGCTCAGCCGAAACGTTGGCTACCCCCACCCAATGGTTCGGTGAAGATTAATGTTGATGCTGCAATTGTAAGATCACAACGTGGTGGAGCTGTCGCGGCATTCTGCAGAGATCAAACGGGCCAATACTTGGGATCTTCCACTATGGTCTTTCGAGGTATTAATGACCCTCTAATTCTTGAGACCTTTGCATGTCGTGAAGCATTATCGCTAGCAGATGATTTGGCCGTCCAAAATATTTGTGTGGCACCGGATTGCCAAGAAGCGGTGAATGATATTACAAAGGGGACAGGAGGTCCAAACGCGGCCACAGTACATGTAATTTTAAGCCGTTGTAATAGTTTCAATTCCAGTTCCTTTATTTTCGAGCGTAGGAACTTTAATTTTGAGGCTCATATTCTTGTCAAGTTTGCTTGTAACCTAAGCGTAGGTAGACCTGTGTGGTTGGGCAATCCTCATGACCCAAACCTTGTACTACCTATGACCATGGTTTTTGATGAATAAAGATGGCGAGATTTCTAAAAAAACTCTAAAAAATTTCAATTTTATATACATCCGTATTTTAGCCAGCGATTTTTTTAGGCCCCTATATGAGAGCCCTCCTCGCTTCCTGACGCCTGGGTTTGGCCTGACACGGATCGATCGGTCACTGTTTCTTCCATCCAGATCGCTCGGGTCAACATGGGCCGTCGTGTTTGCTAAAGAAACGAAGGTCGTTGTGTCTCAAAAACAAAAAAAAGATTGATCGACCAGTTGTTGACCAAAGTCAACCGTCTTTTACTCTGTAAAAACTAAAACATAAAATTTTGATTTTAAAAAAAATCATTTATCGATTTGAAAAAAAGTTCATCGATTTGAATTTTTTTTAACAATTTTGAGAAAAGTTCATCAAATTTGAAAAAAAGATCATAGATTTTGAAAAAAATTCATCGAATTTGAAAAAAAGGTCATTGTCTTTGAAAAAAGTTCACCGACTTTGAAAAAAAGTTCATCGATTTTGAAACAAGATTATCAAATTTTAAAAAAGTTCGACAATTTTGAAAATGTCAAATTTGAAAAACTTCATCAATTTTGAAAAAGTTCATGTAATTTGAAAAAGGTTCATCGATTTTGCAAAAAAAATCATCATCTTTGAACTTTTTTCACCCATTTAAGGAAAAAAGGAAAAGAAAAGGAAAGCAAACAGCAAAACAACTGTGTTTTATTTGCATTTTATAAAGATACAAAAAGGGATACTTAAGCGGAACGATCGCGGTTCGAGTAACAACGGACGCGCTATTTTTATTGTTTTAACAGGAAAGCAGAAAAGGAGAAAGGAAGTGGGATGGGTCGCCCTGCTATAAAATTGAGTGTACAAGGGTTCTGCGCCCCCGGCGAACCCTATTTAGCGCTGTAGGCAGCAGTTATAACTGTTTCTGCAAAGCAACGACTCCATCGGCTTAGCTGGCCCGTTCCATGCATTCAAAGCGCAAAACCACCCCGCCACAGGAAGTTGATACGCTAAGTCTGTTTGGGACTGCTCTGCTCCTTAAAATTCAGCTCCACTTCAGAAAATACAAGCCAAACAGGGTAGCTCCACGATATGCCGCTCCGCAAAAAAACTATAATCTGGGATACAACTCTCAGTTTTATTATGAAGCTCTTTAGGGGGTGCTCCAAAAAACTCTAGAAGCTGGAGTTAGGTGGAAATTACCCACCACTGCCATCAGTAAGTGGATACCCCTTCGTTTCTTCCTCCTCAACCAATCAAATAGATCATTTCCACCAAATTTCTCATTCTTAAAGCTGGAGCTAGATGACAGCCAAACATTCTCTAGGGCATATTTCCTTCAGCACGCTATATAGCCAGGATCTTAAGGAGCATTTGGCAGCAGAGAAGCAAATCGTGGCCACACACGTGGATGAAGTCGCGATGGCGGCCATTCGTGCCGACCCCCAGATCTTGGAGGAGCACCTTGCCATTTGCTAGCTACGCCTATTAAGCATGCTCGGTTTACCCGTTGCATGTGTTGCTCCTGCCTTTCCTTCACAAATTCTAGTGAATTGTGCTATCTAATTTCACCATGCAATCTGTTGCTCTAGTGTATATGTTTTATATGTCGTGCAGTGTGGTGCTCACTTATTAATTGTTTTGTTAATTAGTTGTCATCTTCAGATAACTGTTTGGTTCAATTCTGCAAATGTGATGTTCAATACTTCAGGCTGCAATTTTGTATTTGTCTTTCATGTGAGAAATAAATCGAATTTCTATTTACAAAATACATGAGAAACGAATACAACTGCTATATTTCCAAGCTACCAAGCATGCTTGGTTTGGTTATACATTGTGCAATGTGGTGCTTAGTTAACGTTTGTTTCATTTGTGTTGTGGTGTTTAGTTAACTGTTTGGTTCAATTCTGCAATGCGATGTTCAATATTTGTGGGTGCATTATGTTATTATATACCATGTGAGGAATAAATTGAATTTGGCTGTAGTAAATACATGAGAAACAAATACAATTGCTACAATTGGATGTAGTTGAGTGTTTGGTTAACTGACTGATCTTCTATTAGGAGTATGTTATATTGTGCAATGTGGTGCTCAGTTAATGTTTGGTTCATCTATTGTGGTGTTTAGTTAACTGCTTAGTTCACTAGAATTTGCAATGTGCTTATTTTTCATCAATATATTTTACTGATAGCATGTGAACCCTTACTTAACCTGATGACTAACTACCTTATATGTGTTGCAGGGAAACAATGGGAAGCACTGAGGTTTACAATCGAGGTTAGCATATGCATGGTCCGTTGTCTAATAGCACATTATTGTGCAATTGCAGGAACCATTCTAATATTTAGGTTTTTAACAATTTGGTCTTACACATGTAGGTCCTGCTGCCAGAGGTTTTGACCCACTGTTCGACCCTTTTGCATATGGGGAAATGAGCTGTTCATGAATATCAATCAAATCAAGAAACTCAGAAAGATTGTTAGGATAAAGAAATTAGCGACAAAAAACAACAAGATCTTCGTCTGCACAATGAAGAAGACATCAATTCACTACAAGATGGTACTAACTATTATACCTTGCCTTTTTTTATTCCTTTGCCCCATTGCCAATATAGAGAAGATATTTATGCACATCCTTGTTTGCAGGCCTTTCCAAAGCAGTTCACTGATGATTACCTCTCAAACCACCTCTATGGTCAAGAGGCGACGAAGGTTTTCATACAACACCCATGGTTTAATATTGAAGTGTTCCTAAAGAGGACGAAGGATGGACGGTCAATCAACCACATGCACTGGCCTAAAGTTGCAAAGACCTTCGACATGAATGAAGGATCAATATTCGCCTTTCGCTTTGGCAGTTTTCCAGATGAGATGCATCTGTCTATATACCGTCTATGATGCTAATTTTGAAAGGTCCTCGTCACTCTTTGCCCAGCTTCGCTTTATCTTCATAACTTCCAGGTCGGGATATGTAGTAGACGTTGCACTGTGCTGTGCTTGTGAGATGAATGAAAATATGGCGCTTGTTGGCACCATCTTGTGTTCAGAAAAAAAATAGTGCTCGAGGACGAGGAATCCCATTTTAATTGTGTAATACTCCCTTCGTCCGAAAAAACGTATCCCAAGCTTATTCCTCAAATGGATGTTTCTAGCATTAACTTGATGCTAGGTATATTCATTTGAGGGACAAGCTTTTTCAAATGGAGAGAGTAGTAGTTAGAATCATCTGTTGGATTAGAAAAATGTGTGTTGTTGTTGGACAGGCGATGTGAAGGACGACGCCAGGAGATGTGTTGTTGGACAGGTGATGTGAGAACACCAGGAGATGCGTTGTTGGACACGCGATGTGAAGGACACCAAGAGATGTGTGGTTGTCTCGAAGACTCGAATCCATGGCTCAAGGATTATAACAGAATTAGAATTTCAAGAATTATAACAAAATCGGAATTTCAAGCATTGTTCTAAGGTAGTATGGATTCAAGAACTGCACTGCATAGAACGGAGGAGCAAAAGCCACTTAAAATCTTATCTGCATGTCATCAAAGCAAGTCGCTTTTTAATTGCATTATTGTCCTTTTTAAACTGAAGCGTAATTGTGAAATGCCCGGTGATATGTTTGAAAGTTGGGAGCTTTGGGTATGCTTTTGTTGAAAGTGTTCCGATTGTGCATTGGGCTCCTTGTCCAAAAATTTTCAATGCAACCTTGTCAAAATTTATACTCCCGCTTTAACTTACTGTAAGACATTTTTTGATACTGTCATAGCATCAAAAAATGTCTTAAGTTAAGTTACATAGTAGTAATTTAAGTTGGTTAAAGTTGAAAGGCAGTTTGAAAAACAAGCACACACAAATTGTATGTCCTTCAAAACTATCACCATGGAACAGACACAAGTCACATATGAGATCAAAGAACCACATGGATTATTCAAACATATGCTTCGTTGGTATTTTTTGATACTGTCATAGCATCAAAAAACGTCTTATGTTAAGTTACATAGTACTCCCTCCGTTCCTAAATATTTGTCTTTCTAGACATTTTAAATGACTACTACATACGGATATATGTAGACATATTTTAGAGTGTAGATTCACTCATTTTGCTCCATATGTGGTCACTTGTTGAAATGCCTAGAAAGACAAGTATTTAGGAACAGAGGGAGTAGTAATTTAAGTTGGTTAAAGTTGAAAGGCAGTTTGAAAAACAAGCACACACAAATCATATGTCCTTCAAAACTATCACCATGGAACAGACACAAGTCACTCAGGAGATCAAAGAACCACATGGATTATTCAAACATATGCTTCATTGGTTGAAACATAATACCAAAGACAGAGGCCATCATGGTGACCAAAGACACAATAAAATACAACGAGAGATATATGTTGATCAGACATATCAAGCGAGTTGAGCACAAATCACAAACACGGGAGATCATGTCTTCTATCTAACATAATAAAATACCACTAACTGGACATACCAAGCAAGACCCAGAGACAACGTACAGCACCATGGCATGTTTTCTTAATTTAACCTTGAGAAGAACATCTTCATGCTGAATTTATTCCTGCTGTAGATAGCTGATGGTCTCTGGTTACACCACATAACTGCATCCAACAAATTAGATAAAATGCTTCATGTATGAGTAAGATGCTGCAGTATGAATTACCTCAAGTATTGGAGGAAGACCTGCTAGTGCAATACTTGACAAAATCAGAATCACTTGGGTCTTCTACTTTTACGATGCCAAACGGAACAACACTTTGCAACTTCTTTGTATTCATGTCAAGAGCAAGGATCCATGACTTTTGGTGACATAATTTCTCCCTGGCAATTAAGTAAACAACACCATCATCATCCAAGCTCGGAGAGGGGTCAGAGACCACAAGGTGCTGCAAGTAGTCAGCAAAACTCTCATCGGATGCAAGCTGCAGCACACCAGTCAGGTGTGAAATCATATCGGTTTTGATTGTGATACCAGCAGCTTGGACCGTGCATTCAGGCTCGCCCCAAGCTTTGTAAGAATTCTCCATCGTGGGATTGATCCATGAGGAGATCGCCCAGTCATCCACCAGCAAAGTTGGATACCCTCTTTCCGGGTCCATGATGTCTGTGTCATAACTGGGGATGATGTCCAGTTGAACAAACTTGAGACAACCATTGACGAAGGCAATGCCTCGGCAATCCATTGCACGACCTAAATGATGACCGCTGGTGATCTGTTCCATTGGCAGCGGCAACGGTAATCCGTTGAGAGTTGGCTTCTCACGTAGCACATCACAGAACAGGATGCCTCGCCAGAGATCGACCCAGCCAATGGTGCCATATTCACCACCGATTGTGATGACGTTGGAAGTAGTATGGTAATAAAGATCCGTGTTAAAGGGGATGACCCAATCGAATTCCTACTGTGGCTTCGCCACAGGAAGCTCCATGGAGGTCCAGCTCGATGTCTCGGAGTGGAACAAATGGAGCTCGTACTTGTGGAAGCTGAGAGGACAAGGAACCAGCGCAGCGATGGTGTAGTGGTGGAGACCACGGGAAAGAATACCAACCTCGGTGTCTTCGAAACATCTGGTGCGCATGTCGGTGAGGAGCGTGAGCACTCGCAAATTGGGGTCAGCGTGGTAGATGAAATAGTCGCAATCCATCCGCGTCGAGAAACGGCTGTCTGGGACACAATCGGGGGAGATGTCCACCCGGAAGAGGATCAGGTCGCCGACGACGCAGATGACACGGGGGGTGTCGACGTGCACGGCCTCCGGGCAGTGCACCCATAGCTTGGATGGTTGAGGCGGGCGGTTGGCGACAAAGGACGCCTTGATGCTCAGGCCGTGCCTCGTGAAGCCTGTGGCGTTCCTCTCGTTGGACCGGTCGCCGACGAAGCCTTGGGCGGCGGTGAGGAACCACGCAGGGTGGCCGGCCTCGGTTGCCATAGGGATTGTGCCGGGCAAGGGGGCAGATCTAACAAGGCCTTGTGGAGGAAGGTCTGTCTGCTGATGGCGGCTGGGGCGAGGGAGGGGAAAGGGAGGCTTGAAGGGCAATATATATTTACGGTGCTAGGGTTCGAGCAGACCTGGCCAAATGGGCCGGTATTAGCGTGCCGGCTCGGGTGGGCCTTCCCAGAACGTTTAAAATCTAGACATGTTTCAGTTTTATATTTTACTCCAATTTTTTTCAGGGTGAGTGTTAATGAAGCGGAAGAGGTTTCAAACCTATTGGATAGATATTGCATGGCCTCGCGGCAACGCATTAACAAAGATAAGTCCTCAATATTTTTCAGTATGAGCTGCCCGGAAATAGTTCGTAATGCTGTTAAAGGCTACCTACATGTCCCTAATGAATATCTGAGCGACAGATACTTGGGCTTGCCAACAGATGTTGGACACTCCAAAAAAGGGACCTTTAAATACTTAAGCGACAGGGTTTTGGACAAGGTGAAAGGTTGGATGAGTAAATGCCTCTCAGCTGGTGGAAAGGACGTCCTCATCAAATCAATGGCCGAGGCTATACCTGTGTTTTTGATGTCTTGTTTTAAGCTCCCAAGAGGATTATGTGACCACATAAAATCAACCATCCGGAAATTTTGATGGGGATGCAAACAAGGAGAACGCAAACCAGCATGGGACTCTTGGGACTTGATGACCAGATCAAAGAATTTGGGTGGGCTCGGGTTCAAAGATCTTGAGATTTTCAATTTAGCTCTAATGTCAAGACAAGCTTGGAGATTAATGCAAAAATCGGACACCCTAAGTGCAAGGATCTTGAAGAGGGCCTACTTTCCAAAAAGTAATATTCTTGAGGCTGAGTTGGGGTCTAGGCCTTCCCAAATCTGGACGACGATCCTCGAGGGACGTGACCTGCTTAAGTAGGGGATAAATAGACGGATTGGCAATGATCAAAGCACAAACATCTGGACCGACAACTGGATCCCGAAGGAAACTACGCCAATACCGATCACTTCTATGGTGGTGAATTCATTGACAATGGTTTCAGAACTGCTGTCGCCAGCTACATCAGTGTGGGATGAAGCTTTAGTGCGCTCGGTCTTCTTACCCATAGATGTGAATGCAATATTGAAGATACCCACATGCACTAATAACACCAAGGATTTTGGGCCAGGTGCCCGGATAAGAGAGGGAAATTTTCAGTATCTTTGGCATACAAGTTTTTACTCAAGACGAAACTGCAGCGGGAGGATTGGTTAGACGGACGAGGCGGATCATCTAACACTCACAAGGATGAAAATTCATGGAGTTCTTTGTGGAAATTGAAGGTACCGTCCAAAGTTCGAATATTTCTATGGCGACTTGCACACCACTCGCTTTCTACCACTGATGTCTTGAAGAAGCGTAACATGTCAGTACAGGACGTTTGTCCGCTTTGTGGCTGTCAAGACTCATGGAGACACACCCTAGTCTCCTGTACTATGTCCAGGTGCATATGGATGTTGACCGACGACGATCTTGTCTCACGCATGATAGCTAATGCAAAGCCTAATGCAAGACTTTGGCTTTTTGAGCTAAGTGATGAACTTGATCAAGTGAGCTTCACACGAATGGTTGTCACCCTGTGGTCAATTTGGTTTGCTAGATGCAAGGCAGTTTATGAGTTGTTAATTCAGAGCCCTCAACAAACCATCGCTTTGTGGACAATTTTATTTTAGAACTGGGCGAGCTTGACAATGGGTAGGGACATAAGGAGGCAAGAGCACTACCAAGGGCTCAGCTGAAACGTTGGCTACCCCCACCCAATGGTTCGGTGAAGATTAATGTTGATGTTGCAATTGTAAGATCACAACGTGGTGGAGCTGTCGCGGCATTCTGCAGAGATCAAACGGGCCAATACTTGGGATCTTCGACTATGGTCTTTTGAGGTATTAATGACCCTCTAATTCTTGAGACCTTTGCATGTCGTGAAGCATTATCGCTAGCAGATGATTTGGCCGTCCAAAATATTTGTGTGGCACCGGATTGCCAAGAAGCGGTGAATGGTATTACAAAGGGGACAGGAGGTCCAAACGCGGCCACAGTACATGTAATTTTAAGCCGTTGTAATAGTTTCAATTCCAGTTCCTTTATTTTCGAGCGTACGAACTTTAATTTTGAGGCTCATATTCTTGTCAAGTTTGCTTGTAACCTAAGCGTAGGTAGACATGTGTGGTTGGGCAATCCTCATGACCCAAACCTTGTACTACCTATGACCATGGTTTTTGATGAATAAAGATGGCGAGATTTCTAAAAAAACTCTAAAAAATTTCAATTTTATATACATCCGTATTTTAGCCAGCGATTTTTTTAGGCCCCTATATGAGAGCCCTCCTCGCTTCCTGACGCCTGGGTTTGGCCTGACACGGATCGATCGGTCACTGTTTCTTCCATCCAGATCGCTCGGGTCAACATGGGCCGTCGTGTTTGCTAAAGAAACGAAGGTCGTTGTGTCTCAAAAACAAAAAAAAGATTGATCGACCAGTTGTTGACCAAAGTCAACCGTCTTTTACTCTGTAAAAACTAAAACATAAAATTTCGATTTTTTTAAAAAATCATTTATCGATTTGAAAAAAAGTTCATCGATTTGGAATTTTTTTTAACAATTTTGAGAAAAGTTCATCAAATTTGAAAAAAAGATCATAGATTTTGAAAAAAGTTCATCGAATTTGAAAAAAAGGTCATTGTCTTTGAAAAAAGTTCACCGACTTTGAAAAAAAGTTCATCGATTTTGAAACAAGTTCATCAAATTTTAAAAAAGTTCGACAATTTTGAAAAGGTCAAATTTGAAAAACTTCATCAATTTTGAAAAAGTTCATGTAATTTGAAAAAGGTTCATCGATTTTGCAAAAAAATCATCATCTTTGAACTTTTTTCACCCATTTAAGGAAAAAAGGAAAAGAAAAAGGAAAGCAAACAGCAAAACAACTGTGTGTTATTTGCATTTTATAAAGATACAAAAAGGGATACTTAAGCGGAACGATCGCGGTTCGAGTAACAACAGACGCGCTATTTTTATTGTTTTAACAGGAAAGCAGAAAAGGAGAAAGGAAGTGGGATGGGTCGCCCTGCTATAAAATCAAGTGTACAAGGGTTCTGCGCCCCCGGCGAACCCTATTTAGCGCTGTAGGCAGCAGTTATAACTGTTTCTGCAAAGCAACGACTCCATCGGCTTAGCTGGCCCGTTCCATGCATTCAAAGCGCAAAACCACCCCGCCACAGGAAGTTGATACGCTAAGTCTGTTTGGGACTGCCCTGCTCCTTAAAATTCAGCTCTACTTCAGAAAATACAAGCCAAACAGGATAGCTCCACGATATGCCGCTCCGCAAAAAAACTATAATCTGGGATACAACTCTCAGTTTTTTTATGAAGCTCTTTAGGGGGTGCTCCAAAAAACTCTAGAAGCTGGAGTTAGGTGAAAATTACCCACCACTGCCATCAGTAAGTGGATACCCCTTCGTTTCTTCCTCCTCAACCAATCAAATAGATCATTTCCACCAAATTTCTCATTCTTAAAGCTGGAGCTAGATGACAGCCAAACATTCTCTAGGGCATATTTCCTTCAGCACGCTATATAGCCAGGATCTTAAGGAGCATTTGGCAGCAGAGAAGCAAATCGTGGCCACACACGTGGATGAAGTCGCGATGGCGGCCATTCGTGCCGACCCCCAGATCTTGGAGGAGCACCTTGCCATTTGCTAGCTACGCCTGTTAAGCATGCTCGGTTTACCCGTTGCATGTGTTGCTCCTGCCTTTCCTTCACAAATTCTAGTGAATTGTGCTATCTAATTTCACCATGCAATCTGTTGCTCTAGTGTATATGTTTTATATGTCGTGCAGTGTGGTGCTCACTTATTAATTGTTTTGTTAATTAGTTGTCATCTTCAGATAACTGTTTGGTTCAATTCTGCAAATGTGATGTTCAATACTTCAGGCTGCAATTTTGTATTTGTCTTTCATGTGAGAAATAAATCGAATTTCTATTTACAAAATACATGAGAAACGAATACAACTGCTATATTTCCAAGCTGCCAAGCATGCTTGGTTTGGTTATACATTATGCAATGTGGTGCTTAGTTAACTTTTGTTTCATTTGTGTTGTGGTGTTTAGTTAACTGTTTGGTTCAATTCTGCAATGCGATGTTCAATAGTTGTGGGTGCATTATGTTATTATATACCATGTGAGGAATAAATTGAATTTGGCTGTAGTAAATACATGTGAAACAAATACAATTGCTACAATTGGATGTAGTTGAGTGTTTGGTTAACTGACTGATCTTCTATTAGGAGTATGTTATATTGTGCAATGTGGTGCTCAGTTAATGTTTGGTTCATCTATTGTGGTGTTTAGTTAACTGCTTAGTTCACTAGAATTTGCAATGTGCTTATTTTTCATCAATATATTTTACTGATAGCATGTGAACCCTTACTTAACCTGATGACTAACTACCTTATATGTGTTGCAGGGAAACAATGGGAAGCACTGAGGTTTACAATCGAGGTTAGCACATGCATGGTCCGTTGTCTAATAGCACATTATTGTGCAATTGCAGGAACCATTCTAATATTTAGGTTTTTAACAATTTGGTCTTACACATGTAGGTCCTGCTGCCAGAGGTTTTGACCCACTGTTCGACCCTTTTGCATATGGGGAAATGAGCTGTTCATGAATATCAATCAAATCAAGAAACTCAGAAAGATTGTTAGGATAAAGAAATTAGCGACAAAAAACAACAAGATCTTCGTCTGCACAATGAAGAAGACATCAATTCACTACAAGATGGTACTAACTATTATACCTTGCCTTTTTTTATTCCTTTGCTCCATTTCCAATATAGAGAAGATATTTATGCACATCCTTGTTTGCAGGCCTTTCTAAAGCAGTTCACTGATGATTACCTCTCAAACCACCTCTATGGTCAAGAGGCGAGGAAGGTTTTCATACAACACCCATGGCTCAATATTGAAGTGTTCCTAAAGAGGACAAAGGATGGACGGTCAATCAACCACAGGCACTGGCCTAAAGTTGCATAGACCTTCGACATGAATGAAGGATCAATATTCGCCTTTCGCTTCGGCAGTTTTCCAGATGAGATGCATCTGTCTATATACCGTCTATGATGCTAATTTTGAAAGGTCCTCGTCACTCTTTGCCCAGCTTCGCTTTATCTTCATAACTTCCAGGTCGGGATATGTAGTAGACGTTGCACTGTGATGTGCTTGTGAGATGAATGAAAACTTGGCGCTTGTTGGCGCCATCTTGTGTTCAGAAAAAAAAATAGTGCTCGAGGACGAGGAATCCCATTTTAATTGTGTAATACTCCCTTCGTCCGAAAAAACGTATCCCAAGCTTATTCCTCAAATGGATGTATCTAGCATTAACTTGATGCTAGGTATATTCATTTGAGGGACAAGCTTTTTCAAATGGAGAGAGTAGTAGTTAGAATCATCTATTGGATTAGAAAAATGTGTGTTGTTGTTGGACAGGCGATGTGAAGGACGACGCCAGGAGATGTGTTGTTGGACAGGTGATGTGAGAACACCAGGAGATGTATTGTTGGACAGGCGATGTGAAGGACACCAAGAGATATGTGGTTGTCTCGAAGACTCGAATCCATGGCTCAAGGATTATAACAGAATTAGAATTTCAAGAATTATAACAAAATCGGAATTTCAAGCATTGTTCTAAGGTAGTATGGATTCAAGAACTGCACTGCATAGAACGGAGGAGCAAAAGCCACTTAAAATCTTATCTGCATGTCGTCAAAGCAAGTCGCTTTTTAATTGCATTATTGTCCTTTTTAAACTGAAGCGTAATTGTGAAATGCCCGGTGATATGTTTGAAAGTTGGGAGCTTTGGGTATGCTTTTGTTGAAAGTGTTCCGATTGTGCATTGGGCTCCTTGTCCAAAATTTTCAATGCAACCTTGTCAAAATTTATACTCCCGCTTTAACTTACTGTAAGACATTTTTTGATACTGTCATAGCATCAAAAAACATCTTAAGTTAAGTTACATAGTAGTAATTTAAGTTGGTTAAAGTTGAAAGGCAGTTTGAAAAACAAGCACACACAAATTGTATGTCCTTCAAAACTATCACCATGGAACAGACACAAGTCACATATGAGATCAAAGAACCACATGAATTATTCAAACATATGCTTCGTTGGTATTTTTTGATACTGTCATAGCATCAAAAAACGTCTTATGTTAAGTTACATAGTACTCCCTCCGTTCCTAAATATTTGTCTTTCTAGACATTTTAAATGACTACTACATACGGACGCGCTATTTTTATTGTTTTAACAGGAAAGCAGAAAAGGAGAAAGGAAGTGGGATGGGTCGCCCTGCTATAAAATCGAGTGTACAAGGGTTCTGCGCCCCCGGCGAACCCTATTTAGCGCTGTAGGCAGCAGTTATAACTGTTTCTGCAAAGCAACGACTCCATCGGCTTAGCTGGCCCGTTCCATGCATTCAAAGCGCAAAACCACCCCGCCACAGGAAGTTGATACGCTAAGTCTGTTTGGGACTGCTCTGCTCCTTAAAATTCAGCTCCACTCCAGAAAATACAAGCCAAACAGGGTAGCTCCACGATATGCCGCTCCGCAAAAAAACTATAATCTGGGATACAACTCTCAGTTTTTTTATGAAGCTCTTTAGGGGGTGCTCCAAAAAACTCTAGAAGCTGGAGTTAGGTGGAAATTACCCACCACTGCCATCAGTAAGTGGATACCCCTTCGTTTCTTCCTCCTCAACCAATCAAATAGATCATTTCCACCAAATTTCTCATTCTTAAAGCTGGAGCTAGATGACAGCCAAACATTCTCTTTGGTAATACTACAACTTCAAGATGAAACTATTCCAAAGTGAATTTAGTGGAGCGAAACCGATTTTTGTGAAGCGGAGCAGTCCCAAACAGGCCCTAAGTTCCATCACTTTTTTCATTATCGTCTTTTCTTTCGTTCTTTCTGTTTTCTGTTTTCTGTTTTTCATTTTGTTTTTTGTTTTTATTTTTCCTTCTTCCTTGTTCGATGATTTTTTTCAAATCTGTCCACATTTTTAAAATTGATGATTTTTTTTTCAAATTTGGTCAACTTTTTTCTAATTCAATGAACTTTTTTCAAATTCGATAAACTTTTTTTCGAATGCTATGAACTTTTTCCAAATCTAATGAACCTTTTTTTAAATTCGGTTAACTTTTTTCAAGATTCATGAATGTTTCCTTCAAATTTGTGAACTTCTTTCAAAATTGATGAAGTATTTTTTTCAACCTCGATGAACTTTTTGTTAAAATCAATGAACTTTTTTCAAAACCGATGATCTTTTTTTTGGAAAATGATGATTTTTTTTTGAAATCAATGAACTTTTTTCAAAACCAATGAACTTTTTTTTGGAAAACGATGATTTTTTTTTTTGAAAATGATGATCTTTTTAAACTTTTTCAAAAAAATTTTACAACATCGGTGAACTTTTTTAAGTTTGTGAACTTTTCTTCAAAAATGATGTGCATTTTCTCAAAATCGATGAACTATTTGTAATATGTGAACTTTCATCTCGAAATCGACGAACATTTTTCAACTCAGGATTCTTTTGAGTAAATAAAAAACTAAATGATAAGTAAATAGCGTGGCCATACTAGTTCATGTACTGTCAGCGCTATTTGTATCATAAATTGTCTAACGGCTCTGGTGGTCAGCTAAGCTCGAAGAGGGCTTGACTTCGCAAGTGATGGGATTTCTTTGGCGATTTTTGTTCGCTCGCTTTCCCTTCGCAGGCCAGCCTAACAAAGCATTGTAGCAGCCGCCAACAACATGTTCGGCCGCTTAAGGTACCGAACAGGAACTCCCGCGCCCTGTACTAAATGGCTTATATTCGGCGCTTAAGGCACCGAATAGGATTTGGGTACCCCTATTTCTCGCGTTATGCGAGACGAGAGGTTTCTCTCGCTAAGAGCGCACAAGCTAGGCGTCCCACGAGCACGGGAGGCCACAACCTTTTTTTCTTCTTCTGTTTTTTACGTTTTATGCGCGCGCGCACGCACGCACACGCATATATATATATATCCCTAATAATAAAGCACGGATTGACTCCGTGAGTTCACCGTCACAATACGCTTCTTTCCGTGAATTTACGCTTTCAGTTTGAATTTAAAACATATAAGCGAGGTGGTACTAATCTATAGAAAATCCTCGCTGCCACCTGTAAGTAAAAAAACACCCCATAAAATCGTCGTTTATTCACCCCGTGATCTTCCCGAACGAACGGGATTGGGGCAGGTCGACGAGCGTGCGGGGTGAAGAGGAGATAGGGCGCGGCACGAGGGAAGGAGGAGGGATCGACCGAAGCTGAGGCCGGCGACGCCCTCTACACAAGCTTCAACGGTGGTGCAGCGGGAGAGTTCCGACCCGTCCATAGGTACGGGGATGCAAATCCGTGTCACCGGCGGTACAAGGCCGCGATTGACGCGCCGACGTAGGGGTCACTGCCGATCTTCTTTAGGTAAGCGGAGATGTTCTTCTCTTTGTCGTCGAGGAGGGGATCGAGCTGCTGTTTCTTTTCTATTTTTCTAGACCGCAACCCCAAATCCCCTGCTACCCGACCTAGCGCCGCCACCCACCCCATCTCCGGCTACCGGAGCCCATCCTCTCCTCTGCTGGATGGCGTCGGTCGCGGCGGAATCCAAGGCCATCAGCCCATCGGCGCAACCCGGCAAAATCCAGCACGCGCATGAGCACCCACCTGGTCAATGACGAGGCTGAGGAGGCGTATTAAGCGCTGATGGTTCTGGGACAGACGTAGCCGACTACGAGGAGATGCTCCCCGCCAATATCGCCGGCGTGACAGCGAAGACGGCCTCCATGCCTCTCGATCGAGTAAATCTCTCCTGGCCTTCATGAGGCTGCTGGAAATCAACCACCGCGAGGTCCTCAAGGAGCTCTACCGCAGGAACATCAACAACGTTCGATACGTATTCTGTTCCAAAGCTATCTACTTCATGGTGTACGAGAAGTACCGCAGATGGCTCCTAAGCATTATTGCCCTTATTCCCTCGCTCGGCGGCAGGCTGGTCAGGACCTGCTTGCGGGGTCGGCCGCGACGGCACATCCCCAATAGCTACGTATCTCCTTAACTCGCCTGTCGCGTCATTGACATGGGCGTCTCAGTTTGCTTGGCACCCTCACTAATACATGTTCGCTTCGATGTATGTTATGACAATCTGAAGCGCGCCGGGCCATGGACAATGTTCAATAAAGCAGCCATTACTAGCGACGTGATGGAGTACATCCGCTCCCCATGTATGACATATTATAGGCATTGGCCACAATCCTTGAATTGACTAGAAACACAGGAGACCTGCAGTTTAGGATGGTGCTCGTCTACGCCTTTTTGGTCTAACTCTGAAATCCATTAGTACCTCAGGTTAGCCAAGGACGAGGTTGAATTTTCGTTGGCTCAGATTTGTTGTAGCGTGTTGGCATTGCTAACTTACCCATAACACATGGTCAATCGAGTTTCATTGGTATTGTGAGTCTGGGAGCGCACATGCACTCTGTTTACTTGCCGTTGAAGAGGGGCTGCCTTTGCACGTCATGGGGTTCAGATTCAAGGAAAATTGGGCTGGACTGTTCTGCTCATGTTAATTGATGGAGCTAAATGTATTGCCTGGCGGAAGATTACTATAATAGACAAATGAGGTAGGGTTGCTCGTCCGTTCCGTGTAGGTAAGGTTTGTAATTTGGAATACCGAGCAAGTTCTCAGTTAGTGACACCCTGAAGTTTCATTCTAATTTCATCAGATGGTTTGGTGCATGAGGAGATTTTTCATAGTAATCATAACACTTCTTTTCCAGACAGCAAGATGAAACTAAATATTTTGTTCATAGTAATCATAACAATTCCTTTCAGGCTGAAACTTGACACATCCTCGTCAGGTAAATTGATTCATGTTCTTACTTCATGTACAGACAGCAAGATGAAACTAAATACTTTTGCTAGCATATTTGTTGGATCCTGATTTTAGTATATGTTTAGATTTGTCTTACACATGTTGAAGAACCAGATTCAGAGCATTGCCAAGGGAAAGCCCAAAGTCTTCTTATGAAACTAGATTAATTGTACAAGATTGAATGGGACAAAACATTATACATGATAATTGTTTCTTTAAAGTTTGAAGGTGTCACATGACATCTTTCCAATTATATATTCATTTAGTTCAGCTGGAGAGGAATAAATTCTGTTAAAACTCAGTACCATTATATTTTAGTATGATTGGTCCTTTTGGAGTACATTCATAACACAAAAGAATTGTTTGGTGGCCTCATACATGTTTCTTGTGCCTACCTTTGCAGCACAGCAGTGACAACATGCTTGGCCATGTCTCAATTTCGGTGTGTGAAAGCACAAGATTAGATGACTTTTCAGATGATCGGAGACACGGTAAGGTCTCTATACTGAAGTTATTGTGAGTCAACCTAATATTTTATTATGTTTATTGCAAACAGAACCAGAAGTCAAGATACAAATACGCAATTAAACACAGAACCTTTATGTGGCGTGAACAAGATGAACAACATGAGAGAATGGAGAGGGAACCGGAATTAAATGGAAAACAGGGTTAGCGGCTCAGATCAGTGACATGAACTCCTCGATTTTCCCTATTGTATTAGCCCAAGTACGGAGTATCTTTATCCTGCTCTCGCGAGTGGGATACGAAACACACTCTTCCATCCAGTTCCTCCACCCGGTCAACCCAAGTACATTGCAAACGGTGTTTGCTTGTAGGGAAGCATCATTGAATTAAATGAATTTGCGAGTTATAAATGTTATTGCTGATCTTATAGAGTTAGAATTTTATTAAGAGAATTTCAGTTTCTTGTGTCTGACAAGTGAAAGATCTTGATTAGTGCTTTAAGCTTTTCTTCGACAAGCAAGTACGTGGATACTTTTTAGCATGTGTTGTTTTTTCTCCCATTGCAACGCACGGGCTCTTTTGCTAGTATATATATATATATATCGCGTAATATAATATTATTTTGTTACTATTTTCGAATTACGAGTGTTGTCATTTCATTGAACAGATCGTCTTCTTTAATTCAAAAAAAATTCATGAACTTTTTTACGTCAGAGCTGGGCGTGTAATATATCGTTAGAAAAGCTCTTGACATCTAAATTACAATCATATAACTCTTTTTTTGCAAAATCATCATGGTTTAAGAGCAGTTTTGAAAAAAAATCAATTTTTTTCAAAACCGAAAACATGAATTGTATTTTGGATTTAATTTTCAAACGGTTTCGGAATTGAGCAAATGAGATGGCGTTGGAAAGCTGGCGAAAATCCGCATATTCCGTATGTAGAATGTTTTTTCAAATTATGTATTATTTATAAGTAATTTGAAAAACGGTGAAATTTTGGCGAAACATATTTTTTGCGTTTTTTCTATAAATGGTTTGTCAGATGGATACAAATCGTACGACGTTGAAAAGCTATGGAAAATGCGCAACTTTTCATATAGAAAGTTTTTTCTAATTCCTTATGGTTTGAATTCAAATTCGAATACAACGAAAGTTGGTTTCGAACGCGATTTTTTTAAAAGTTTGGGAGAAATAATATACCATTGGAAAGCTATTGAAAGTGCGAGGAACGTTTTCTCAAATTCACAACCTTTAAGAGTAATCTTGAATATGATGAGACCCATCGTGAAGTTTTTCCGTTAAAAAAACTCTCGTACTAATGTATTTGTGTGTTTGTATTGAGCTATTTTATAGAGTAATTTTGAATTGTTCTGAAAAAAAATACTTGAACTGATGTCTGCATGAGTTTGTACTGAGTGTTTTTTCACAGACTAGACTTTGCTCTTTTTTTACGGTATCATAGTCCCCGAACTTGCATGGTTTATATCGTTGAAATGAATGATATTTTTTCAAAAAGAAAACTTTTCTTGTTTTAGGAGCTATTTTGAATATGCCAAAAACAACATCATTTTTTTCTTGTTTTCGAACGCGCAAAATGGAACAATGGACTTATATGACTAGAATTTTTTAATGCCTCGGTTTGAGGACTAATAGAAGTCAATATTTTTGGGTTTAATTTTTAAATTTGGTTTCTCGTCTGAACTGATGATGTCGTTAGCTCCGAACTTGAATGGCTTATCTAGTATAACTGATTGAATTTCAACAAAAGAAAATGATATGTTTGTTTTCTTTTATGGTTTCTTCAAATTCATACTTTTTTGCAACAAGGTTCGGACTTGTCTCTATCTGCAACTTTGAAATTTTTCTTTGATGATTTTTTTCATGTTTTTTACTGTTCTCTTTTTTCGGACCTCTTCTTTTCGTGGTTCCAAACTTTTCACTTTTCCAAACTTGAAATTTCTGGATACATCGTACCTGACCCCCCAGTTATTCTCTGAATGTATCTCATTTTCTTTCTTTTTTGAATTTAAAAAAATGTTTTTGTAACCGCAAAACTTTTTATCTCTAAACTTATGATTTTTCTGTCACGAACTTACCCATATTTTTTCTCAGTGAGATGTGCACATCCCCGTAACCAAGTGTATCAACGTTCGTGGGGGAGTAATTGAACTTTGAGAACCCCTTTCTTAAAAAACATGCTATCTTTTTTTGAACTATCAATTTGTGCTCATCGAACCCCTCTATGAGGTTTTTTCCACTATATTGAATCGGTGGAATGCCCCGCATTAGCCGGTTAAATCTTTTACACCGTGACAGACAATTATGGGGTGTGTGTATAAAATGTTGTTTTGCATCGTGAATGTTTCATGATAGTTCATGTGAAAATTATATACTTCAAATTTTTATGTAACCAAACTTACGAACTTTCATTGTAGCAATGGCTGAACCTCGCGGCTTTAACAATTTGAACTTCAAAACGCACTATAATGATACAATATGAACATTTTCTCACTTTTTATGTAACCAAACTCACGAACATTCATAACGGAAGTGTGTGAATCTCACGACATTAATAATTTGAGCTTTAAAACTTACACCATGCGCATAACACAAAATTACAAATACATAAACACAAAGGCCTTTGTGGGTTTTTTTATTCGTACATGCAAAGCACTAGTATTTGTTTTTTTTTGATTCTCAGAACTTGGGCGAAGAGAGCATAACAAGCGAAGTGAAGAAATGCCACCATTAAGTACCTATGTAAGAATTGAACTGAATGAAATCTAGGAATTGATCTGAAAGAAAAACTGGACATTATAGGTACATTGAAAAATAAATTGTAGTACCAACTACTAAACTAATGGACTGCTACACTAAACTTACATATTGTATTTTTAACATAGAACTACTCATTTTTATTTTTTTGAACTTCTATATTGAACACTTTTTAGAGGTGTGCCCATGAACGTCGTAAGTTTTCTATTTTGAATGATTCAATGGGAGTGTACCTTTTCTTCCTATTTTGTTTTTACCATGAACTTGACAGGTTTTGGTTTTGTACATCTTTTCTGGTATCTGGTCTTAATCTTATTTCCCCAATAAACTGTTTTTTGAACTGGTGTAAATTCATGTTTGATCTTACTAGCTCTCGGTCAGAAGAACTCAAGAACAAGATGGAACTAGGGAAATATGACAGATCAAATATGGCAAAAAGAGTGCAAATCAAACTATTTGTCGGATGAGAAAATGTACAAGTTCACGTAAAAAGAACAAGTTCATGTACAGTAACATTGAAGTACATAAACATACCTAAATATAAGTTATGTACTTTGAAATAGTTTGTTTTACTTCCAACATAAGTTTTGAAATATGAACTTGTATATTTATTTCCATAGAACTTATTATTAGAGAGTCCATTTATTATTAGAGAATCTTTTTGTTTCAATTCAAAAATGAGCACAAGCTATTATTAGGTATCAATATAATCAAAATTTTGTGGTGCAAAAAACCTATAATTGGTGATAATTCTTAAGAAAGGGAGCACTAGTGCCCACTGTGGTTGAAGCACTGAGCAATGCATAACTTAAAAGTAGCACAAATACGACAATGTCATGGTTCAGTCAAGGTTTCAACCATGGACATTCATGTCATGGTCCACTACTACAGTCAAGATTTCAGATACTAAAGCAAGCTCTGATTAAGCTTCCATGGTGGATTCCTGACCTTTGCTTGTGTTGGAAATATGCCCTAGAGGCAATAATAAAATTTTTATTATTGTATTTCCTTGTTCATGATAATTGTCTATTGTTCATGCTATAATTGTATTAACCGGAAACTGTAATATATGTGAGAATACATAGACCACAACATGTCCCTAGTAAGACTCTAGTCGACTAGCTCGTTAATCAATAGATGGTCATGGTTTCCTGACCATGGACATTGGATGTCATTGATAACGGGATCACATCATTAGGAGAATGATGTGATGGACAAGACCCAATCCTAAGCCTAGCACAAGATCATATAGTTCATCTGCTAAATCTTTTCTAATGTCAAGTATCATTTCCTTGGGCCATGAGATTATGCAACTCCCGGATACCGTAGGAATGCTTTGGGTGTACCAAACGCCACAACGTAACTGGGTGGCTATAAAGGTGCACTACGGGTATCTCCGAAAGTGTCTCTTGGGTTGGCACGAATCGAGACTGGGATTTGTCACTCCGTGTAAACGGAGAGGTATCTCTGGGCCCACTCGGTAGGACATCATCATAATGTGCACAATGTGACCAAGGAGTTGATCACGGGATGATGTGTTACGGAATGAGTAAAGAGACTTGCCGGTAACGAGATTGAACAAGGTATCGGGATACCGATGATCGAATCTCGGGCAAGTATCATACTAGTAGACAAAGGGAATTGTATACGGGATTATTGAATCATTGACATCGTGGTTCATCCGATGAGATCATCGTGGAACATGTGGGAGCCAACATGGGTATCCAGATCCTGATGTTGGTTATTGACCAGAGAGATGTCTCGGTCATGTCTGCATGATTCCCGAGCCCGTAGAGTCTACACACTTAAGGTTCGATGACGCTAGGGTTATAGGGAAAGTATGTACACGGTTACCGAATGTTGTTCGGAGTCCCGGATGAGATCCTGGACGTCACGAGGAGTTTCGGAATGGTCCGGAGGTGAAGACTGATATATTGGACGAAGGGTTTTGGAGTCCGGAAGTGTTCCGGAGGTACCGGGTGATGACCAGCATGACCGAAAGGTGTTTCGGGAGCCCCGGCAAGTGTTGGGGGGCTTCATGGGCCAAGGGAAGGGTCAAACCAGCCCACTAAGGGGTTGTGCGCCCCCCCTCACCTATTCCCACGTGACCAGGGGGTTTGGGCCGCCCCATCTAGGGTTCCCACCTCCTGGCTTGGGGGCCAAGTCACCCAAGGGGGAGATCCCATCTGCCCTGGCCGCGCCCCCCTAGGGCGCATCCCCTTGCCCTTGCCCCTATATATAGTGGAGGTTTTGGGGCTGCACAACACACGAGTCTCTCTCTCCCAAGGCGCAGCCATACCTCTCTCCCTCCTCGTCTCTCGTAGTGCTTGGCGAAGCCCTGCTGGAGTACCGCGCTCCTCCACCACCACCACGCCGTCGTGATGCTGCTGGACGGAGTCTTCCCCAACCTCTCCCTCTCTCCTTGCTGGATCAAGGGGCGGGAGATGTCACCGGGCTGTACTTGTGTTGAACGCGGAGGCGCCGTTGTTCGACGCTTAGATCAGAATCGACCGCGATCTGAATTGCTGCGTGTACGACTCCACCAACCGCGTTCTTGTAACGCTTCCGCTTAGCGATCTACAAGGGTATGTAGATTCACTCCCCTTCCCCTCGTTGCTAGATTACTCCATAGATTGATCTTGGTGATGCGTAGAAAATTTTAAATTTCTGCTACGATCCCCAACAGTGGCATCATGAGCTAGGTCTATGCGTAGATTATATGCATGAGTAGAACACAAAGTAGTTGTGGGCGATGATTTGTTCAATTTGCTTGCCGTTACTAGTCTTATCTTGATTCGGCGGCATTTTGGGATGAAGCGGCCCAGACCGACCTTACACGTACACTTACATGAGACAGGTTCCACCGACTGACATGCACTTGATGCATAAGGTGGCTGGCGGGTGTCTGTCTCTCCCACTTTAGTCGGATCGGATTCGATGAAAAGGGTCCTTATGAAGGGTAAATAGCAATGGGCATATCACCGTTGTGGTTTTGCGTAGGTAAGAAACGTTCTTGCTAGAAACCCATAGCAGCCACGTAAAACATGCAACAACAATTAGTGGACGTCTAACTTGTTTTTGCAGGGTTTGCTATGTGATGTGATATGGCCAAAAGGATGTGATGGATGATATATGTGATGTATGAGATTGATCATGTTCTTGTAATAGGAATCACGACTTGCATGTCGGTGAGTATGACAACCGGCAGGAGCCATAGGAGTTGCCTTAATTTATTTATGACCTGCGTGTCAATGAAAACGCCATGTAATTACTTTACTTTATTGCTAACCGTTAGCCATACTAGTATAAGTAATAGTTGGTGAGGCAACTTCATGAAGACATGATGATGGAGATCATGGTGTCATGCCGGTGATGATGGTGTTCATGCCGCGCCTCGAAGATGGAGATCAAAGGCGCAAGATGATATTGGCCATATCATGTCACTTTATGATTTGCATGTGATGTTTGTCATGTTTACATCTTATTTGCTTAGAACGATGGTAGCATAAATAAGATGATCCCTCGCAATAATTTCAAGAAAGTGTTCCCCCTAACTGTGCACCGTTGCTAAGGTCCGTTGTTCCGAAACACCACGTGATGATCGGGTGTGATAGGTTCTAACGTTCGCATACAACGGGTGTAAGCCAGATTTACACACGCAATACACTTAGGTTAACTTGACGAGCCTAGCATGTACAGACATGGCCTCGGAACACGGAAGACCGAAAGGTCGAACATGAGTCGTATAGTGGATACGATCAACATGAAGATGTTCACCGATGATGACTAGTCTGTCTCACGTGATGATCGGACACGGCCTATTTGACTCGGATCATGTATCACTTAGATGACTAGAGGATGTCTTGTTGGGGAACGTAGTAATTTCAAAAAAATTCCTATGCACACGCAAGATCATGGTGATGCATAGCAACGAGAGGGGAGAGTGTTGTCTACGTACCCTCATAGACCGGAAGCGGAAGCGTTAGCACAACGCGGTTGATGTAGTCGTACGTCTTCACGGCCCGACCGATCAAGCACCAAAACTACGACACCTCCGAGTTCTAGCACACGTTCAACTCGATGACGATCCCCGGACTCCGATCCAGCAAAGTGTCGGGGATGAGTTTCGTTAGCACGATGGCGTGGTGACGATCTTGATGTTTTACCGTCGCAGGGCTTCGCCTAAGCACCGCTACAATATTATCGAGAATTATAGTGGAAGGGGGCACCGCACACGGCTAAGAGATCAATGATCAATTGTTGTGTCAATGGGGTGCCCCCCTGCCCCCGTATATAAAGGAGTGGAGGAGGGGGGTGGCCAAGGAGGGTGGCGCGCCCTAGGGGGGAGTCCAACTCCCACAGGGAGTAGGACTCCCCTTTTTCCTATTAGGAGTAGGAGAGGGAAGGAAGAGGAAGGAGGGAGGAAGGAAAGGGGGGGCCGGCCCCCTTCCCAATTCGGATTGGGCTTGGGGGGGCGCCCCCTCCCTTTCCACTAAGGCCCAATAAGGCCCGTATACCTCCCGGGGGGTTCCGATAACCTCCCGGTGATCCGGTATTGTCCCAATCTCACCCGGAACCTTTCCGGTGTCCAAATATAGTCGTCCAATATATCGATCTTTATGTCTCGGCCATTTCGAGACTCCTCATCAAGTCCGTGATCATATGCGGGACTCCGAACAACCTTCGGTACATCAAAATGTATAAACTCATAATGAAATTGTCATTGTAACGTTAAGCGTGTGGACCCTACGGGTTCGAGAACAATATAGACATGACCGAGACACGTCTCCGGTCAATAACCAATAGCAGAACCTGGATGCTCATATTGGCTCCTACATATTCTACGAAGATCTTTATCGGTCAGACCGTATAACAACATACGTTTGTTCCCTTTGTCATCGGTATGTTACTTGCCCGAGATTTGATCGTCGGTATCTCAATACCTAGTTCAATCTCGTTACTGGCAAGTCTCGTTACTCGTTCCGTAATACATCATCCCGCAGCTAACTTATTAGTTGCAATGCTTGCAAGGCTTATGTGAGGGCCCAGAGATACCTCTCCGCCAATCGGAGCGACAAATCCTAATCTCGAAATACGCCAAACCAACAAGTACCTTCGGAGACACCTGTAGAGCACCTTTATAATCACCTAGTTACGTTGTGACATTTGGTAGCACACAAAGTGTTCCTCCGGTAAACGGGAGTTGCATAATCTCATAGTCATAGGAACATGTATAAGTCATGAAGAAAGCAATAGCAACAAACTAAACGATCAAGTGCTAAGCTAACGAAATGGGTCAAGTCAATCACATCATTCTCCTAATGATGTGATCCCGTTAATCAAATGACAACTCATGTCTATGGCTAGGAAACTTAACCATCTTCGATCAACGAGCTAGTTAAGTAGAGGCATACTAGTGACACTATGTTTGTCTATGTATTCACACATGTATTATGTTTCCGGTTAATACAATTCTAGCATGAATAATAAACATTTATCACGATATAAGGAAATAAATAGTAACTTTATTATTGCCTCTAGGGCATATTTCCTTCAGTCTCCCACTTGCACTAGAGTCAATAATCTAGATTACACAGTAATGATTCTAACACCCATGGAGCCTTGGTGCTGATCATGTTTTGCTCATGGAAGAGGCTTAGTCAGCGGGTCTGCAACATTCAGATCTGTATGTATCTTGCAAATTTCTATGTCTCCCACTTGGACTAAATCCCGAATGGAATTGAAGCGTCTCTTGATGTGCTTGGTTCTCTTGTGAAATCTGGATTCCTTTGCCAAGGCAATTGCACCAGTATTGTCACAAAAGATTTTCATTGGACCCGATGCACTAGGTATGACACCTAATCGGATATGAACTCCTTCATCCAGACTCCTTCATTTGCTACTTCCGAATCAGCTATGTACTCTGCTTCACATGTAGATCCCGCCACGACGCTTTGTTTTGAATTGCACCAACTGGCAGCTCCTCCGTTTTGTAAAAATACGTATCCGGTTTGCGATTTAGAATCGTACGGATCAGTGTCAAAGCTTGCATCAACGTAACCATTTACGATGAGCTCTTTGTTACCTCCATATACGAGAAACATATCCTTAGTCCTTTTTAGGTATTTCAGGATGTTCTTGACCGCTGTCCAGTGATCCACTCCTAGATTACTTTGGTACCTCCCTGCTAGACTTATAGCAAGGCACACATCAGGTTTGGTATACGGCATTGCACACATGATAGAGCCTATGGCTGAAGCATAGGGAACATCTTTCATTTTCTCTCTATCTTCTGCGGTGGTCGGACATTGAGTCTTACTCAATTTCACACCTTATAACACAGGCAAGAACCCTTTCTTTGCTTGATCCATTTTGACCTTCTTCAAAACCTTGTCAAGGTATGTGCTTTGTGAAAGTACAATTAAGCGTCTTGATCTATCTCTATAGATCTTAATGCCCAATATGTAAGAAGCTTCACCGAGGTCTTTCATTGAAAAAATCTTATTCAAGTATCCCTTTATTCTATCCAAAAATTCTATATTATTTCCAATCAATAATATGTCATCCATATATAATATCAGAAATGCTACAGAGCTCCCACTCACTTTCTTGTAAATACAGGCTTCTCCAAAAGTCTGTATAAAACCAAATGCTTTGATCACACTATCAAAGCGTTTATTCCAACTCCGAGAGGCTTGCACCAATCCATAAATGGATCGCTGGAGCTTGCACACTTTGTTAGCTCCCTTTGGATCGACAAAACCTTCTGGTTGCATCATATACAACTCTTCTTCCAGAAATCCATTCAGGAATGCAGTTTTGACATCCATTTGCCAAATTTCATAATCATAAAATGTGGCAATTGCTAACATGATTCGGACAGACTTAAGCATCACTACGGGTGAGAAGGTCTCATTGTAGTCAATCCCTTGAACTTGTCGAAAACCTTTTGCAACAAGTCAAGCTTTATAGACAGTAACATTACCGTCAGCGTCAGTCTTCTTCTTGAAGATCCATTTATTCTCAATTGCTTGCCGATCAACGGGCAAGTCAACCAAAGTCCACACTTTGTTCTCATACATGGATCCCATCTCAGATTTCATGGCTTCTAGCCATTTTGCCGAACCTTGGCTCACCATCGCTTCTTCATAGTTCGTAGGTTCATCATGATCTAGTAGCATGACTTCCAGAACAGGATTACCGTACCACTCTGGTGCGGATCTTACTCTGGTTGATCTACGAGGTTCGGTAGTAACTTGATCTGAAGTTTCATGACCATTATCATTAGCTTCCTCACTAATTGGTGTAGGTGTCACAGAAACCGGTTTCTGTGATGTAGGTATAGTTACCTCATCAAGTTCTACTTTTCTCCCACTGACTTTTTTCGAGAGAAACTCCTTCTCTAGAAAAACTTTGAATTTAGCAACAAAAGTCTTGCCTTCGGATCTGTGATAGAAGGTGTACCCAACAGTCTCCTTTGGGTATCCTATGAAGACACATTTCTCCGATTTGTGTTCGAGCTTATCAGGTTGAAGCTTTTTCACATAAGCATCACAGCCCCAAACTTTCAGAAACGACAACTTTGGTTTCTTGCCAAACCATAGTTCATAAGACGTCGTATAAATAGATTTTGATGGTGTCCTATTTAACGTGAATGCAGCCGTCTCTAAAGCATAACCCCAAAATGATAAAGGTAAATCAGTAAGAGACATCATAGATCGCACCATATCTAATAAACTACGATTACGATGTTCGGACACACCATTACGCTGTGGTGTTCCGGGTGGCGTGAGTTGCGAAACTATTCCGCATTGTTTCAAATGTAGACCAAACTCGTAACTCAAATATTCTCCTCCACGATCAGATCGTAGAAACTTTATTTTCTTGTTACGATGATTTTCAACTTCACTCTGAAATTCTTTGAACTTTTCAAATGTTTCAGACTTATGTTTCATTAAGTAGATATACCCATATCTGCTTAAATCATCTGTGAAGGTGAGAAAATAACGATATCCGCCACGAGCCTCAACATTCATTGGACCACATACATCTGTCTATATGATTTCCAACAAATCCGTTGCTCTCTCCACAGTACCGGAGAACGGCGTTTTAGTCATCTTACCCATGAGGTACGGTTCGCAAGTACCAAGTGATTCATAATCAAGTGGTTCCAAAAGTCCATCAGTATGGAGTTTCTTCATGCGCTTTATACCGATATGACCTAAACGGTAGTGCCACAAATAAGTTGTAGTATCATTATCAACTCTGCATCTTTTGATTTCAACATTATGAATATGTGTATCACTACTATCGAGATTCATCAAAAATAGACCACTCTTCAAGGGTGCATGACCATAAAAGATATTACTCATATAAATAGAACAACCATTATTCTCTGATTTAAATGAATAACCGTCTCGCATCAAACACGATCCAGATATAATGTTCATGCTCAACGCTGGCACCAAATAACAATTATTTAGGTCTAATACTAATCCCGAAGGTAGATGTAGAGGTAGCGTGCCGACTGCGATCACATCGACTTTGGAACCATTTCCCACGCGCATCGTCACCTCATCCTTAGCCAATCTTCGCTTGATCCGTAGCCCCTGTTTCGAGTTGCAAATGTTAGCAACAGAACCAGTATCAAATACCCAGGTGCTACTGCGAGCATTAGTAAGGTACACATCAATAACATGTATATCACATATACCTTTGTTCACTTTGCCATCCTTCTTATCCGCCAAATACTTGGGCCAGTTCCGCTTCCAGTGACCAGTCTGCTTGCAGTAGAAGCACTCAGTTTCAGGCTTAGGTCCAGACTTGGGTTTCTTCTCCTGAGCAGCAACTTGTTTGCTGTTCTTCTTGAAGTTCCCTTTCTTCTTCCCTTTGCCCTTTTTCTTGAAACTGGTGGTCTTATTGACCATCAACACTTGATGCTCCTTTTTGATTTCTACCTTCGCGGCTTTTAGCATTGCAAAGAGCTCAGGAATAGTCTTATTCATCCCTTGCATATTATAGTTCATCATGAAGCTTTTGTAGCTTGGTGGCAGTGATTGAAGAACTCTGTCAATGACACTATCAACATGAAGATTAACCCCCAGTTGAGTCAAGTGATTATGATACCCAGACATTTTGAGTATATGTCCACTGACAGAACTTTTCTCCTCCATCTTGCAGCTATAGAACTTATTGGAGACTTCATATCTCTCAATCAGGGCATTTGCTTGAAATATTAACTTCAACTCCTGGAACATCTCATATGCTCCATGATGTTCAAAACATCGTTGAAGACCCGGTTCTAAGCTGTAAAGCATGGCACACTGAACTATCGAGTAGTCATCAGCTTTGCTCTGCCAGACGTTCATAACATCTGGTGTTGCTCCTGCAGCAGGCTTGGCACTTAGCGGTGCTTCCAGGACATAATTCTTCTGTGCAGCAATGAGGATAATCCTCAAGTTACGGACCCAGTCCGTGTAATTGCTACCATCATCTTTCAACTTTGCTTCTCAAGGAACGCATTAAAATTCAACGGAACAACAGCACGAGCCATCTATCTACAATCAAACATAGACAAGCAAGATACTATCAGGTACTAAGTTCATGATAAATTTAAGTTCAATTAATCACATTACTTAAGAACTCCCACTTAGAAAGATATCCCTCTAATCCTCTAAGTGATCACGTGATCCAAATCAACTAAACCATGTCCGATCATCACGTGAGATGGAGTAGTATCAATGGTGAACATCAATATGTTGATCATATCTACTATATGATTCACCCTCGACCTTTCGGTCTCCGTGCTCCGAGGCCATATCTGTTATATGCTAGGCTCGTCAAGTTAAACCTGAGTATTCTGCGTGTGCAACTGTTTTGCACCCGTTGTATTTGAACGTAGAGCCTATCACACCCGATCATCACGTGGTGTCTCAGCACGAAGAACTTTCGCAACGGTGCATACTCAAGGAGAACACTTATACTTTGATAATTTAGTGAGAGATCATCTTATAATGCTACCTTCAATCAAAGCAAGATAAGATGCATAAAAGATAAACATCACACGCAATCAATATAAGTGATATGATATGGCCATCATCATTTTGTGCTTGTGATCTCCATCTTCGTAGCACCGTCATGATCACCATCGTCACCGGCGCAACACCTTGATCACCATCGTAGTATCGTTGTCGTCTCGCCAATCTTATGCTTCCACGACTATCGCTACCGCTTAGTGATAAAGTAAAGCATTACAGCGCAATTGCATTGCATACAATAAAGCGACAACCATATGGCTCCTGCCAGTTGCCGATAACTCAGTTACAAAACATGATCATCTCATACAATAAAATTTAGCATCATGTCTTGACCATATCACATCACAACATGCCCTGCAAAAACAAGTTAGACGTCCTCTACTTTGTTGTTGCAAGTTTTACGTGGCTGCTACGGGCTTAGCAAGAACCGTTCTTTCCTACGCATCAGAACCACAACGATAGTTTGTCAAGTTGGTGCTATTTTAACCTTCGCAAGGACCGGGTGTAGCCACACTCAGTTCAACTAAAGTTGGAGAAACTGACACCCGCCAGCCACCTGTGTGCAAAGCACGTTGGTAGAACCAGTCTCGCATAAGCGTACGCGTAATGTTGGTCCGGGATGCTTCATCCAACAATACCGCCGAACCAAAGTATGACATGCTGGTAAGCAGTATGACTCATATCGTCCACAACTCAGTTGTGTTCTACTCGTGCATAACATCAACGCATAAAACCTAGGCTCGGATGCCACTGTTGGGGAACGTAGTAATTTCAAAAAATTTCCTACGCACACGCAAGATCATGGTGATGCATAGCAACGAGAGGGGAGAGTGTTGTCTACGTACCCTCGTAGACCGAAAGAGGAAGCGTTAGCACAACGCGGTTGATGTAGTCGTACGTCTTCACGGCCCGACCGATCAAGCACCGAAACTACGGCACCTCCGAGTTCTAGCACACGTTCAGCTCGATGACGATCCCCGGACTCCGATCCAGCAAAGTGTCGGGGATGAGTTTCGTCAGCACGACGGTGTGGTGACGATCTTGATGTTTTACCATCGCAGGGCTTTGCCTAAGCACCGCTACAATATTATCGAGGATTATAGTGGAAGGGGGCACCGCACACGGTTAAGAGATCAATGATCAATTGTTGTGTCTATGGGGTGCCCCCTGCCCCCGTATATAAAGGAGTGGAGGAGGGGGGTGAACAAGGAGGGTGGCGCGCCCTAGGGGGAGTCCAACTCCCACAGGGAGTAAGACTCCCCTTTTCCTATTAGGAGTAGGAGAGGGAAGGAGGGAGGAAGGAAAGGGCGGCCCGGCCCCCTTCCCAATTCGGATTGGGATTGGGGGGGGGGCGCCCCTCCCTTGCTCCTTTCCCCTCCTTTCCACTAAGGCCCAATAAGGCCCATATACCTCCCGGGGGGTTCCAATAACCTCCCGGTGATCCGGTATTGTCCCAATCTCACCCGGAAGCTTTCCGGTGTCCAAATATAGTCGTCCAATATATCGATCTTTATGTCTCGACCATTTCAAGACTCCTCGTCAAGTCCGTGATCACATCCGGGACTCCGAACAACCTTCGGTACATCAAATTATATAAACTCATAATGAAACTGTCATCGTAACGTTAAGCGTGCGGACCCTACAGGTTCGAGAACAATGTAGACATGACCGAGACACGTCTCCGGTCAATAACCAATAGCGGAACCTGGATGCTCGTTTTGGCTCCTACATATTCTACGAAGATCTTTATCGGTCAGACCGCATAACAACATACGTTTGTTCCCTTTGTCATCGGTATGTTACTTGCCCGAGATTTGATCGTCGGTATCTCAATACCTAGTTCAATATCGTTACCAGCAAGTCTCTTTACTCGTTCCGTAATACATCATCCCGCAGCTAACTTATTAGTTGCAATGCTTGCAAGGCTTATGTGATGTGCATTACCGAGAGGGCCCAGGGATACCTCTCCGCCAATCGGAGCGACAAATCCTAATCTCGAAATACGCCAACCCAACAAGTACCTTCGGAGACACCTGTAGAGCACCTTTATAATCACCCAGTTATGTTGTGATGTTTGGTAGCACACAAAGTGTTCCTCCGGTAATCGGGAGTTGCATAATCTCATAGTCATAGGAACATGTATAAGTCATGAAGAAAGCAATAGCAACAAACTAAACGATCAAGTGCTAAGCTAATGAAATGGGTCAAGTCAATCACATCATTCTCCTAATGATGTGATCCCATTAATCAAATGACAACTCATGTCTATGGCTAGGAAACTTAACCATCTTCGATCAACGAGCTAGTCAAGTAGAGGCATACTAGTGACACTATGTTTGTCTATGTATTCACACATACACATATATATATCGGAATATATAATATAATTTTGTTACTATTTTTGAATTACGAGTGTTGTCATTTCGTTGAACAGATCGTCTTCTTTAATTCAAAAAAATTTCTTGAACTTTTTTACGTCAGAGCTGGGCGTGTAATATATCGTTAAAAAAGCTCTTGACATCTAAATTACAATCATATAATTTTTTTTGCAAAATCATCATGGTTTAAGAGCAGTTTTGAAAAAAATCAATTTTTTTCAAAACCGAAAACATGAATTGTATTTTGGATTTAATTTTCAAACGGTTTCGAAATTGAGCAAATGAGATGGCATTGGAAAGCTGGCGAAAATCCGCATATTCCGTATGTAGAATGTTTTTTCAAATTATGTATTATTTATAAGTAATTTGAAAAACGGTGAAATTCTAGGCGAAACATATTTTTTGCGTTTTTTCTATAAATGGTTTGTCAGATGGATACAAATCGTACGGCGTTGAAAAGGTATGGAAAATGCGCAACTTTTCGAATAGAAAGTTTCTTCTAATTCCTTATGGTTTGAATTCAAATTCGAATACAACGAAAGTTGGTTTCGAACGCGATTTTTTTAAAAGTTTGGGAGAAATAATATACCATTGGAAAGCTATTGAAAGTGCGAGGAACATTTTCTCAAATTCACAACCTTTAAGAGTAATCTTGAATACGATGAGACCCATCGTGAAGTTTTTCCGTTAAAAAAACTCTCGTACTGATGTATTTGTGTGTTTGTATTGAGCTATTTTATACAGTAATTTTGAATGGTTCTGAAAAAAATACTTGAACTGATGTCCGCATGAGTTTGTACTAAGTGTTTTTTCACAGACTAGACTTTGCTCTTTTTTTGTATGATTTTCCTCATAACTTTTCAACGGTTTACGGTATCATAGTCCCCGAACTTGTATGGTTTATATCGTTGAAATGAATGATATTTTTTCAAAAAGAAAACTTTTCTTGTTTTAGGAGCTATTTTGAATATGCCAAAAACAACATCATTTTTTTCTTGTTTTCGAAAGCGCAAAATGGAACGATGGACTTATATGACTAGAATTTTTTAAATGCCTCGGTTTGAGGACTAATAGAAGTCAAGATTTTTGGGTTTAATTTTAAAATTTGGTTTCTCGTCTGAATTGATGATGTCATTAGCTCCGAACTTGAATGGCTTATCTAGTAGAACCGATTGAATTTCAACAAAAGAAAATGATATGTTTGTTTTCTTTTATGGTTTCTTCAAATTCATACTTTTTTGCAACAAGGTTCCGGACTTGTCTCTATCTGCAACTTTGAAATTTTTCTTTGATGATTTTTTTCATGTTTTTTACTGTTCTCTTTTTTCGGACCTCTTCTTTTCGTGGTTCCAAACTTTTCACTTTTCCAAACTTGAAATTTCTGGATACATCGTACCTGACCCCCCAGTTATTCTCTGAATGTATCTCATTTTCTTTCTTTTCTGAATTAAAAAAATGTTTTTGTAACCGCAAAACTTTTTATCTCTAAACTTATGATTTTTCTATCATGAACTTACCCATATTTTTTCTCAGTGAGATGTGCACAGCCCCGTAACCAAGTGTATCAACGTTTGTGGGGGAGTAATTGAACTTTGAGAACCCCTTTCTTTAAAAACATGCTATCTTTTTTTGAATCATCAAATTGTGCTCATTGAACCCCTCTATGAGGTTTTTTCCACGATATTGAATCGGTGGAATGCCCAACATTAGCCGGTTAAATCTTTTACACCGTGAGAGACAATTATGGGGTGTGTGTATAAAATGTTGTTTTGCATCGTGAATGTTTCATGATAGTTCATGTGAAAATTATATACTTCAATTTTTTATGTAACCAAACTTACGAACTTTCATTGTAGCAATGGGTGAACCTCGCGGCTTTAACAATTTGAACTTCAAAACGCACTATAATGATACAATATGAACATTTTCTCACTTTTTATGTAACCAAACTCACGAACATTCATAATGGAATTGTGTGAATCTCACGACATTAATGATTTGAGCTTTAAAACTTACACCATGCGCATAACACAAAATTACAAATACATAAACACAAAGGCCTTTGTGGGTTTTTTTATTTGTACATGCAAAGCACTAGTATTTGTTTTTTTGATTCTCAGAACTTGGGAGAAGAGAGCATAACAAGCGAAGTGAAGAAATGCCACCATCAAGTACCTATGTAAGAATTGAACTGAATGAAATCTAGGAATTGATCTGAAAGAAAAACTGGACATTATAGGTACATTGAAAAATAAATTGTAGTACCAACTACTAAACTAATGGACTGCTACACTAAACTTACATATTGTATTTTTAACATAGAACTACTCATTTTTATTTTTTTGAACTTCTATATTGAACACTTTTTAGAGGTGTGCCCATGAACGTCGTAACTTTTCTATTTTGAATGATTCAATGGGGGTGTACCTTTTCTTCCTATTTTTTTTACCATGAACTTGACATGTTTTGGTTTTGTACATCTTTTCTGGTATCTGGTCTTAATCTTATTTCCCCAACAAACTGTTTTTTGAACTGGTGTAAATTCATGTTTGATCTTACTAGCTCTCGGTTAGAAGAACTCAAGAACAAGATGGAACAAGGGATGACAGATCAAATATGGCAAAAAAGTGCAAATCAAACTATTTGTCGGATGAGAAAATGTACAAGTTCACGTAAAAAGAACAAGTTCATGTACAGTAACATTGAAGTACATAAACATACCTAAATATAAGTTATCTACTTTGAAATAGTTTGTTTTACTTCCAACATACTTCAATTGTTTTGAAATATGAACTTGTATATTTATTTCCATAGAACTTATTATTAGAGAGTCCATTTATTATTACAGACTCTTTTTGTTTCAATTCAAAAATGAGCACAAGCTATTATTAGGTATCAATATAATCAAAATTTTGTGGTGCAAAAAACCTATAATTGGTGATAATTCTTAAGAAAGGGAGCACTAGTGCCCACTGTGGTTGAAGCACTGAGCAATGCATAACTAAAAAGTAGCACAAATACGACAATGTCATGGTTCAGTCAAGGTTTCAACCATGGACACTCATGTCATGGTCCACTACTACAGTCAAGATTTCAGATACTAAAGCAAGCTCTGATTAAGCTTCCATGGTGGATTCCTGACCTTTGCTTGTGTTGGAAATATGCCCTAGAGGCAATAATAAAATGGTTATTATTGTATTTCCTTGTTCATGATAATTGTCTATTGTTCATGCTATAATTGTATTAACCGGAAACTGTAATACATGTGAGAATACATAGACCACAACATGTCCTTAGTAAGCCTCTAGTCGACTTGCTCGTTGATCAATAGATGGTCATGGTTTCCTGACCATGGACATTGGATGTCATTGATAACGGGATCACATCATTAGGAGAATGATGTGATGGACAAGACCCAATCCTAAGCCTAGCACAAGATCATATAGTTCATCTGCTAAATCTTCTCTAATGTCAAGTATCATTTCCTTAGGCCATGAGATTATGCAACTCCCGGATACCGTAGGAATGCTTTGGGTGTACCAAACGCCACAACATAACTGGGTGGCTATAAAGGTGCACTATGGGTATCTCCGAAAGTGTCTCTTGGGTTGGCACGAATCGAGACTGGGATTTGTCACTCCGTGTAAACGGAGAGGTATCTCTGGGCCCACTCGGTAGGACATCATCATAATGTGCACAATGTGACCAAGGAGTTGATCACGGGATGATGTGTTACAGAACGAGTAAAGAGACTTGCCGGTAACGAGATTGAACAAGGTATCGGGATACCGATGATCGAATCTCGGGCAAGTATCATACTAGTAGACAAAGGGAATTGTATACGGGATTGATTGAATCATTGACATCGTGGTTCATCCGATGAGATCATCGTGGAACATGTGGGAGCCAACATGGGTATCCAGATCCCGCTGTTGGTTATTGACCAGAGAGATGTCTCGGTCATGTCTGCATGAGTCCCGAGCCCGTAGGGTCTACACACTTAAGGTTCGATGACGCTAGGGTTATAGGGAAAGTATGTACACGGTTACCGAATGTTGTTTGGAGTCCCGGATGAGATCCTGGACGTCATGAGGAGTTCCGGAATGGTTCGAAGGTGAAGACTGATATATTGGACGAAGGGTTTTGGAGTCCTGAAGTGTTCCGGAGGTACCGGGTGATGACCAGCATGACCGAAAGGTGTTTCGGGAGCCCCAACAAGTGTTGGGGGGCTTCATGGGCCAAGGGAAGGGGGCAAACCAGCCCACTAAGGAGCTGTGCGCCCCACTCACCTATTCCCACATGACCAGGGGGTTTGGGGCGCCCCATCTAGGGTTCCCACCTCCTGGCTTGGGGGCCAAGTCACCCAAGGGGGAGAGATCCCATCTGCCCTGGCCGCGCCCCCCTAGGGCGCCTCCCCTTGCCCTTGCCCCTATATATAGTGGAGGTTTTGGGGCTGCACAACACACGAGTCTCTCTCTCCCAAGGCGCAGCCATACCTCTCTCCCTCCTCGTCTCTCGTAGTGCTTGGCGAAGCCCTGCTGGAGTACCGCGCTCCTCCACCACCACCACGCCGTCGTGCTGCTGCTGGACAAAGTCTTCCCCAACCTCTCCCTCTCTCCTTGCTGGATCAAGGCGCGGGAGACGTCACCGGGCTGTACTTGTGTTGAACACGGAGGCGCCGTTGTTTGGTGCTTAGATCGGAATCGACCGCGATCTGAATTGCTGCGTGTACGACTCCACCAACCGCGTTCTTGCAACGCTTCCGCTTAGCGATCTACAAGGGTATGTAGATGCACTCCCCTTCCCCACGTTGCTAGATTACTCCATAGATTGATCTTGGTGATGCGTAGAAAATTTTAAATTTCTGCTATGATCCCCAACAGTGGCATCACGAGCTAGGTCTATGCGTAGATTCTATGCACGAGTAGAACACAAAGTAGTTGTGGGCGATGATTTGTTCAATTTGCTTGCCGTTACTAGTCTTATCTTGATTTGGCGACATTGTGGGATGAAGCGGCCCGGACCGACCTTACACGTACACTTACATGAGACAGGTTCCACCGACTGACATGCACTTGATGCATAAGGTGGCTGGCGGGTGTCTGTCCCTCCCACTTTAGTCGGATCTAATTCGATGAAAAGGGTCCTTATGAAGGGTAAATAGCAATGGGCATATCACCGTTGTGGTTTTGCGTAGGTAAGAAATGTTCTTGCTAGAAACCCATAGCAGCCACGTAAAACATGCAACAACAATTAGAGGATGTCTAACTTGTTTTTGCAGGGTTTGCTATGTGATGTGATATGGCCAAAAGGATGTGATGAATGATATATGTGATGAATGATATATGTGATGTATGAGATTGATCATGTTCTTGTAATAGGAATCACAACTTGCATGTCAGTGAGTATGACAACCGGCAGGAGCCATAGGAGTTGCCTTAATTTATTTATGACCTGCGTGTCAATGAAAACGCCATGTAGTTACTTTACTTTATTGCTAACCGTTAGCCATAGTAGTATAAGCAATAGTTGGCGAGGCAACTTCATGAAGACACGATGATGGAGATCATGATGATGGAGATCATGGTGTCATGCCGGTGATGATGGTGTTCATGCCGCGCCTCGAAGATGGAGATCAAAGGCGCAAGATGATATTGGCCATATCGTGTCACTTTATGATTTGCATGTGATGTTTGTCATGTTTACATCTTATTTTCTTAGAACGACGGTAGCATAAATAAGATGATCCCTCGCAATAATTTCAAGAAAGTGTTCCCCCTAACAGTGCATCGTTGCTAAGGTCCGTTGTTCCGAAACACCACGTGATGATCGGGTGTGATAGGTTCTAACGTTCGCATACAACGGGTGTAAGCCAGATTTACACACGCAATACACTTAGGTTAACTTGACGAGCCTAGCATGTACAGACATGGCCTCGGAACACGGAAGACCGAAAGGTCGAACATGAGTCGTATAGTGGATACGATCAACATGAAGATGTTCACCGATGATGACTAGTCCGTCTCACGTGATGATCGGACACGGCCTAGTTGACTCGGATCATGTATCACTTAGATGACTAGAGGGATGTCTTGTTGGGGAACATAGTAATTTCAAAAAATTTCCAACGCACACGCAAGATCATGGTGATGCATAGCAACGAGAGGGGAGAGTGTTGTCTACGTACCCTCATAGACCGGAAGCGGAAGCGTTAGCACAACGCGGTTGATGTAGTCGTACATCTTCACGGCCCGACCGATCAAGCAACGAAACTACGACACCTCCGAGTTCTAGCACACGTTCAGCTCGATGACGATCCCCGGACTCCAATCCAGCAAAGTGTCGGGGATGAGTTTCGTCAGCACGACGGCGTGGTGACGATCTTGATGTTTTACCATCGCAGGGCTTCGCCTAAGCACCGCTACAATATTATCGAGGATTATAGTGGAAGGGGGCACCGCACACGGCTAAGAGATCAATGATCAATTGTTGTGTCTATGGGGTGCCCCCTGCCCCTGTATATAAAGGAGTGGAGGAGGGGGCGGCCAAGGAGGGTGGCGCGCCCTAGGGGGAGTCCAACTCCCACAGGGAGTAGGACTCCCCTTTTTCCTATTAGGAGTAGGAGAGGGAAGGAAGAGGAAGGAGGGAGGAAGGAAAGCGGGGCCGTCCCCCTTCCCAATTCGGATTGGGCTTGGGGGGGGGGTCGCCCCCTCCCTTGCTCCTTTCCCCTCCTTTCCACAAAGGCCCAATAAGGCCCATATACCTCCCGGGGGGTTCCGATAACCTCCCGGTGATCCGGTATTGTCCCAATCTCACCCGAAACCTTCCCAGTGTCCAAATATAGTCATCCAATATATCGATCTTTATGTCTCGACCATTTCGAGACTCCTCTTCAAGTCCGTGATCACATGCGGGACTCCGAACAATATTCGGTACATCAAAATATATAAACTCATAATCAAACTGTCATCGTAACGTTAAGCGTGTGGACCCTACGGGTTCGAGAACAATGTAGACATGACCGATACACGTCTCCGGTCAATAACCAATAGTGGAACCTGGATGGTCATATTGGCTCCTACATATTCTACGAAGATCTTTATCGGTCAGACCGCATAACAACATACGTTTGTTCCCTTTGTCATCGGTATGTTACTTGCCCGAGATTTGATCATCGGTATCTCAATACCTAGTTCAATCTCGTTACCGGCAAGTCTCTTTACTCGTTCCGTAATACATCATCCCGCAGTTAACTTATTAGTTGCAATGCTTGCAAGGCTTATGTTATGTGCATTACCGAGAGGGCCCAGAGATACCTCTCCGCCAATCGGAGCGACAAATCCTAATCTCGAAATACGCCAACCCAACAAGTACCTTCGGAGACACCTTAAGAGCACCTTTATAATCACCCAGTTACGTTGTGACGTTTGGTAGCACACAAAGTGTTCCTCCGGTAAACGGGAGTTGCATAATCTCATAGTCATAGGAACATGTATAAGTCGTGAAGAAAGCAATAGCAACAAACTAAACGATCAAGTGCTAAGCTAACGAAATGGGTCAAGTCAATCACATGATTCTCCTAATGATGTGATCCCATTAATCAAATGACAACTCATGTCTATGGCTAGGAAACTTAACCATCTTCGATCAACGAGCTAGTCAAGTAGAGGCATACTAGTGACACTATGTTTGTCTATGTATTCAGACATGTATTATGTTTCCGGTTAATACAATTCTAGCATGAATAATAAACATTTATCATGATATAAGGAAATAAATAGTAACTTTATTATTGCCTCTAGGGCATATTTCCTTTAGTCTCCCACTTGCACTAGAGTCAATAATCTAGATTACATAGTAATGATTCTAACACCCATGGAGCCTTGCTGCTGATCATGTTTTGCTCGTGGAAGAGGCTTAGTCAGTGGGTCTGCAACATTCAGATCCGTATGTATCTTGCAAATTTCTATGTCTCCCACTTGGACTAAATCCCGAATGGAATTGAAGCGTCTCTTGATGTGCTTGGTTCTCTTGTGAAATCTGGATTCCTTTGCCAAGGCAATTGCACCAGTATTGTCACAAAAGATTTTCATTGGACCCGATGCACTAGGTATGACACCTAGATCGGATATGAACTCCTTCATCCAGACTCCTTCATTTGCTACTTCCGAAGCAGCTATGTACTCTGCTTCACATGTAGATCCCGCCACGGCGCTTTGTTTTGAACTGCACCAACTGACAGCTCCTCCGTTTAGTGAAAATACATATCCGGTTTGCGATTTAGAATCGTCCGGATCAGTGTCAAAGCTTGCATCAACATAACCATTTACGATGAGCTCTTTGTTACCTCCATATACGAGAAACATATCCTTAGTCCTTTTCAGGTATTTCAGGATGTTCTTGACCGCTGTCCAGTGATCCACTCCTGGATTACTTTGGTACCTCCCTGCTAGACTTATAGCAAGGCACACATCAGGTTTGGTATACAACATTGCATACATGATAGAGCCTATGGCTGAAGCATAGGGAACATCTTTCATTTTCTCTCTATCTTCTGCGGTGGTCGGACATTGAGTCTTACTCAATTTCACACCTTGTAACACAGGCAAGAACCCTTTCTTTGCTTGATCCACTTTGAACTTCTTCAAAACCTTGTCAAGGTATGTGCTTTGTGAAAGTCCAATTAAGCGTCTTGATCTATCTCTATAGATCTTAATGCCCAATATGCAAGCAACTTCACCGAGGTCTTTCATTGAAAAAATCTTATTCAAGTATCCCTTTATGCTATCCAAAAATTCTATATTATTTCCAATCAACAATATGTCATCCACATATAATATCAGAAATGCTACAGAGCTCCCACTCACTTTCTTGTAAATACAGACTTCTCCAAAAGTCTGTATAAAACCAAATGCTTTGATCATAATATCAAAGCATTTATTCCAACTCCGAGAGGCTTGCACCAGTCCATAAATGGATCGCTGGAGCTTGCACACTTTGTTAGCTCCCTTTGGATCGACAAAAGCTTCTGGTTGCATTATATAAAACTCTTCTTCCAGAAATCCATTTAGGAATGCAGTTTTGACATCCATTTGCCAAATTTCATAATCATAAAATGCGGCAATTGCTAACATGATTCGGACAGACTTAAGCATCGCTACGGGTGAGAAGGTCTCATCGTAGTCAATCCCTTGAACTTGTCGAAAACCTTTTGCAACAAGTCGAGCTTTATAGACAGCACCGTCAGCGTCAGTCTTCTTCTTGAAGATCCATTTATTCTCAATTGCTTGCTGATCAACGGGCAAGTCAACCAAAGTCCACACTTTGTTCTCATACATGGATCCCATCTCAGATTTCATGGCTTCTAGCCATTTTACCGAATCTTGGCTCACCATCGCTTCTTCATAGTTCGTAGGTTCATCATGATCTAGTAGCATGACTTCCAGAACAGGATTACCGTACCACTCTGGTGCGGATCTTACTCTGGTTGATCTACGAGGTTCGGTAGTAACTTGATCTGAAGTTTCATGATCATTATCATTAGCTTCCTCACTAATTGGTGTAGGTGTCACAGAAACCGGTTTCTGTGATGTAGGTATAGTTACCTCATCAGGTTCTACTTTTCTCCCACTCACTTTTTTCGAGAGAAACTCCTTCTCTAGAAAAACTCCGAATTTAGCAACAAAAGTCTTGCCTTCGGATCTGTGATAGAAGGTGTACCCAACAGTCTCATTTGGGTATCCTATGAAGACACATTTCTCCGATTTGGGTTCGAGCTTATCAGGTTGAAGCTTTTTCACATAAGCATCGCAGCCCCAAACTTTCAGAAACGACAACTTTGGTTTCTTGCCAAACCACAATTCATGAGGCGTCGTATCAACGGATTTTGATGGTGTCCTATTTAACGTGAATGCAGCCGTCTCTAAAGCATAACCCCAAAATGATAACGGTAAATCAGTAAGAGACATCATAGATCGCACCATATCTAATAAAGTACGATTACGATGTTCGGACACACCATTACGCTGTGGTGTTCCGGGTGGCGTGAGTTGCAAAACTATTCCGCATTGTTTCAAATGTACACCAAACTCGTAACCCAAATATTCTCCTCCACGATCAGATCGTAGAAACTTTATTTTCTTGTTAAGATGATTTTCAACTTCACTCTGAAATTCTTTGAACTTTTCAAATGTTTCAGACTTATGTTTCATTAAGTAGATATACCCATATCTGCTTAAATCATCTGTGAAGGTGAGAAAATAACGATATCCGCCACGAGCCTCAACATTTATTGGACCACATACATCTGTCTGTATGATTTCCAACAAATCCGTTGCTCTCTCCATAGTACCGGAGAACGGCGTTTTAGTCATCTTACCCATGAGGTACGGTTCGCAAGTACCAAGTGATTCATAATCAAGTGGTTCCAAAAGTCCATCAGTATGGAGTTTCTTCATGCGCTTTATACCGATATGACCTAAACGGCAGTGCTACAAATAAGTTGCACTATCATTATCAACTCTGCATCTTTTGATTTCAACATTATGAATATGTGTATCACTACTATCGAGATTCATCAAAAATAGACCACTCTTCAAGGGTGCATGACCATAAAAGATATTACTCATATAAATAGAACAACCATTATTCTCTGATTTAAATGAATAACCGTCTCGCATCAAACAAGATCCAGATATAATGTTCATGCTCAACGCTGGCACCAAATAACAATTATTTAGGTCTAATACTAATCCCGAAGGTAGATGTAGAGGTAGCGTGCCGAGTGCGATCACATCGACTTTGGAACCATTTCCCACGCGCATCGTCACCTCGTCCTTAGCCAATGTTCGCTTGATCCGTAGCCCCTGTTTCGAGTTGCAAATGTTAGCAACAGAACCAGTATCAAATACCCAGGTGCTACTGCGAGCATTAGTAAGGTACACATCAATAACATGTATATCACATATACCTTTGTTCACTTTGCCATCCTTCTTATCCGCCAAATACTTGGGGCAGTTTCGCTTCCAGTGACTAGTCTGCTTGCAGTAGAAGCACTCAGTTTCAGGCTTAGGTCCAGACTTGGGTTTCTTCTCCTGAGCAGCAACTTGTTTGCTGTTCTTCTTGAAGTTCCCTTTCTTCTTCCCTTTGCCCTTTTTCTTGAAACTGGTGGTCTTATTGACCATCAACACTTGATGCTCCTTTTTGATTTCTACCTTCGCGGCTTTTAGCATTGCGAAGAGCTCAGGAATAGTCTTATTCATCCCTTGCATATTATAGTTCATCAGGAAGCTTTTGTAGCTTGGTGGCTGTGATTGAAGAACTCTGTCAATGACACTATCAACAGGAAGATTAACCCCCAGTTGAGTCAAGTGATTATGATACCCAGACATTTTGAGTATATGTCCACTGACAGGACTATTCTCCTCCATCTTGCAGCTATAGAACTTATTGGAGACTTCATATCTCTCAATCCGAGCATTTGCTTGAAATATTAACTTCAACTCCTGGAACATCTCATATCCTCCATGACGTTCAAAACATCGTGGAAGACCCGGTTCTAAGCCGTAAAGCATGGCACGCTGAACTATCGAGTAGTCATCAGCTTTGCTCTGCCAGACGTTCATAACATCTGGTGTTGCTCCTGCAGCAGGCTTGGCACTTAGCGGTTCTTCCAGGACATAATTCTTCTGTGCAGCAATGAGGATAATCCTCAAGTTACGGAGCCAGTCCGTGTAATTGCTACCATCATCTTTCAACTTTGCTTTCTCAAGGAACGCATTAAAATTCAACGGAACAACAACACGAGCCATCTATCTACAATCAAACATAGACAAGCAAGATACTATCAGGTACTAAGTTCATGATAAATTTAAGTTCAATTAATCACATTACTTAAGAACTCCCACTTAGAAAGATACCCCTCTAATCCCCTAAGTGATCACGTGATCCAAATCAACTAAACCATGTCCGATCATCACGTGAGATGGAGTAGTATCAATGGTGAACATCAATATGTTGATCATATCTACTATATGATTCACCCTCGACCTTCCGGTCTCCGTGTTCCGAGGCCATATCTGTTATATGCTAGGCTCGTCAAGTTAAACCTGAGTATTCTGCGTGTGCAACTGTTTTGCACCTGTTGTATTTAAACCTAGAGCCTATCACACCCGATCATCATGTGGTGTCTCAGCACGAAGAACTTTTGCAACGGTGCATACTCAGGGAGATCACTTATACTTTGATAATTTAGTGAGGGATCATCTTATAATGCTACCGTCAATCAAAGCAAGATAAGATGCATAAAAGATAAACATCACACGCAATCAATATAAGTGATATGATATGGCCATCATCATTTTGTGCTTGTGATCCCCATCTTCGTAGCACCGTCATGATCACCATCGTCACCGGCGCAACACCTTGATCACCATCGTAGCATCGTTATCGTCTCGCCAATCTTATGCTTCCACGACTATCGCTACCGCTTAGTGATAAAGTAAAGCATTACAGCACAATTGCATTGCATACAATAAAGCGACAACCATATGGCTCCTGCCAGTTACCGATAACTCGATTACAAAACATGATCATCTCATACAATAAAATTTAGCATCATGTCTTGACCATATCACATCACAACATGCCCTGCAAAAACAAGTTAGACGTCCTCTACTTTGTTGTTGCAAGTTTTACGTGGCTGCTACGGGCTTAGCAAGAACCGTTCTTACCTACGCATCAAAACCACAATGATAGTTTGTCAAGTTGGTGCTATTTTAACCTTCGCAAGGACCGAGCGTAGCCACACTCGGTTCAACTAAAGTTGGAGAAACTGACACCCGCCAGCCACCTGTGTGCAAAGCACATTGGTAGAACCAGTCTCGCGTAAGCGTATGCGTAATGTTGGTCCGGGACGCTTCATCCAACAATACCGCCGAACCAAAGTATGACATGCTGGTAAGCAATATGACTTATATCGTCCACAACTCACTTGTGTTCTACTCGTGCATAACATCAACGCATAAAACCTAGGCTCGGATGCCACTGTTGGGGAATGTAGTAATTTCAAAAAAATTTCTACGCACACGCAAAATCATGGTGATGCATAGCAACGAGAGGGGAGAGTGTTGTCTATGTACCCTCGTAGACCGGAAGCGGAAGTGTTAGCACAACGCGGTTGATGTAGTCGTACGTCTTCACGGCCCGACCGATCAAGCACCGAAACTACGACACCTCCGAGTTCTAGCACACGTTCAGCTCGATGATGATCCCCGGACTCCGATCCAGCAAAGTGTCGGGGATGAGTTTCGTCAGCACGACATCGTGGTGACGATCTTGATGTTTTACCGTCGCAGGGCTTGGCCTAAGCACCGCTACAATATTATCGAGGATTATAGTGGAAGGGGGCACCGCACACGGCTAAGAGATCAATGATCAATTGTTGTGTCTATGGAGTGCCCCTGCCCCCGTATATAAAGGAGTGGAGGAGGGGGCGGCCAAGGAGGGTGGCGCGCCCTAGGGGGAGTCCAACTCCCACAGGGAGTAGGACTCCCCTTTTTCCTATTAGGAGTAGGAGAGGGAAGGAAGAGGAAGGAGGGAGGAAGGAAAGGGGGGGGGGGGCGGCCCCCTTCCCAATTCGGATTGGGCTTGGGGGGGGCGCCCCTCCCTTGCTCCTTTCCCCTCCTTTCCACTAAGGCCCATATACCTCCTGGGGGGTTCCGATAACCTCCCGGTGATCCGGTATTGTCCCAATCTCACCCGGAACCTTTCCGGTGTCCAAATATAGCCGTCCAATATATCGATCTTTATGTCTCGACCATTTCGAGACTCCTCGTCAAGTCCGTGATCACATCCGAGACTCCGAACAACCTTCGGTACATCAAATTATATAAACTAATAATGAAACTGTCATCGTAACGTTAAGCGTGCGGACCCTACGGGTTCGAGAACAATGTAGACATGACCGGGACACGTCTCCGGTCAATAACCAATAGCGGAACCTGGATGCTCATATTGGCTCCTACATATTCTACGAATATCTTTATCGGTCAGACCGCATAACAACGTACGTTTGTTCCCTTTGTCATCGGTATGTTACTTGCCCGAGATTTGATTGTCGGTATCTCAATACCTAGTTCAATCTCGTTACCGACAAGTCTCTTTACTCGTTTCTTAATACATCATCCCACAGCTAACTTATTAGTTGCAATGCTTGCAAGGCTTATGTGATGTGCATTACCGAGAGGGCCCAGGGATACCTCTCCGCCAATCGGAGCGACAAATCCTAATCTCGAAATACGCCAACCCAACAAGTACCTTCGGAGACACCTGTAGAGCACCTTTATAATCACCCAGTTATGTTGTGACGTTTGGTAGCACACAAAGTGTTCCTCCGGTAAACGGGAGTTGCATAATCTCATAGTCATAGGAACATGTATAAGTCATGAAGAAAGCAATAACAACAAACTTAACGATCAAGTGCTAAGCTAAAGAAATGGGTCAAGTCAATCACATCATTCTCCTAATGATGTGATCCCGTTAATCAAATGACAACTCATGTCTATGGCTAGGAAACTTAACCATCTTCGATCAACGAGCTAGTCAAGTAGAGGCATACTAGTGACACTATGTTTGTCTATGTATTCACACATGTATTATGTTTCGGTTAATACAATTCTAGCATGAATAATAAACATTTAGCATGATATAAGGAAATAAATAATAACTTTATTATTGCCTCTAGGGCATATTTCCTTCATGTCTATCTAAGTGGGAGTTCATTGAATAATTTGATTAGATGAATTTAATTATCATGAACATAGTCAAAAGGTCTTTGCAAATTATGTCGTAGCTCACGCTTTGGTTCTACAGTTTTAGATATGTTCCTAGAGAAAATTTAGTTGAGAGTTGACAGTAGAAATTATGCGTACTGGGTCCCTGAACTGAGGATTGTCCTCATTGCTGCACAGAATGGTTATGTCCTTAGTGCACCGCTTAGTGTGTTGAACGTCGAGCATCGTCTGTAGATGTTGGGAAACATCTGACATACACGTTTTGATGACTACGTGATAGTTCAGTACGTAATACTAACGGTTTAGAATTGTGGTACCAAAGACGTTTTTGAAACATCGCAGAACATATGAGATGTTCCAAAGACTGAAAGTGGAATTTCAGACTAGTGCCCACGTCAAGAGGTATGAGACCTCTGACAAAGTTTCTTAAGCCTGCAAACTAAGGGAGAAAAAAACTCAATCATTGAGCATGTGCTCAGATTGTCTGAGTACTGTAATCGCTTGAATCGAGTGGGAGTTAATCTTCCAGATGAGATAGTGATGGTTCTCCATAGTCAGTGCCACCAAGCTATTGGAGCTTCGTGATGAACTATAACATATCAGGGATAGACATGATGATCCTTGAGCAACTCGCGATGTTTGGCACCGCGAAAGTAGAAATCAAGTAGGAGCATCAATTGTTGATGGTTAAACCACTAGTTTCAAGAAGGGCGAGGGAAAGAAGGGATACTTCATGAGACGGAAAATCAGTTGCTGCTCTAGTGAAGAAACCCAAGGTTGAACCAAACCCGAGACTAAGTGCTTCTATAATGAGGGGAACGGTCACTGAAGCAGAACTACCCTAGATACTTGGTAGATGAGAAGGCTGGCAAGGTCGACAGAAGTATTTTGGATATACGTCATATTATTGTGTACTTTACTAGTACTCCTAGTAGCACCAGGGTAATAAATACCGGTTCGGTTGCTAAGCGTTAGTAACTCGAAATAAAAGGCTGCGGAGACTAGCTAAAGGTGAGATGACGATATGTGTTGGAAGTGTTTCCAAGGTTGATGTGATCAAACATCGCACGCTCCCTCTACCATCGGGATTGGTGTTAAACCGAAATAATTGTTATTTGGTGTTTGCGTTGAGCATAGACATGATTGGATTATGTTTATCGCCACACGGTTATTCATTTAAGGAGAATAATGGTTACTCTGTTTATTTGAATAATACCTTCAATGGTCTTGCACCTAAAATGAATGGTTTATTGAATCTCGATCGTAGTGATACACATGTTCATGCCAAAAGATATAAGATAGTAATGATAGTACCACGTACTTGTGGCACTGCCATTTGAGTCATGTTGGTATAAAACGCATGAAGAAGCTCCATGTTGATGGATCTTTGGACTCACTCGTTTTTGAAAAGATTGAGACATGCGAACCATGTCTATTGGTAGATATGCATGAAGAAACTCCATGCAGATGGATCGTTTGGACTCACTTGATTTTGAATCACTTGAGACATGCAAATCATACCACATGGGCAAGATGACTGAAAGGCCTCGTTTTCAGTAAGATGGAACAAGAAAGCAACTTGTTGGAAGTAATACATTTTGATGTGTGCAGTCCAATGAGTGCTGAGGCACGCAGTGGATATCGTTATGTTCTTACTTCACAGATGATTTGAGTAGATGCTGAGTATATTTACTTGATGAAACACAAGTCTGAATTATTGAAAGGTTTAAGTAATTTCAGAGTGAAGTTGAAGATCGTCGTGACAAGATGATAAAATGTCTATGATATGATCATAGAGATGAATATCTGAGTTACGAGTTTGGCACACAATTAAGACATTGTGGAAATTGTTTCACAACTAATACCGCCTGGACCACCATAGTGTGATGGTGTGTCCGAACATCACAACTGCACCCTATTGGATATGGTGCATACCATGATGTCTCTTATCGAATTACCACTATCGTTTATGGGTTAGGCATTAGAGACAACCGCACTCACTTTAAATAGGGCACCACACAATTCCGTTGAGACGACACCGTATGAACTATGGTTTAGAGAAACCTAAGCTGTCGTTTCTTAAAAGTTTGGGGCTGCGATGCTTATGTGAAAAAGTTTCAGGCTGATAAGCTCGAACCCAAAGCGGATAAATGCATCTTCATAGAATACCCAAAAATAGTTGGGTATACCTCCTATTTCAGATCCGGAAGCAAAAGTGATTGTTTCTAGAAACGGGTCCTTTCTCGAGGAAAAGTTTCTCTCGAAAGAATTGAGTGGGAGGATGGTGGAGACTTGATGAGGTTATTGAACCGTCACTTCAACTAGTGTGTAGCAGGGCACAGGAAGTTGTTCCTGTGGCACCTACACCAATTGAAGTGGAAGCTTATGATAGTGATCATGAAACTTCGGATCAAGTCACTACCAAACCTCATAGGTCGACAAGGATGCATACTACTTCAGAGTGGTACGTAATCCTGTCTTGGAAGTCATGTTGCTAGACAACAATGAACCTACGAGCTATGGAGAAGTGATGGTGGGCCCAGATTCCGAAGAATGGCTCGAGGCCATAAAATCCGAGAGAGGATCCATGTATAAAAGAAAGTATAGACTTTGAAAGAACCACTTGATGGTCGTAAGGCTGTTGGGTGCAGATGGATTTTAAAAGGAAGACAGACAATGATGGTAAGTGTCACCATTAAGAAAGCTCGACTTGTCGTTAAGATGTTTCCCGACAAGTTCAAGGAGTTGACTACGATGAGACTTTCTCACTCGTAGCGATGCTAAGAGTCTGTTGGAATTATGTTAGCAGTTACTGCATTATTTATGAAATCTTGCAGATAGGATGTAAAAACATTGTTTCCTCGACATTTTTCTTGAGGAAAGGTTGTATGTGATACAACCAGAAGGTTTTGTCAATCCTGAAAGATGCTGACAAGTATGCAAAGCTCCAGCAATCCTTCTAAGGACTGGAGTAAGCATCTCGGAGTTGGAATGTACGCTTTGATGAGATGATCAAAGATTTTGGGTTTATACAAAGTTTATGAGAAACTTGTATTTCCAAAGAAGTGAGTGGGAGCACTATAGAATTTTTGATGAGTATATGTTGTTAACATATTGTTGATCAGAAATGATGTAGAATTTCTGGAAAGCATGCAGGGTTATTTGAAAAGTGTTTTTCAATGGAAAATCTGGATTAAGCTACTTGAACATTGAGCATCAAGATCTATAAGGATAGATCAAAAACGCTTAATAGTACTTTCGAATGAATACATACCGTGACAAGATTTTGAAGGAGTTCAAAATAGATCAGCAAAGAAGGAGTTCTTAGCTGTGTTACAAGGTGTGAATATTGAGTAAGACTCAAGACCTGACCACGGCAGAAGAGAGAGAAAGGACGAAGGTCGTCCCCTATGCTTTAGACGTAGGCTCTACAGTATGCTATGCTGTGTACCGCACCTGAAGTGTGCCTTGCCATGAGTCAGTCAAGGGGTACAAGAGTGATCCAGGAATGGATCACACGACAGCGGTCGAACTTATCCTTAGTAACTAGTGGACTAAGGAATTTTCTCGATTATGGAGGTGGTAAAAGAGTTCGTCGTAAAGGGTTACGTCGATGCAAACTTTGACACTAATCCGGATGACTCTGAGTAGTAAACCGGATTCGTATAGTAGAACAGTTATTTGGAATAGCTCCAAGTAGCGCGTGGTAGCTGCATCTACAAGATGACATAGAGATTTGTAAAGCACACATGGATCTGAAAGGTTCAGACTCATTGACTAATAAACCTCTCTCACAAGCAAGATATGAACAAACCCCATGGGTGTTGGATTCATTGCAATCACATAGTGATGTGAACTAGATTATTGACTCTAGTGCAAGTGGGAGACTGTTGGAAATATTCCCTAGAGGCAATAATAAAATGGTTATTATTGTATTTCCTTGTTCATGATAATTGTCTATTGTTCATGCTATAATTGTATTAACCGGAAACCGTAATACATGTGTGAATACATAGACCACAACATGTCCCTAGTAAGCCTCTAGTTGACTAGCTCGTTGATCAATAGATGGTCATGGTTTCCTGACCATGGACATTGGATGTCATTGATAATGGGATCACATCATTAGGAGAATGATGTGATGGACAAGACCTAATCCTAAGCCTAGCACAAGATCGTATAGTTCGTCTGCTAAAGCTTTTCTAATGTCAAGTATCATTTCCTTAGACCATGAGATTGTGCAACTCCCGGATACCGTAGGAATGCTTTGGGTGTACCAAACGTCACAACGTAACTGGGTGGCTATAAAGGTGCACTACGGGTATCTCCGAAAGTGTCTCTTGGGTTGGCACGAATCGAGACTGGGATTTGTCACTCCGTGTAAACGGAGAGGTATCTCTGGGCCCACTCGGTAGGACATCATCATAATGTGCACAATGTGACCAAGGAGTTGATCATGGGATGATGTGTTACGGAACGAGTAAAGAGACTTACCGGTAATGAGATTGAACAAGGTATCGGGATACCGACGATCGAATCTCGGGCAAGTATCATACCAGTAGACAAAGGGAATTGTATACGGGATTGATTGAATCCTTGACATCGTGGTTCATTTGATGAGATCATCGTGGAACATGTGGGAGCCAACATGGGTATCCAGATCCCGCTGTTGGTTATTGACCAGAGAGATGTCTTGGTCATGTCTGCATGATTCCCGAGCCCGTAGGGTCTACACACTTAAGGTTCGATGACGCTAGGGTTATAGGGAAAGTATGTAAGCGATTACCGAATGTTGTTCGGAGTCCCGTATGAGATCCCGGACGTCACGAGGAGTTCCGGAATGGTCCGGAGGTGAATACTGATATATTGGACGAAGGGTTTTGGAGTTCGGAAGTGTTCCGGAGGTACCGGGTGATGACCAGCATGACCGAAAGGTGTTTCGGGAGCCCCGGCAAGTGTTGGGGGGCTTCACGGGCCAAGGGAAGGGGGCAAACCAGCCCACTAAGGGGCTGTGCGCCCCCCTCACCTATTCCCACCTGACCAGGGGGTTTGGGGCGCCCCATCTAGGGTTCCCACCTCCTGGCTTGGGGGCCAAGTCACCTAAGGGCGCCTCCCCTTGCCCTTGCCCTATATATAGTGGAGGTTTTGGGGCTGCACAACACACGAGTCTCTCTCTCCCAAGGCGCAGCCATACCTCTCTCCCTCCTCGTCTCTCGTAGTGCTTGGCGAAGTCCTGCTGGAGTACCGCGCTCCTCCACCACCACCACGCTGTTGTGCTGCTGCTGGACGGAGTCTTCCCCAACCTCTCCCTCTCTCCTTGCTGGATCAAGGCGCGGGAGACGTCACCGGGCTGTACGTGTGTTGAACGCGGAGGCGCCGTTGTTCGGCGGTTAGATCGGAATCGACCGCGATCTGAATCACTGCGTGTACGACTCCACCAACCGCGTTCTTGCAACGCTTCCGCTTAGCGATCTACAAGGGTATGTAGATGCACTCCCCTTCCCCTCGTTGCTAGATTACTCCATAGATTGATCTTGGTGATGCATAGAAAATTTTAAATTTCTGCTACGATCCCCAATAGCTTGAGCATTCTACTAGCTACTTCTCTTTCTCAGCACTTTAATTCACAATATCTTAGTTCTGCCATTATTCATGATATGCAGAAAGCTTAGGGCATGTTTAGGTTGCAATAGTTTCACATGAAAACAGTTCAGTTACTGAAAGAGCAGCATAGACAACAGGTCAGTCACCTCTCAAAGAAACAGGGGAAAAGGTGCAATTTCATGGAGATACACCCTAAAAAAGTGTGGCCACACGACCTCATATGTCCATCAGTACTGATTATAATATGTAGGAAGGGAAAATTTGTATAGTAACTTTTTTCAGAGACAAAGCTATACATTTAATTTTTGTAGTGTAACTCAGCATAAACAACATCATAAAAGAAGTCCTAACCGATGCTTGTACTTTCATACAAACATATATGCGACTGAATCTATTTAACTTAGCAGAGTTTCTTTATCATACAAATCATGTCTAATACGTAAGCCCAGACAGAACATGAGGAATGTTTCAGCTACAGTTTTTTCTTCTAAAACACTCAACTAACTGGTTCATTTTTGTTAGATACTAGGTTGAGAACAACCTAAATGACACAAAGTGCATCCAAACAGAACTCTGTCTATGCAGAATATGAAGTTTCCCCAATGTTCTTTCCACATCATGGAGCTTCAAGACAAGTTAGATGGATGTGATAAAAATAAAAATGGCTAATGCAGCACACCCAACACCTATGCATTCATAGTTGGCTAAAGCAGCAACATCACACGAAAATAACCAAGCACCATCATCACCTCGTGTGGTAGTAGCAGTAGGGCAGAGAAGCTTCATGGTCAATGGCTATCGACAACAATTTCGCTTCAGGGGATTTTCTCATAACATGGCCCTATAGAGACGACGATGGCATAAGGTGTTGCGGCTTGGAGCAGCAACAAGAGAAACAACGGACCGCCACCACCCAACATGCTGCTCATGAGGCCGCACCTAAGGTTGGACTACTCGGTGGACGGCGGGACACGGGTTGCAAAGGGAGGAGAGGTCGCATTGAGATGGCAAATGCAGTTGGACTGCGTGGCGGCATGGACTGAATAATTGTCAGGGTCTCAGAGAGATAAAATTACAATACATTTCAGTACATTTTCGCTTAGTACTAGCATGATGTTGGGGAACGTAGTAATTTCAAAAAAATTCCCTACGCACACACAGGATCATGGTGATGCATAGCAACGAGAGGGGAGAGTGTGTCCACGTACCCTTGTAGACCGAATGCGGAAGCGTTAGCACAACGCGGTTGATGTAGTCGTACATCTTCACGATCCGATCGATCCAAGTACCGAACGCACGACACCTCTGAGTTCTGCACACATTCAACTCGATGATGTCCCGCGAGCTCGATCCAGCAAAGCTTCACAGGATAGTTTCGTCAGCACGACGGCATGGTGACGGTGATGATGATGCTACCGACACAGGGCTTCACCTAAGCACCGCTACGATATGATCGAGGTGGATTATGGTGGAGGGGGCACCACACACGGCTAAGAGATCAATGATCAATTGTTGTGTCTCTAAGGGGTGGCCCCTCCCCGTATATAAAGGAGTGAGAGAAGGGGAGGGCCGGCCCTCTCTATGGCGCGCCCTAGGGGAGTCCTACTCCCACCGGGAGTAGGATTCCCCCTTTCCTACTAGAACTAGGAGCCCTTCCAAGTAGTAGGAGTAGGAGAGAAGGAAAGGGAAAGAGAAGAGAAGGAAGGAGAGGGCGCCGCCCCTCCCCTAGTCCAATTCGGACTAAGCATTGGGGTGGCGCGCAGCCTCTCCTCTCTCTTTCCCCTAAAGCCCAATAAGGCCCATATACTCCCCGGCGAATTCCCGTAACTCTCCGGTACTCCTAAAAATACCCGAATCACTCGGAACCTTTCCGATGTCCGAATATAGTCGTCCAATATATCGATCTTTACGTCTCGACCATTTCGAGACTGCTCGTCATGTCCCCTATCTGATATGGGACTCCGAACTACCTTCGGTACATCAAAACACATAAACTCATAATACAAATCGTCACCGAACATTAAGCGTGCGGACCCTACGGGTTCGAGAACTATGTAGACATGACCGAGACACGTCTCCGGTCAATAACCAATAGTGGAAACTGGATGCTCATATTGACTCCTACATATTCTACGAAGATCTTTATCGGTCAAACCGCGTAACAACATACATTGTTCCCTTTGTCATCGGTATGTTACTTTCTCGAGATTCGATCGTCAGTATCTCAATACCTAGTTCAATCTCGTTACCCGCAAGTCTATTTAATCGTTCCGTAACACATCATCCCGCAACTAACTCATTAGTTGCAATGCTTGCAAGGCTTAAGTTATGTGTATTACTGAGTGGGCCCACAGATACCTCTCCGACAATCGGAGTGATAAATCCTAACCTCGAAATACGCCAACCCAACAAGTACCTTCGGAGACACCTGTAGAGCACCTTTATAATCACCCAGTTATGTTGTGATGTTTGGTAGCACACAAAGTGTTCCTCCGATAAACGGGAGTTGCATAATCTCATAGTCATAGGAACATGTATAAGTTATGAAGAAAGCAATAGCAACAAACTAAACGATCAAGTGCTATGCTAACGGAATGGGTCAAGTCAATCACATCATTCTCCTAATGATGTGATCCCGTTAATCAAATGACAACTCTTTCTCTATGTCTAGGAAACATGACCATCTTTTATCAACGAGCTAGTCAAGTAGAGGCATACTAGTGACACTCTATTTGTCTATGTATTCACACATGTATCATGTTTCCGGTTAATACAATTCTAGCATGTATAATAAACATTTATCATGATATAAGGAAATAAATAATAACTTTATTATTGACTCTAGGGCATATTTCCTTTAGTCTCCCACTTGCACTAGAGTCAATAATCTAGTTCACATCGCCATGTGATTTAACATCAATAATTCACATGACCATGTGATTAACACCCATGGTTCACATCGTTATGTGACCAACACCCAAGGGTTTACTAGAGTCAAGAATCTAGTTCACATCGCTATATGATTAACACCCAAAGAGTACTAAGGTGTGATCATGTTTTGCTTGTGAGAGAAGTTTAGTTTACGGGTCTGCCATATTCAGATCCGTATGTATTTTGCAAATTTTTATGTCAACAATGCTCTGCATGGAGCTACTCTAGCTAATTGCTCCCACTTTTAAAATGTATCCAGATTGAGACTTAGAGTCATCTGGATCAGTGTCAAAATTTGCATCGACGTAACCCTTTACGACAAACCTTTTGTCACCTCCATAATCGAGAAACATATCTTATTCCACTATGGATAATTTTGACCGCTGTCCAGTGATCTACTCCTAGATCACTATTGTACTCCCTTGCTAAACACAATGTAGGGAATACAATATATATGGTACACATCATGGCATACTTTATAGAAACTATGGCTGAGGCATAGGGAATGACTTTCATTCTCTTTCTATCTTCTGCCGTGGTCGGGCTTTGAGTCTTACTCAATTTCACACCTCGTAACACAGGTAAGAACTCTTTCTTTGACTGTTCCATTTTGAACTACTTCAAAATCTTGTCAAGGTATGTACTCATTGAAAAAAAACTTATCAAGCGTCTTGATCTATCTCTATAGATCTTGATGCTCAATATGTAAGTAGCTTCACCGAGGTCTTCATTTGAAAAACTCCTTTCAAATACTCCTTTATGCTTTCCAGAAAATTCTACATTATTTCTGATCAACAATATGTCATTCACATATATTTATCAGAAATGTTGTAGTGCTCCCACTCACTTTCTTGTAAATACATGCTTCACTACAAGTCTGTATAAAACTATATGCTTTGATCAACTCATCAAAGCGTATATTCAAACTCTAAGATGCTTGCACTAGTCCATAGATGGATCGCTGGAGCTTGCACATTTTGTTAGTACCTTTAGGATCGATAAAACCTTTTGGTTGCATCATATACAACTCTTCTTTAAGAAATCCATTAAGGAATGTAGTTTTGACATCCATTTGCCAGATTTCATAAAATGTGGCAATTTGCTAACATGATTCAGACAGACTTAAGCATCGCTACGAGTGAGAAAATCTCATCGTAGTCAACACCTTGAACTTTGTCAAAACCTTTTTCGACAAGTCTAGCTTTGTAGATAGTAACACTACTATCAGCATCTGTCTTCCTCTTGAAGATCCATTTATTTTCCATGGCTTGCCGATCATCGGGCAAGTCAACCAAAGTCCATACTTTGTTCTTATACATGGATCCCATCTCAGATTTCATGGCCTCAAGCCATTTCACGAAATCTGGGCTCATCATCGCTTCATCATAGTTCGTAGGTTCGTCATGGTCAATTAACATGACCTCCAGAACAGGATTACCGTATCACTCTGGTACGGATCTCATTCTGGTTGACCTACAAGGTTCGGTAGTAACTTGATCTGAAGTTACATGATCATCATCATTAGCTTCCTCACTAATTGGTGTAGGAGTCACAGAAACAGATTTCTGTGATGAACTACTTTCCAATAAGGGAGCATGTATAGTTACCTCATCAAGTTCTACTTTCCTCCCACTCACTTCTTTCGAGAGAAACTCCTTCTCTAGAAAGGATCCATTCTCAGCAACAAATATCTTGCCTTAGGATCTGTGATAGAAGGTGTACCCATCAGTTACTTTTGGGTATCCTATGAAGACGCACTTCTCCGACTTGGGTTTGAGCTTACCAAGATGAAACTTTTTCACATAAGCATCGCAACCCCAAACTTTAAGAAACGACAGCTTAGGTTTCTTGCTAAACCACAGTTCATATGGTGTCGTCTCAACGGATTTAGATGGTGCCCTTTTAATGTGAACGCAGCTGTCTCTAATGCATAACCCCAAAACGATAGTGGTAAATCGGTAAGAGACATCATAGATTGCACTATATCAAATAAAGTACGGTTATGACGTTCGGACACACCATTACGCTGTGGTGTTCCAGGTGGCATGAGTTTGTGAAACTATTCCACATTGTTCTAACTGAAGGCCAAACTCGTAACCCAAATATTCGCCTCTGCGATCAGATCATTGAAACTTTATTTTCTTGTTACGATGATTTTCCACTTCACTCTGAAATTCTTTGAACTTTTCAAATGTTTCAGACTTATGTTTCATCAAGTAGATATACCCATATCTGCTCAAATCATCTGTGAAGGTCAGAAAATAACGATACCCGCCGCGAGCCTCAACACTCATTGGACTTCATACATCAATATGTATTATTTCCAACAAGTTTGTTGCTCGCTCCATTGTTCCGGAGAATGGAGTCTTAGTCATCTTGCCCATGAGGCATGGTTTGCAAGTACCAAGTGATTCATAATCAAGTAATTCCAAAAGTCCATCGGTATGGAGTTTCTTCATGCGCTTTATACCAATATGACCCAAACGGTAGTGCCACAAATAAGCTGCACTATCATTATTAACTTTGCATCTTTTGGCTTCAATATTATGAATATGTGTATCACTATTATCGAGATCCAACAAACCAATTTCATTGGGTGTATAACCATAGAAGGTTTTATTCATGTAAACTGAACAACAATTATTCTCTGATTTTAAATGAATAACCGTATTGCAATAAACATGACCAAATCATATTCATGCTCAACACAAATGCCAAATAACAATTATTTAGGTTTAACACTAATCTCGAAAGTATAGGGAGTGTGCGATGATGATCATATCAATCTTGGAACCACTTCCAACACACATCGTCACTTCACCCTTAACTAGTCTCTATTTATTCTGTAACTCCTGTTTCGAGTTACTAATTTTTAGCAACCGAACAAGTATCAAATACCCATGGGCTACTATAGATACTAGTAAGGTACACATCAATAACCTATATATCAAATATACCCTTGTTCACTTTGCCATCCTTCTTATCCACTAAATATTCAGGGCATTTCCGCTTCCAGTGACCAGTCCCTTTGCAGTAGAAGCACTTAGTCTCAGGCTTAGGTCCATACTTGGGCTTCTTCATTTGAGCAGCAACTTGCTTGTCATTCTTCTTGAAGTTACCTTTCTTTCCCTTTGCCCTTTTCTTGAAACTAGTGGTCTTGTTAATCATCAACACTTGATGCTCTTTCTTGATTTCTACCTTCATCGATTTCATCATCATGAAAAACTCGGGAATCATTTACGTCATCCCTTGCATACTATAGTTCATCACGAAGTTCTACTAACTTGGTGATGGTGACTAGAGAATTCTGTCAATCACTATTTTATCTGGAAGATTAACTCCCACTTGATTCAAGCGATTGTAGTACCCAGACAATCTGAGCACATGCTCACTGCTTGAGCTATTCTCCTCCATCTTTTAGCTATAGAACTTGTTGGAGACTTCATATCTCTCAACTCGGGCATTTTCTTGAAATATTAACTTCAACTCCTGGAACATCTCATATGATCCAAGACGTTCAAAATGTCTTTGAAGTCCCGATTCTAAGCTGTTAAGCATGGTGCACTAAACTATCAAGTAGTCATCATATTGAGCTAGCTAAACATTCATAACGTCTACACTGCTCCTGCAATAGGTCTGTCACCTAGCGGTGCATCAAGGATATAATTCTTCTGTGCAGCAATGAGGATAATCCTCAGATCACGGATCCAATCCGCATCATTGCTACTAATATCTTTCAACTTAGTTTTCTCTAGGAACATATCAAAACTAAAACAGGGGAGCTAAACGCGAGCTATTGATCTACAACATAGATATGCTAATACTACCAGGACTAAGTTCATGATAAATTAAAGTTCAATTAATCATATTACTTAAGAACTCCCACTTAGATAGACATCTCTCTAATCATCTAAGTGATCATGTGATCCAAATTAACTAAACCATAACCGATCATCATGTGAAATGGAGTAGTTTTGAATGGTGAACATCACTATGTTGATCATATCTACTATATGATTCACGCTCGACCTTTCGGTCTCAGTGTTCCGAGGCCATATCTGCATATGCTAGGCTCGTCAAGTTTAACCTAAGTGTTCTGCGTGTGCAAAAACTGGCTTGCACCCATTGTAGATGGACGTAGAGCTTATCACACCCGATCATCACATGGTGTTTGGGCACGACGAACTTTGGCAACGATGCATACTCAGGGAGAACACTTTTATCTTGAAATTTAGTGAGAGATCATCTTATAATGATACCGTCAATCAAAGCAAAATAAGATGCATAAAATATAAACATCACATGCAATCAATATAAGTGATATGATATGGCCATCATCATCTTGTGCTTGTGATCTCCATCTCCAAAGCACCGTCATGATCACCATCGTCACCGGCGCGACACCTTGATCTCCATCGTAGTATCGTTGTCATCTCGCCAACTATTGCTTCTACGACTATCGCTACCGCTTGGTGATAAAGTAAAGCAATTACAGGGCGATTGCATTGCATACAATAAAGCGACAACCATATGGCTCTTGCCAGTTGCCGATAACTCGGTTACAAAACATGATCATCTCATACAATAAAATATAGCATCATGTCTTGACCATATCACACCACAACATGCCCTGCAAAAAAAAGTTAGACATCCTCTACTTTGTTGTTGCAAGTTCTACATGGCTGCTACGGGCTGAGCAAGAACCGTTCTTACCGACGCATCAAAACCACAACGATAGTTCGTCAAGTTAGTGCTGTTTTAACCTTCTCAAGGACCGGGCGTAGTCACACTCGATTCAACTAAAGTTGGAGAAACTGACACCCGCCAGCCACCTGTGTGCAAAGCACGTCGGTAGAACCAGTCTCGCGTAAGCGTACGCGTAATGTCGGTCCGGGCCGCTTCATCCAACAATACCTCCGAACCAAAGTATGACATGCTGGTAAGCAGTATGACTTGTATCGCCACAACTCACTTGTGTTCTACTCGTGCATATAACATCAATGCATAAAACCTAGCTCGGATGCCACTGTTGGGGAACGTAGTAATTTCAAAAAATTTCCCTATGCACACACAGGATCATGGTGATGCATATCAACGAGAGGGGAGAGTGTGTCCACGTACCCTCGTAGACCGAATGCGGAAGCGTTAGCACAATGTGGTTGATGTAGTCGTGCGTCTTCATGATCCGACCGATCCAAGTACCGAACGCACGGTACCTCCAAGTTCTGCACACGTTCAACTCGATGACGTCCCGCGAGCTCCCATCCAGCAAAGCTTCACAGGAGAGTTTCGTCAGCATGACGACGTGGTGACGGTGATGATGATGGTACCGACGCAGGGCTTCGCCTAAGCACCACTACGATATGATCGAGGTGGATTATGATGGAGGGGGGCACCACACGCTGCTAAGAGATCAATGATCAATTGTTGTGTCTCCGAGGGGTGCCCCCCTCCCCGTATATAAAGGAGTGGAGGAGGGGGAGGGCCGACCCTCTCTATGGCGCGCCCTAGGGGAGTCCTACTCCCACCGGGAGTAGGATTCCCCCTTTCCTAGTAGAACTAGGAGCCCTTCCAAGTAGTAGGAGTAGGAGAGAAGGAAAGGAAAGGGAAAGAGAAGAGAAGGAAGGAGAGGGCGCCACCCCTCTCGCTAGTCCAATTCGGACAAAGCATTGGGGTGGCGTGCAACCTCTCCTCTCTCTTTCCCCTAAAGCCCAATAAGGCCCATATACTCCCCAGCGAATTCCCGTAACTCTCCGGTACTCCGAAAAATACCCGAATCACTCGGAACCTTTCCGATGTCCGAATATAGTCGTCCAATATATCGATCTTTATGCCTCGACCATTTCGAGACTCCTCGTCATGTCCCCGATCTCATATGGGACTCCGAACTACCTTCGGTACATCAAAACACATAAACTCATAATACAAATCATCACCGGACATTAAGCATGCGGACCCTACGGGTTCGAGAACTATGTAGACATGACCGAGACACATCTCCCGTCAATAACCAATAGCGGAACCTGGATGCTCATATTGGCTCCTACATATTCTACGAAGATCTTTATCGGTCAAACCGCATAACAACATACATTGTTCCCTTTGTCTCGGTATGTTACTTGCCCGAGATTCGATCGTCGGTATCTCAATACCTAGTTCAATCTCGTTACCGACAAGTCTCTTTACTCGTTCTGTCACACATCATCCCGTAACTAACTCATTAGTTGCAATGCTTGCAAGGCTTAAGTGATGTGTTTTACTGAGTGGGCCCAGAGATACCTCTCCGACAATCAGAGTGACAAATCCTAATCTCGAAATACGCCAACCCAACAAGTACCTTCGGAGACACCTGTAGAGCATCTTTATAATCACCCAGTTATGTTGTGATGTTTGGTAGCACAAAAAGTGTTCCTCCAGTAAACGGGAGTTGCATAATCTCATAGTCATAGGAACATGTATAAGTCATGAAGAAAGCAATAGCAACAAACTAAATGCGATCAAGTTCTATGCTAACAGAATGGGTCAAGTCAATCACATCATTCTCCTAATGATGTGATCCCGCTAATCAAATGACAACTCATTGTCTATGGCTAGGAAACATAACCATCTTTGATCAACGAGCTAGTCAAGTAGAGGCATACTAGTGACACTCTGTTTGTCTATGTATTCACACATGTATCATGTTTCTGGTTAATACAATTCTAGCATGAATAATAGACATTTACCATGATATAAGGAAATAAATAATAACTTTATTATTGCCTCTAGGGCATATTTCCTTCACATGACTGAATAAGAAGTTCAAAACTCGAGTAGTTGTTCCTTACAGTCTCGTTGGACAGGAGCTCCTTGAGGAAGATTGTGTGGTCAGTGGCAAGTTGGCCCTGGAATTGTGTCGACGACATCGTGCTTAGGGGCTGCATGATGAGGCAGAGGAGGGGGGACGCGGTGCAACCCGGTGAGGCCGAGGGGGCAGTGGCACACTGGGACAGAGGGGGCCGGCGTGTGGTGGCGGGAGGTCGCCGGCCGCGGTCGGGAGGAGGCGCGGCGGCGGCCGGGAGGTGGAGGCGCAACGGCCGGGGCTGGGAGGCGCTGCAACCCAGAGGTGGGAGGCGGGTCATGGTGGGATGGGGCGTGTCGCGTGGTCGCGTGCGGTTGTGGAGGAAGGCGATGATAAGAAAGCTGCAGCCCAACTCCTCGGCGGTTGGGCTGCAGCTTTCTTTTCTTTTGAACGTTCGGTCTGGAAGAGGCCCAGATCGAACGACTCGGTTGCTCCTCGCCAGCCGAAATCACTAGTTGAGGAGTTCTTATTGCAAAGATCACACCAACTCCCTAGGTTGCGACAAGTGGCGCACATGCAGCGCGCCACTTGTCGCAACTTGGGAGTTTTCCCTTTTTTGTAGATCCGTTTATTCAAAACGTTTTATCTCTCAAACCGTGCGTCCAAATCTCAAACCGCTTTCACCGTTGGATTCCTCGCGTCGAGATCTTCAAAACTAGATCTCAAGTTGATAGGTTTTGATGAACTTTTTTTCACAAAAAAAACCGGCCGAAAAAAATCGGATGAAAAAGCCAAACTGGGAGCATGGGTTTTTTCCCTTTCCGAAAAAGGCACGCCCGTGCCTCTCACGAAATCACAACCGTGCCTCTCGCGGAAGTAAAACCGTGACTCTCGTGGAAGGAAAAAAGAAGAGAAAACACGTTTTTTCGTTTCCGAGGAAGCACGGCCGTCACTCTCGCGTAAGGAAAAAAATAGAAAACGCGTTTTTTCGGTTTCCGAGAGGCACGGCCGTGGCTCTCGCATGAGTACAACCGTGCCTCTCGCGGAAACAAAACCATGACTCTCGCGAAAGGAAAAAACAAAAAACGCAATTTTTTCCCGTTTCCGAGAGGCACGGCCGTGACTTTCGTGAAAGCACACCCGTGCCTCTCGCAGCAGCAAAACCGTGACTCTTGCGAAAAGAAAAAAAACAGAAAAAGGGTTTTTTTCATTTCCGAGAGGCACGGCCGTGACTCTTGCGAAAGCACACCCCTGCCTCTCGCGGAAGCAAAACCGTGACTCTCGCGAAAAAAATAGAAAACGCGTTTTTTCACACATTTTTTTGTCGAAAAGCTAAGGAAGACTGATGAAAAACCAACACGTAAAAAAACCCAGAAAAAACCGTTTAGATAGCAGAAAACACGTGCGGAAAAAAATCCAGAGGAAGCACCCAGAGCGCCACACGTGGCGAATGGCTGAGAGCGCGCCAAGTAGCGCTGATCGTTGCGAGGCTCCTGAAGGAGCGCTCGTTAACTAGTGGCTCCCCTCGCCAGCGCCTTAGGAATATGCTATTGGACGCACACTGCGTCAAAGTGTCCACCTTTCACACAGACCTTTCGATCGAGCGATGACCTGGGCCGGCCCATTAACGCGTTGTAGTGTTTCCGGTTTTGGGAACCTTTTCCCAGCCAGTTTTTCCAAAACTGGTTTTTAGTTTTTTAGTTTTTCGGTCTATTTTTCTTCTTTCTTTTTTCTTTTCTTTTCCTTTTGCTGTTTCTTTTCCTTTTTCTTTGTTTCTTTTTTCTTTTTCAAGTTGATATTTGTCTTTTATTTAATTAAAACCTTTTCAGATTTTAAAAAATGTTCACAAATTGAAAAATGTACAGGAATTTTAAAAAATGTTCGTTTACTTCAAAATTTGTTCAGTTCACAAATTTAGAAAATGTTCATATGTCAAAAAAAACTTCCATAATTGCAAAAATCGTTCACGATTGCAAAATTTGGTCTGAAATTCAAATATGTTCATGTTTGATAAAATGTTCAGGAATTTCAAAAAATGTATGTTGTTTCAATTTTTTGTACATATTTCATGAAGTTCCATTTTCAACTTTTTGTTCATAAATTCAAAAAATGTTCGCGGTTTCATTTTTTTGTAATTTCACGAAATGTTCCATTTTCAAATATTTGTTCAAAAACTCAAGAAATGATCGCGGTTTAAAAATTCGTTTAGGATTTCATGTTCACATTTTCAAAAAATGGTTCACGTTTTTCAAAAACATTTTCTGCAGTTTCAAATTTTTTGTGCACGTATGCAAAAAAAAATGTTCCTGTTTACAAAATATGTTCAGAAATGAAAAAAAATGGTCGCACTTTTTCAAAATATACACTTTAATAAAATGTACAAATTTTTTTTTCATTGTAGTGTGTAATTCTGGTTTGATACAGTAGACAAATCCGGTTGTACGGTTATGCTAAGTTTTTATAGGTGCGCGTTGATTTGACACAAGCAATGCTAGTCAGTTGGAGTGGCTGGGAGCATGCACTTCGAAGCTGTAGGGCGCATGTTCGAGTTTCCATCGCGCGTGCCTCCCCTTTTTTGCTTTCTTCTCTTTCCACCGGTACAGCGCGATGGCCGGCCCAATCAGGCTGTGCCCCTGTGCGTGGCGACGACATTTTGATGCAAAGAGCGTCCAATAGGAGCTCCCAGCGCCTTATGCTCCAGAAGAGGAAACCAGCGCCCATGCGCCTGGCTAAGTGGGCTGGCCCATGAATGAGCCGACGAGCTCGCGCGATGCCCGCTTCCCCAACTATCCCGCTCGATTGTTTCGTTTACTCGAAAGGAAAAAACGTTCGATCGTTTCATGGTAGACCGGTGAACCATTGACTTTCAAGATTTTTTTTTGAAATTTCAGAAAAAGAAGTTCATCAAAGTTTAAAAAAGTTCATGAATTTAAAAAAAGTTCATCGATTTTGAAAAAAGGTTCATGAATTTATAAAAAAAGTTTAACAAAATTTGGAAAAAGTTCATCGAATTTTGAAAAAAGTTTATTGAATTTTGAAAAAGTTCATCTATTTGAAAAACTTTATCAAATTTTGAAAAAGTTCATCCAATTTTAAAAAAGTTCATCATTTTTGAAAAAAAATTCATTGATTTCGAAAAAAGTTCATCTAGTTTCAAGAAAAAAGTTCACAAATTTATAAAAAGTTCATCTAATATCAAGAAAAAGAATCACGAATTTCTGTCACAAAAAAAACTTCACGAATTTGAAAGAAAGAAGCAAAAAAGGTACAGAAAAAAAACGAAGAAACAAAAAGAAAAGGCGATGCAAAAACCCATGTAATCAGACGAGGTTAGTTGGTCGGGTGGTTAAGGCGTGATTGTATTAAGAAGCGCTTCGCGGGTTCGAATCCTAGTTGACATGCATTTTTTGCTGACATCACTAGTTGAGGAGCGCTCCCTGCAATAATTAGTCGGGGAGCTCCGCGCGCGACAAGTGCCACGCGTGGAGCGCTCTTGAGACTTTTCAGGGGTGCTTCGCGCGCGACATTTGTAGGGCTGAGGGGCACGTCCGTAGTTTCCGGGTTTTTTTCCACTTTAGTCCTTCTATTTTTAGTGTTTTGTAATGCACTTTCGATCTGTTTTGAGATCTGTTTCTCTTTGATGTCGTCGAACCATCGCCGCCAACTGTCCTTTCGTTACCGTCATCGCCGCCCGTCGCGCTCGTCGCTCTTGTCGCCTGCTTACGACGGCCCTTCTTTACCATGGACGGCGCTTCCCCGTTCCCACGATCGTCGCTCCCTACCGGTTGCATTCGTCGGTTCCCTGTTTTCTTTTTTCCTATTTGTTCCCATTATATTTCCGGGATATGAAGATTTATGGGGTAATTACGGGTGGGGGCTTCCAATACTATCAGATGTCAACGACGTCGCTTGAAGCTACGTCGGTATTTTCCCAAAGAGGAATGGATGATGCAGCACAACAGGGGTAGGTATTTCTCTTAGATGTGAAACCATGGTTATCGAACTAGTAGGAGAACCAAACAACACAATGTAAATAGCACCTGCACACAAATAACAACTTCTCGCAACCCGATGTGTTAAAGGGGTTGTCAATCCCTTCCGGGGTACGGCGCCTCAAGATAGGCAAACATGCGTGAGGTAAATTTGGAGTAGATTGATAGATTGAACACCAAATAAAATAAATAAAAATAAATTGCAGCAAGGTATTTTTATACTTTCGGTTTAATAGATCTAAAAATAAATGCAAAGGAAAAGTAGATCGCAAAGGCAAATATATGAGAAAGAGACCCTGGGCCGTAGGTTTCATTAGTGGCTTCTCTCGTGAAAAATAGCAAACGGTGGGTGAACAAATTACTGTTGGGCAATTGATAGAACTTCAAATAATCATGACGATATCCAGGCAATGATCATTACATAGGCATCACGTCCAAGATTAGTAAACCGACTCATGCCTGCATCTACTACTATTACTCCACACATCAACCGCTATCCAGCTTGCATCTAGTGTATTAAGTTCATGGAGAAACGAAGTAATGCAATAAGAACGATGACATGATGTAGACAAGATCTATCTATGTAGAGATAGACCCTGTCGTTTTATCCTTAGTAGCAACGATACATACGTGTCGGTTCCCCTTCTGTCACTTGGATCAAGCACCGTAAGATCGAACCCACTACAAAGCACCTCTTCCCATTACAAGATAAATAGATCAAGTTGGCCAAACAAAACCCAAATATCAGAGAAGAAATACGAGGCTATAAGCAATCATGCATAAAAGAGATCAAATAAACTCAAATACTTTCATGGATATAAAAAGATAGACCTGATCATAAACTCAAAGTTCATCGATCCCAACAAACACACCGCAAAAGAGTTACATCACATGGATCTCCAAGAGACCATTGTATTGAGAATCAAGAGAGAGAGAGAGAGAGAGAAAGCCATCTAGCTATTAACTACGGACCCGAAGGTCTACAAAGAACTACTCACGCATCATCGGAGAGGCACCAATGGAGGTGGTAAACCCCATCCGAGATGGTGTCTAGATTGGATCTGGTGGTTCTGGACCCTGCGGCGGCGCGTCGACTCCCCTAGGATTTTGAGAATATTGAGGTATTTATAGAGCAAAGAGGCGGTTCAGGGGGCACCCAAGGTGGGCACAACCCACTAGGGCGCGCCTGGGCCTCCTGGCGCACTGGTGGGTTGTGCTCTCCTCGGAGCACCCCTAGGCACAGCCAGGGTCCATTATGTTCCTTCTGGTCCCAAAAAATCTCCGTAAAGTTTCATTGTGTTTGGACTCTGTTTGATATTGATTTTCTGTGATGTAAAAAACATGGAAAAAACAGCAACTGGCACTTGGCACTATGTCAATAGGTTAGTACGAAAAAATGATATCAAATGACTATAAAATGATTATAAAACATCCAAGATTGATAATATAACAGCATGGAACAATCAAAAATTATAGATACATTGGAGACGTATCAGTCAACTTTCAACTTGATTTGTGCAATTAGTTCTTGATAATCATTGTGTTCTTTGCAGGTATGGCTTGTCCTTTTTGTCGTATGCCGAGTGGCCCATGTTGGTCTGTTGATTCTTCTGTAGATGTGTCCACTTTGGTTCTGGATCGGCGTTGTTCGACTCGTGTTGTAAGAATAACATTTTATATTTGATCAATTTTTGGCACACATACTTATTTCTTTTGGTGCTGTTTTCAATGGAAATTATTCTAGGTCCATTTTTTATTATGATCATTCGTTTTGCAGTATGTTCCATCCAGTGTTAGAGCTCATCTTGCTCATTACATCAAGGAGTGTAAGTCTTTAGCCATAAGGAGGGGTGACAAAGATACTGATTTTGCTCTTCACTCTAGTGAGGGTTATTTGTATGGTGTTATGTTTAGTCATGGTCGGGTGAGGAGCAAATTCTATGGTCCTTTTTGGGAGGATTTGGTCATTGATTATGGTCTTCGTCATTGTGATAGAATGACCGTTAGGCTTGAGCACTATGGAACGTTGATTGGTGTTGACTTTTATCGGGGTGGAGATATGTTGTCTCCTTTACCTTTTATTGGTAACGTTTATTTTAAGGAAGTATTTAGCTTGTTTCATTTCACATGATTTTTCTATTCCCTTGAACCTATGTAATTTTATTTTGTAGCTCTTGATGGTTTGAGCGAATCCATGAAGGGCCTTGTTGGGAGTTGTTTTTACACTTGTGGTGTTGATCTCAATTATCAGCAGATGTATTTCATGATGCATCAACGCTTTGATGACGAGCACATACTATGTCATCCTTTTGTTCACATGATTAATTCCATGAATGTTAATGGTCATCGTATGGTCAGATTTATCCATAGTTTTCCTTTGTTTCTGTTTATTTATTTATTTATTATTATTTCTTCTATTTATAGTTTTTAAATTTTGTTCTATTACTAATAGCTTGATGTTTTTGTTAGGTTATTCCTAGTATGGTTGTGAGGAACTTGAAGGAGTTCGTGTCATTTCCCAGGACTGGAGTTTCAACTCTTGAAGTTACTTTGGAATCTCGTGATGATGATATATATGTGAGCACTCCTTGCTCCTACTTCATTGCTTGGGTAATAGAATGGTATTCAAAATGAAGGGTTCAATGATTTTCTCCAGGCATCGTCTATTGAAGTAAACAGCTTGGTGCTCATAACTTTCAAAGAGCATGATGGGAGGCTTGTTGTTATCTTCAATCTTCTGCCGCAATGATGTTAGTTATAGCCTTTGAACAGAATGGATATTGTTTAAAAATCTATGCTACATTATAATGTTATTTAGATATATAAAACGGATATGAACCTAAATGTTTATTGTTGTACTTCGTTTTGTAGAAGAGGCATGGCTGTGCATCTCTTTTTTAGATGTTTTTTTGGACGGATGTTAGTCCATTGGAGGCATAGTTATACATAGATTAGAGGCACGTGTTTGCCTTTGTTTTTTCTATGTTTCCTCTGACATGGGTTGTAGAGACAGGTACGTCTGTGCAACAACAAAGAGGCTCTGGTGATCACGTGTGAGGAGCTTGTAGAGTCACGGCGCGTGTTACGCGAGGCACGAGTGTGTAGGCACCAGAGTCACGTGAGTGAAGCCTCTATAGGCAGGAGGCACAAGTATAGGTTGGTGGCATCCAGCAGCATACGGCTGTACTGAGAGGAACGTGTGTGCATCACCAAAGTTGCACTTATTGTAGAGTCACTGTGGGTTTCATGTGAGGCACGTGGATTGAGTCACCGAAGGCACGGAAATGAAGTCAGTACAGGCATGGAAGTGAAGTCACAACAAGCACGGTTGTGTGGCTTCTCGAGGCACGGGTATCAACCCTCTTGATGTACAAAAGTGTGAAGTTCCTAGAGGCACGGAAGTATGGAAGCAGAGGCATCGGTTCGAATACTTGGTTAGAGAGGCTCGATTGTGTATGCACATGTGTGAAGTCTCCAGGGTCACGGGCGTGTGGCACCACAGGCATGGGTTCGAATAGACATTTAGAGAGCCACGACTATACATAGGCCAGTTGCACACGGCAGTGTAGTTTTGTGGCATCCTGCAGGTTGGCTGTACGGAGAGGAACCTGTGTGCAATAGCAAGGAGGTTCTCAATGCACACAACAATGTTTGATGTGAAAGGGTTGTTGTGTGATTTTAAATTTTTTCTATGTGGTTAAACTCTCAAAGTACTTGTCCCTTGCGTCTGTGTACCGAATGATGTTCTGCAATATTTATGAATTATTCACGCCAATCTTGAATAAGCATTTTACAGAAAGTTAACAACGATACAATCACATATTTCTTGCAATGCACGATGCAACTTGTGCAGGATAAGTATGAAAATTATAATACAATATCGTGAGACATATTTGTTCTTCTATAATCATAGATACAACATATGTTTGCTCAATAGGAGATAACTTACTAATTGCATTTAGACAAGCAAAACGTACTATGCATTTGTACATGAGCACACCATTGTGTTCAACGTAAAACAATAATACAATACACATAGCATCTGTGACCAACAACAAATCATAGTTAGAACATAGGTTCATTCAATCTAAATTATCAAACTACTAGGTACTACTAGTTTCATGTAGACATCCATGTTCTCGCAATTCACCATGCGTTGTTTCCCTTCCGGTGCTTCCAGCCGCTGGAAGACCCCTCATCTTTGTTCTTACATGGGCGCAGTCTTTCCTTCAATGGTTGTTGGTGGAGGTGATGTAGCCCGTCCTTGATGATTAGGATTCTACGGTACAACTCGTATCTATCATACCCGTCTTTTGCTGCATACTCAAGGTGTAGCGGGGAAAGCGGTTTCTACTCCCAGTACTGGTGCTTCTCCTTTGGGAATGATTTCTTCATGTTCTTGTAAGAGGGGTCGATGATGGCCGCTGCAAGGTCACCCATGGAGTCCCTTTCTCCACCACCCTTGATATAGAATTGCCTCTGGATGTCGACATGGTGGTTGTCTGGAATTTTAATCCATGCACGGGTAAGCATGGTGTCGGTGTCAAAACCGGCGGATCTCGGGTAGGGGGTCCCGAACTGTGCGTCTAAGGCAGATGGTAACAGGAGGCAGGGAACACGATGTTTACCCAGGTTCGGGCCCTCTTGATGGAGGTAATACCCTACGTCTTGCTTGATTGTTCTTGATAATATGAGTAGTGCAAGAGTTGTTCTACCACGAGATCAAAGAGGCTAAACCCTAGAAGCTAGCCTATGGTATGATTGTATCTTTTTCTACAGACTAAAACCCTCCAGTTTATATAGACACTAGAGGGGGCTAGGGTTACACAAGGTCGGTTACAAAGGAGGAGATATACATATCTGTATTGCCTAGCTTGCCTGCCACGCCAAGTAGAGCCCCATCCAAACACGGGACGAAGTCTTCAATCTTGTATCTTCATAGTCCAACAGTCCGGCCAAAGGATATAGTCTGGCTGTTCGGAGACCCCCTAATCCAGGACTCCCTCAGTAGCCCCTGAACCAGGCTTTAATGACGATGCGTCCGGCGTGCAGTATTGTCTTCGACATTGCAAGGCGGGTTCCTCCTCCGAATACACCATGGAAGAATTTGAATACAAGGACAGTGTCCGACCCTGCAAAATAAGTTCCACATACCACCGTAAGAGAATAATATTTCCACAAATCTAATCTATTGACACGTTTTGATAGCATGACATCACGCCATGGCCTGGTCATTATTCGAACCGTTTTTCTCAACCAGCTCCGTGCATAACGCGAGGCGGTTTTCTTGACACGTCTTGTCAAAGCAGAGATCATGTCCCCCTTATCACGGGATTCTCATCAATACAAACATGGGTAACCCAACCGTGCCTGTTGGTATGACTCCTAGATCTTAGGCAAGTCCCGAACGACCACGAGGAGGACGCTCGATATTCACCCTCTTTATAAAGGGGACAAGGCCTTTTCTTTTTTTCCTCCCGCGCTCAATCAAATCCTTCCCCCGCCTCGAGTTCTAACACCCAAAGCTCGGGTCAGGTGCTTCGGACCTTCAACCATGTCCGGATCCAACCTTCAAGGTCGATGGATGCTTTCCTCCGTCACGGAGGAGGACATCAAGAAGTCGAGGGAGGCCAGATATCTGACCGCCGAAATTTCGCATAGGCTGCCCGCCCGAGGGCAGGTCGTCCCTACTCCCGAATCCAACGAGAGTGTTGTGTTCGTCTCCCACTTCCTCCGAGGACTAGGCCTCGCTCTGGATCCCTTTGTTAGGGGTCTTATGTTCTATTACGAGCTGAATTTTCACGATCTGGCCCCGGATTCCCTTCTTCACATCTCGTCATTTATTGTCGTATGTGAGGCCTTCCTCCGCATTACCCCTCACTTCGGCCTATGGCTCAAGACCTTCGATGTCAAGCCGAAGATGATCGAGGGGCAGCATGCAACGTGCGGAGGTGCTTTAATAAGCAAAATCGCTGACGCTCCATGGCCAGAGGGTTCCTTCCCACAGGTGTCTGGATTGTGGCGGCGGGAGCGGTTTTACATCACAGCTCCCCGAAGTGCCAAGTGGGTAGCTGCCCCCGCCTTTTGCTCGGCCCCCCACCACAACTGATGTCATGGATCAGTAGGGGGCTGAGCTGGGGTCCAGCCAAGGACGTGCCAATACTGCAGAGCCGTATCCGAGATCTCTTCGAGGGAGATTTCAGTCTGGTTATGGTAATGCAAGTTATGCTGGTTCATCGAGTCCAACCTTGCAAATGCTGGCCCCTCCGCATGTAGGAATTCAACCCGGAAGGACCGCGAGTTATTCAGCATTTCCTCGGCATGACGCACGAAGAGATGTACAAATCGTTCTTTGGACCCCAAATAGAGTGTCCGGACACCACCGAGGACGTGGGCCTGAGCTGCAACCGCCCCACTGCCCAAGTAAGTAATCCCATGCCGAACCTGCTGTCCTTTTATTTATCATGGCATCATTCTAAAGAGCCGTTCTTTGACCAGGACTAGATAGTGAAGGCGATGATGATCAGGTGTTCGACCCCACTTCCTGAGGGCTTGGACAATCCGGTACTGGACAAGATGCTCGAGCCGGCGCCTTATCCAGTGCCCTCAAAGGAAGATGATAGGGGGGAAGAGAGAGGGCGAAAGCGGGCCTCACTCGCTACTCATTCCAACCGGGGGGATGAGCGCATCCATGAGGGAGGACAACCAAAGGGAAGAATCTGACATTCTTGCTCCCCGGGGAAGGAAGAGGACTACCTCTGAAGATCCGGAATCTAAGGTTTCCAAACAGGAGAAGAAATCTTCGTAAGAGGGTCCTGCCTCGGAGGGTATTCTTGCCGCACAATGTCCGTGCAGGGATCAGCCCTCTACCGAGCTGTAAGTAGTTGAAAAGTACTTTAATAGTGGAAATATGCTACCTTACTTCCGAAGACAATAACCAGTGCTTATAAATTGTAGTCCGGATCGTAGCCCGTCTCGACAGAGTTGCGGGGGATCTTCTTCCGGAGATGATGGAGAGCGAAACGCCTCCCCCCGACACCCCGCCTCATGAAGCGGGCGACCTTGAAGTTTTGTCGCGAAGGGTATCTCCAGATCCACCAAGGCCGGAGGATAACCCTTTGGCTACCCGGGATCCCCAGTATCCGGCTCCTAAGGGGAGTGACAGCAAGGGTCCGTACAGTGTGCGGTCGGATGTGCTAAAGGATCTTCTGGGGCAAGCGGCCGTCTCGGAAGCGCACCGTATGCTAATGGGTACGGTAATTGAAAGGATTTCATCCGCTGAAACTGGTTTGCGTGAAGCCTTTATGAGTCTGCTGAAAGGCTTCGAGGTACATGAAATATTGTATATTTTGAACAGTACCGCACATGTTAGGTGTGCCTTATGCAGATAGTAGCCCCTGAGACTCTGGTTGTTGTTGAAAACGGCGGCAAACATAGGATCATAGTCCCAGGTAATAACCAGACCGCCTTTATGTGCAGGTGGCTGAAGCTCCGATGGCTAGCCGGACTACTGGGTTTGCCGAGCTAAAGCGGCAACTTGATGCGGCAGATGCCGACATCGTGCTTGTCAACAAGCGGCTTGATGAGGCACAGGGTGAGTGATTTCTCTGGTGATTGTCACATAATAAGAGTAGCATGATGCCAGTATCTTTAATATGTTGCGACTGCAGATGGAGCTGCCACCATGGACACCCTTCGGGCGGTGCTTGCCCGAGCCAAGGAGCAAGCAAGGAGCAGCAATGCGGCCGCTCTAAAGGCGGCCAAAGAGTTAAGGGCCGAACAGGCCGCACATTGCGAGAGCAAGGAAAAAAATAGCCAAGATGGCTGTAGAGTTAAAAGATGCCGCTGACCGTTACCAGCTTCTTGAAGAAGAAAACTGGGCGAAGGCGACGGACTTGGAGAAGGCCCTGGTGGCTGCCAAGGAAGCCCGCTCCAAAATTAGAGCGACGAAAAAGGAGCTGAATCAAGCTGCAGATATCATGTCTGGAAAGCCCTTCTTGTTGCGGACTAAGTTCAGAGATCTAAAGTATGCTCCTCTAGACCGGCTATGGAGTTCTGCGGACGCCTACATGGATTTGGCTGCAAGTGTTGCTGATGCGGCCGAGTACTTCAAGGATCAGAAAGGTCCCGAAGTGGAAAAGTTGTTTTGTTCACAGTTTCACGCTCTAGTCCGTTCGCTGCTGTTGAATGAGCGATTGGCCGAGTGGGCCGAGCTCGATAGGTTGTCCGAACTTGCCATGAGGTCCGTTGTGGATCACCTGTGGCCGAGAGGGCCAAGGCTGAATAGCTACTTTAGTGTAGTGCAACAATTCCTTGGTGTTGTGCCACGCATCGATGCTGTAAAGAGATCGACGTGCATAGAGGGTGAGCAGATGGCCTTTGCCCGTGTCAAGACATACTGGGCGGAGATGGAGGCCACCACTGTTGCGACATAGGGTTCGGCCATAGGCCGAGTGGCTGCCGAGCACTACTTTGAAGAAGTTCTTGAAGGTGCTCGTTCGATAGAGGCTCAGTGCTCGAAGAATATTATGTTCTAGTGACATGTATTCCCATTGTAAAAACAATGTTTTATTGAATTATCAAGGCTGTATTTATACTTTTGCCTGAAAGTACTATGATGCCTCTTGTGCGGCCGTTTATGTATATATGTATATAACCTGAAAGTTTGCAGTCGTCGACTTCCGCCCCCACGCATATAATGCGGGGGTGTTCGCAAAAAATGCATATCCACACTTGATCCAACGTCTTGGTCCGTTAAGGAGGTGATAGCGCAGCGAACGAGGCAATCAGACTATATTGCTTTAACACTTTCACTTAGCCATAGGAGTTTGACAGTGGGGCTACTATATAGCCCCTGGTACTTATGCGCTTGTCCGAATACGGGGCGTGTACGTACATGACCGGGAAACGGCCCTTCGTTAATGCGGAGGAATCCCGAAGATTCCGATGAGTCATTGAGTGGTTGACCAGTCTCTCGCTATATCATGACAGTCAGTTTTCGGCTTTCTCTACTGAGGTGCTCATCCGGATGAACCAGGGCACAATCGCAGTAGTTCTCCCAGTGCTACCTTAGCCGATATAACGGAACGTAAGGTACCAAAACATGGGAGCCGGGCAAATCCAACATTTGACCAAAGACATGATTCGGAGCTGATGCATATAGGGCCAAACTCGCGACGCCGAACACTCCCTAAGGTGTTTGGTCTTTATAACATATAACGGGCTAAACAATGCCCTTAATAAGAAACCCCATGTGTCCAGGTACGTGCAAAATCCTGGCGTGGCCACATGCCAATAACGCTAGCATCCTTCTCGGTTGAGTGGAGTATCCGGAGGATATGAGCAACAAGAGACAGTAAAAAAGGTTTACGCAGTGTCTTAATCTAAAAAGAAACCTTTGGGCGGGTCCCTGCTGCACGTCTGCGCTTGTGTCTCCGTTGTGCAGTGTCCTGGACGGGTGTAGCAAGATTGTCATCTGTAAAAGGAAAGAACTTAGGTGAAAGTTGCCGTGCCAAAAAAGGAAGAATTGGTTATTATCAATGAACTATCAAAATTTAGGAGAAGTCAAGTTTAGCCGGGCTGGCCCTGATTACACGCGGGGAGCTCCTGATATCGTTTATGAGGGTTTTATCATCAAATCCGTCTCATGTATACGTGATGGAACGCCGGACTCATCTAAACGTGCTCGTGGTCTTGACGACCTGCCATTTTTTCTGGTTAGTGAGGCCATCTAGTTCGCGGCTGTTAGAGCCGCCACGTCCTCTTCCGTACGTAAAAAACGTTCGGTATTTCCACTAACTATGATGATGCCACGTGGACCGGGCATCTTGAGCTTGAGAAAAGCATAATGCCGTATTGCATTAAAATGAGTGAAAGCCGCCCTTCCGAGTAGTGCTTGATAATCACTTCGGAATGGAGCGATGTGAAAAGTTAACGTTTCGTTTCGGAAGTTATCGGGAGAACCGAATACCACCTCTAGTAGTAGAGAGCCCGTACAGCGGGCCTCTTGGCCTGGTATTACTCCCTTGAAGGTAGTATTACTATGGCTTATTTGTGTCGGGTATATCCCCATTTTGCGGACTGTGTCCTGATATATCAGATTTAGATCACTGCCGCCGTCCATGAGGACTCGTGTGAAATGGTACCCATTTATTATTGGGTCTAATACCAAGGTCGTCAGTCCTTCATGCCGGATATTTGTATCGTGATCCCTACGATCAAAAGTGATCGGGCAGGCCAACCAGGGGTTGAACCTAGGGGTGACGGGCTCTATGGCTCGTGGGCATCGGAGTGCGTGATTGCTTCTCCTCTTTGTCACATGGATCACATTTACTATTTTAACCTCTGGTGGGAACTTTTTCTGTCCTCCGGCGCTTTGCTGGCGAGGTTCATCCTCGTCTTTGCTTGGTGTCTCTTCCCCTTTGTGTTCGGCGTTTAGCTTACCGGCCTGCTTGAAGACCCAACATTCTCTGTGGGTATGATTTGCAGGTTTGTCTGGGGTGCTGTGAATCTGACAGAGTTCGTCAAGAATTTTGTTTAGGCCAGATTGTCCTTCTCTACTGCCTTTGAAAGGCTTTTTCCGCTGACCTGGTCGGGAGCCCCTGAATCCGGAATTTACCGCCATGTTATCTGGGCTACCTTCTTTATTTTGACGCTTGTTTTTGTTGCGTTGTGGTTTACCATTGCCATCCCTAACTTCGGATGTGCTTGGGTCGCTGCTGCTGCTACGGGTCAACCAGCTGCCCTCGCCCACACAAAAGCGGGTCATGAGGCTTGTTAGGGTTGCCATCATTCTCAGTTTTTCTTAGTCGAGGTGTCTGGCAAGCCATTCGTCTCGGACGCTGTGTTTAAAAGCTGCTAATGCTTCGGCGTCCGGACAGTCGACAATTTGGTTCTTCTTGGTGAGGAACCTGTTCCAAAGCTTTCGGGCGGACTCTCCGGACTGTTGGCCTATATGACTTAAATCATCTGCATCCGGAGGTCGGACATAAGTCCCTTGAAAATTGGCCCAGAAAGTGTCCTTGAGCTCCTCCCAACTTCCAATTGAGTTTTTGGGGAGGCTTTTCAGCCAGTGCCGAGCTGGCCCTTTAAGCTTGAGGGGCAAGTATTTAATGGCATGGAGATTGTCTCCACGAGCCATATGAATATGGAGGATGAAGTCCTCTATCCAGACTCCAGGGTCTGTGGTCCCGTCGTACGCCTCTATGTTCACCGGTTTGAATCCCTCTGGGAATTCATGATCCAGCACTTCATCGGTGAAACATAGGGGGTGTGCGGCACCCCTGTATTGGGATGTGCCATGGTGTTCGGACGGTTGTAGTATTCAGTTTTGGTTTTGTACCGGAGCACACTTCCTAGATCCATAGATGGATCTGATCGCGCCGGATTTTTGACGCAAGTTCTCACGTAGATCGTGTGTTGACTTATGCGTGACTTTGTTAGCCGCTCTATCGCGTTCACAAGGTGGTGTATCCGGCCGGTTGGCCGTATCATTCTTCGGCTGTATAGGCTCTAAGGCCTCGTCGTCGAATTCCGGTAATAGCTTGCGCTTTGGATAGCTATTTTTATGGTAACTTCCACCATACTTTTTTACTTTGTTCCACTTGCTGTTGAGCGTATCTTGTGCTGCCTTGAGCCTTTGCTTCTGTTTCTTCAGGCTCCTCGCTATGGCAATAAGCCTTCTGCGGAGGTTCTCTTGCTCCAAGTGTGTTTCCGAGATGATGTGCGCATCTTCGTCCGGACTGCTTTCTTCCCCAGACGGGGTTTGATGAGGCTTATCCTTGGCGTCATCGTGTTCGGACGTCGGATCCGTACTATGTTTGCAGTTTGCATCTTGATCGTTTTCTGCCACCGGGGTGGTGGAGTTGTCGTTTCTTCCAGAGTCGAGTGGACTATTATTCCCTCTTGCACTGTTATCACTGTTTTTGCTATGGCGGGACTTAGAGCGGCGTCGCTGATGTCGGCGCTTGGGTTGCTTGGAGGGTGCATCCCCCGCTGTCTCTTCGCCATTGCCTTCTGTGGGTGTATCCACCATGTATACGTCATGTGATGAAGTGGTGGTCCGGCGCCCTGTGGGCGGTGGTTCCTGTTTGTCTCCGGCATCGTCGTCCATACCGTCGATGTCTTCGGAGTCAAAGTCGAGCATGTCGGTTAAGTCGTCGACAGTGGCTACTAAGTGGGTGGTGGGTGGGCAGCGAATTTCTTCGTCGTCCGCATCCCATTCTAGCCAGACATAGTTCGTCCAAGGTTCTCCTAACAAGGAGAGAGACCTTAATGAATTTAGCACATCTCCGAAAGGTGAGTGTTGAAAGATATCCGCGAAGGTGAACTCCATGATCGGTGCCCAGTCGGATTCGACGGGCACGGATGTGAGCGGCTCAGAGTCCGTGGCCGGAGATGAATCCAGTGGTTCGGCGACACGGCTCTCGTAAGGGGTGAAGTCATTATCTGGCTCTATCGCCACTGAGAGTGCGGCCTCCATGGCGGGGTCTATCCCTTCGCTCTCGGATGGCGCGGTTTGATCCGGGTTAACGGCCGGAGTAGTTGTGGATGCGATCTCCCGAACACTGTCCGACGGCAGAGTTACGTCACGCTCGTCGCGACTGTGCGGCGCATCCGGCATGGGCTCGAATCCGTCGAAGATCAAGTCTCCGCAAATGTCGGCCGTGTAGTTCAAGTTTCCAAATCTGACCCGATGGCCAGGGGCATAGCTTTCGATCTGCTCCAGATGGCCAAGCGAATTGGCCCGCAGTGCGAAGCCACTGAATACGAAGATCTGTCCGGGGAGGAAAGCCTCACCCTGGACCGCATCGCTAGCGATGATCGAAGGAGCCATCTAGCCTTATTGTGATGACACAGTGGAACTCTCAATGAAAGCACCAATGTCGGTGTCAAAACCGGCGGATCTCGGGTAGGGGGTCCCGAACTGTGCGTCTAAGGCGGATGGTAACAGGAGATAGGGGACACAATGTTTACCTAGGTTCGGGCCCTCTTGATGGAGGTAATACCCTACGTCCTGCTTGATTATTCTTGATAATATGAGTAGTACAAGAATTGATCTACCACGAGATCAAAGAGGCTAAACCCTAGAAGCTAGCCTATGGTATGATTGTATCTTTTTCTACGGACTAAAACCCTCCAATTTATATAGACAACGGAGGGGGCTAGGGTTACACAAGGCCAGTTACAAAGGAGGAGATATACATATCTGTATTGCCTAGCTTGCCTGCCACGCCAAGTAGATCCCCATCCGGACACGGGACGAAGTCTTCAATCTTGTATCTTCATAGTCCAACAGTCCGGCCAAAGGATATAGTCCGGCTGTCCGGAGACCCCCTAATCCAGGACACCCTCACATGGTCTTGTCGCCCTAGTGTCAACGCTAGTGAAAGTTACTGCTTTGCGTCGCAGGAAGTCAAGCAACACCTAGGAGCGCTTAGACCTGCAGTGGTGGTATACGAGGACATGCCCACGCATGGTAAGTTGCACGACGGTGATCCCTTAACATATGTAACTACTCTTACGTGCGTAATCGAGGTCGAGGCTGACGAACTTGTTCTCCTCCTCCTTTAGCCATTCTCCTCCTCCTTCGTTAGTGTACACCACCTCCAGTATGGTTGTACCATGGGTAGTGATGCGTTTGGTGTCTGTTGCTAGTTTCCCTCGTCCATGGCTGCAGGTATGCGGTGGTGAATTGTTGCGACCGACGAGAAACGTCCAAGGAAGAAGATGGAAATGGATTCGGTAAAATGAAAGGGATTTTCACTTTGTCGTGCAAAAATGTAACCGTCAAAGAGCAGTTGGTAGTCATCCGATGGTTCCAGGGGTAGATTTACGAAAACAGGCGTTTGTTGGATCAGTTTTTTTAATATTTTCACTTATCTTGTTCAATGAAATGTTTTATTCGTCGCCTGCTGCATGCGTGATCCATATGTGCATATTCCATCTTTGGCTATGAAGGTAGTCGAGTAACGGTGGAACACTTAGCAGAATCATGGTCATGCCTTTGTTGTCTAAACGTTTTTTTGGTTAACAACATTCCTTGGTCAAAGAGGCACTGTTGTTATGTTAATCCGTGCACAATTGTATGTTTAAAAAAGTTGGTGAAGTAAACATAGTGTGCACTTGAAAATGGAGTCATGTTTGGTCTTTAGTTGATATATGTTTCACTAGATGGTTTGAATAACTTTGATAACATGGTATTGCTATAGATTTTGATGCAAAAACTGTTTCTTGATTTGTTTGATTTTTTACTCAGAGTTTAACAGACAATGATTTGTCTGTTTTTTGAATTTTGGAATTGTGAATATTTCAAAGGTTAACTAGCTACTTGAGTGTCCATAAGAACTACATTAGTTCCAAAAGATCATTCCGACAGTTCAAACAACCATTTGAGGGTCCATAAGAGCTACATTAGTTCCAAAAGATCATTCTGATAGTTCAAGCAGCCACTTGGTCCATAAGAGCTACATTACTACCATCCTAATAAGCAAACTTATAGTAACCAGTCATTTTCTCCTAGGAGGCACAATCATGAAACGACCACTGAACATCCTAGGAGATGCACCGTTTCTTCCATTTTAAGTGATGGTTCCAACGGAATCTACGGAATGCGTTGAATGATGATGGACACAGAACGACCATGGCGCTTTTTGAAAGTGATCAAAACAATGTTCTCTTCAACAAAGGATGCAGCTGATATGAAGTCTTTGAAAGAAGACTTTTCATTTACCATCATGCTGTCTTTTTTGCAGATGTAGTATGATGAATGAGTGATAACATGGGTAGGTTCATCAGGAGCTTCAAGGGTCACCCTACCATTGGTTGGCACGTCCACCCATCTCTTCAGTGTCAAGACAACACTCCCCAAAATTTTCTAGAAGAAACTAAAATTAAATAGAAATTAAAAGCATTGATTTTCCACTTGGACATTAAATAAAAGAATGGCTGAATACGATGAGTGTGGAATCATTAAGAAATTCCATATTGAAACTAATATATTTCTTGGCATGTTCAGGTTCGCGAGTAAGTAGATAAAACAATATATCAAGAGAGCAACAAAAGTTTTCTTGTTTTATGATTAATAAATCGTTTCTTTATAATTTTACATATAAGCAAGATTAGGTCAATATCCTTTGTTTTATGAGAATATGAAGCAAAATATGTTTGGTATTTTAACAAGGACAGTTGTAACCAACCATGATGCAGTCTTTGGTGTTAGTGGGAGTCAACACATGGACAAATGGACGGCAACGGATGAAAGTATCTCGAAAAAGGCGTTGTAGAAAGAATCATGTCTGGTCGTAGGTAAGCTCAATATCCTTAGGGTAGACACAGGACTGAACGTGGTCGAAATCGTCAGAAGGAAGATCGTCGAGAGCTAGAAAAAGAACAAGTATTCAAAGTTAGATAAAGTTATATCCAACACAGGGTTAATATTTTTTAGTATGATGCATGCATATAAAAATACAACAAAAAAATATTTTGGAATATTAAATACCTACCAACGTGGGGGTAATGGAAGCAACCTTTTGTCACCAAGATATGTTTGTATTTCCAGATTCAGTCCCTCGTCTGGTAGTTCAAATTCTATGCGGTCTCCAGCACATAGTTCATAATCATCCACAAAGATGCACCACTCACCACCGTAGAACTTTGTGTAGTCCGCCCTATGCTTAAACAAAGAATTGTAGGACCTTACTTCATGTGTAAGAAGGGCTGGCTCTACCTGATCTACCTACTCTTTACGCAATATTCTTGCATCTTCCTTCCTCTCATCAATGTATTCAACGAGAAAAGCTCTGACATTACAAGGTACATACTGGAAAAAATATTAAAACAACAACCCGTAAGTATAAATTTGAACTCACCGATCATTAATGTTAAAAGTTTTCTTAGCTTGCATCTGAATATTTGATAACAATTAAAGATAACAACATATCAGACGTCTCACTGCAAAGCATAATCCACTCTAGTTGTCTTGCACTTGAGTCTCTGCTGCTTGTTTGCAGTAGAGGAGGTCGTCGCATGACAATAAACTCGTCTAACCTTGTAAGCATTGGCATTAGTTGTGCACACGGTGAACTCATTATTGAGGATTGATATGTACCCAACGTATCTATAATTCATGAAGTATTCATGCCATGTTTACAATAGTTTTATATGATTTTGATATAATTTGATTAGAACTAACCCGGACCGACATTGTTTTCAGTAGAACTACCGTGGTGTTGTTTTTGTGCAGAAATAAAAGTTCTTGGAATGCGATGAAAATCAACGGAGAATTTTTCTGGAAAATATAAAAAATACTAGAACAAAAATCTACCAGAGGGGAGTCTCGTGGGCCCCATGAGGGTGGGGGGAGCGCCCACCCCTTGGGCACGCCCCTGTGCCTCGTGGTCTCCCCGTGGGGCCTCCTGACTTGTTCTCGACGCTAACCTCTCCTATAAATGCCCAAACCTCCAGAAAATAACCTAGATCGGAAGTTCCGCCGCCGCAAGACACTGTAGTCACAAGAAATCAATCTAGGCCCTCTTTGGCACCCTACCGGAGGGGGCCATCATCACCATGAAGGCTATGGAGGAGGATCCCGGAGGGGCCATCATCACCATGAAGGCCAAGGACCAGAGGGAGAACCTCTCCCCATCCAGGGAGGAGGGCATGGAGGAGGAAGCACAAGGGGGAGAACCTCTCCTCCTCACTCTCGGTGGTGCCGGAGTGCCATCGGGAGGGGACTCATCGCCGTGGTGATCGTCTTCATCAACATCACCATCCTCATCTCTTTTACGCGGTCCACTCTCCTGCACCCCGCTGTAATCCCTACTTGAACATGGTGCTTTATGCCACATATTATGATCCAATGATGTGTTGCCATCCTATGATGTTTTGAGTAGATATGCTTTGTCTTTGGGTTGATTGATGATCTAGATTGGTACGAGTTGTATGTTTTATTTTGGTGCTGTCCTATTGTGCCCTCCGTGTCACGCAAGCGTCAGGGATTCTCGCTGTAGGGTGTTGCAATACGTTCATGATTCGCTTATAGTGGGTTGCTTGAGTGACAGAAGCATAAACCCGAGTAAGGGGGTTGTTGCGTATGGGATAAAGGGGACTTGATGCTTTAATGCTATGGTTGGGTTTTACCTTAATGATCTTTAGTAGTTGCGGATGCTTGCTAGAGTTCCAATCATAAGTGCATATGATCCAAGAAGAGAAAGTATGTTAGCTTATGCATGTCCCTCATATGAAATTGCAATGACGACTACCGGTCTTGTTAACAATTGCCTAAGACAATTCCGCACACCGATCCATCATTATTCCACCCTCGCTATTTATAATATTTAGTAATATATTCTAACTTTATGATAATAACACCTAATTTTATATTTTATCTCTACGATACCATGCAAAGTTATCCTCTTCATACCCACAATGTAGTTGTATTTCTCGTTTCTAGTTGGAAGCAAACATTCGGTGTACATAGAGTCGTATCAGTGGCAGATATGACTTGAGAGAATATTAATCTTACCTTTAGCTCCTTGTGGGTTAGACACTCCATACTTATCACTTCCACCATTGGGAATTGCTATGATGATTCCCTGCACTTGGGGATTATCAAGATCTTTTTTGGCGCCGTTGCCGGGGAGCAATAGCGTGGGGTTGATATTCTCGTGTGTGCTTGGAAGATTGGAAGATTATGCATTGAAGAAATGAGGGTCGACCTTGAGCACTTGTTTTCATGCTCATGGAAACAATGTAAATTTTTTCATGGAAGCCTCTCTGAAAATAATTACCCCCTTGTATATATCCATTGTATTATAAAAATAATATGCCAAGCTTCGGTTTTAGGATGATTAGATTGCTTGTTTACTATGTATAGTACAAAAACAGAAACTTTGGCTGTAGCGCATGATTTTACATTTTTTTTACTGGAAAGTCAAATGGGTCGGAAACTTTTTGCACATTACTTCTGTACAATTTTTTTAAATTGTCATATTTTTTTAGATTTTTTGGAGTCACAGAAGTTTACTAAACTTCTAGATTACTATAGACTGTCCTGTTTTTGACAAATTCTATTTTCTATGAGTTGTTCGCTTATTTTGATGAATCTATGGGTAGTATCGGGGGGTATGAACCATGGTGAAGTTGGAATACAGTAGATATAGTTCTAATATGGAATTGGAATAAGTTTCCAACAGTACCTAAAGGTAGTGATTTGCTTTATTACACTAACGGATTTCACAAAGTTTTTGTTAAAGTTTTGTGTGGATGAAGTGTTCGAAGATCGAGGAGCTATCAATATGATAAGAATAAAGAGAGGCAAGAGCTAAAGCTTGGGGATGCCCAAGGCACCCCAAGTAAATATTTCAAGGATACTCAAGCATCTAAGCTTGGGGATGCCCCGGTTGGCATCCCATCTTTCTTTTTCAACAATTATCGGTATACCTCGGTTTTTGTTTTGTTCACATAATTTGTGTCCTTTGTGTTTTTGTTTTTCCTTTAAGAACCATGCTAGTATGAGATAGCCCTTTATTGATTTATAGAATACTTCATGTGCTTCACTTATATCTTTTAAGTATGATCTTATAGAATAGCTCTTTCTGCTTCACTTAAATCTTTTGAGTATGGTTTTATAGAATGCTTCATGTGCTTCACTTATATATTTTCATCTTGGATATTGGTTAGTATATATTAATTATAGAATGCTCCATGAACTTCACTTATATCTTTTGGAGTATGAATAATACTATCATTTAAAGTGTATTTAGAAGAAGTTTGCTCCCACTATTCTGAATGAGGAGAATTTTGCTTATGTGGAGAGTAGTAAAATTTTTATGCTCGTAGATCATGAAAAGAATGCTTTATGCGATGGTTATATTGTTGAACTCATTCATGGTTCTACTGAAAATTAATATGAGGGAGTAATACATGTTTGTAGGAGTTGCAATAATATCTAGTTTCCTCTCTATATGCTTAAAGTTTTAAAGTTATACTTGTTTTTCCTTCATATGCTAATTGATTCTTGTTCCTATAAATTATGTGCTCACAAAATGCCTAGGAATAGGAAGTGGGTTAGATTTAAATATGCTAGTCATATTCTTCATGATGCTTTCTTTATGTTTCAATTCTTATCTTTTACGTTAGCATCATTGAAATCATCATGCCTAGCTAAAAGGCATTAAAGAAAAGCGCTTATTGGGAGACAACCCAATATTCACCCTTAATGTTTTTGTGTCTTAACATGATTAAGCTACTGTAGTAATCATGTTTTATAGCTTTTTTTTTCAATAAAGTGCCAAGTAAGACCTTTGGGAAGACTTGGGTGAAAGTTAATGTGATCTTGGTGTAAAAAACAGAAACTTTGCGCTCACAAGATTAGCTGTCATTTTTTTTAAAGAAGAGTGATATTGAGTTGATTCTTTTTGCAGAAGATTAATAGACAAATTCCTCATGTCCACCAATTTATTTCGTATTTTTTGAAGTAGCCGAAGTATGGTTGCTGTTCAGATCATTACAGACTATTCTGTTTCTGACAGATTCTATTTTAATTGCATAGCTTGCTTGTTTTCTTGTTTATATGGCTTATATTTCTCAATATAAATTGTAGAAATGATTTGGTACAGTAGGCATTGTGTGAGAACTATTATGAACCTTGTCTTTGACAGTACTAAAGTGAATGGTTTACTCTTTATCATACTAACCTATCTCACGAAGTTCTGTTAAGTTTTGTGTGATTGAAGTTTTCAAGCTTTGGCTGAGACATCGATATGAGGAGAATAAGGAGTGGAAAGACCCTAAGCTTGGGGATGCCCAAGGCACCCCAAGGTAATATTGAAGGAAGAATCAAGTGCCTAAGCTTGGGGCATCCCCTCTTTCGTCTTCAAAACTATCGGTATACCTTACTCGGAGCTATATTTTTATTCGTCACATGATATGTGTTTTGCTTGGAGCGTATTTTAAATTTTACTTGTTGTTGTAATAAAATCATTGGATCTGAAATCTGGAGTGAAAAATAATCCTCCCATGGCTAGCTAATTATTTGACTACTCAGCGTTCTTCACTTATATCTTTTTGGAGTAGTTTGTCATTTACTCACGCGCTTCATGTATATCCTATGAGTAAATGGTTGAATGAATTGAATATCATAAATCTGAATTTATATACATTTCATATGCTTATAACATGGGGAATAATGACTTCACACATAATAAGTATAGGTAGTAAACTTATTGAAAGTTAGCAAACATAGAATTGGTCAGTTGAACAATTCATGAAATAATATTAAAGGAAGAGAGATTTCACATATAAATATACTATCTTGGACATCTTTTGCAATTGTGAGAAATCATTAAAATATGACATGCTAAAAGGTTGATGTTGGACAAGGAAGACAACTTAATGAGTTATGTTTTCCTATATCCGAAACGTTATATTGTCTTGGATCATCCAACATGTTGAGCTTGCCTTCCCCTCTCATGCTAGCCAAATTCTTTGCACCAAGTAGAGATACTACTTGTGCTTCCAAACATTCCTTAAACCAGTTTTGCCATGAGAGTCCACCATACCAACCTATGGATTGAGTAAGATCCTTCAAGTAAGTTGTCATCGGTGCATGCAATACAAATTGCTCTCTAAATATGTATGATCTATTAGTGCGAATAATATAAGCTTTATACGAACTTGTGATAGGGAAGAAATAAAAGCGACAGACTGCATAATAAAGGTCTTTATCACAAGAGGCAATATAAAGTGACGTTCTTTTGCATTAAGATTTTGTGCATTCAACCATAAAAGCGCATGACAACCTCTGCTTCCCTCTGCGAAGGGCATATCTTTTACTTTTACCTTCTACCCTTATACAAGAGTCAGAGTGATCATCACCTTTCCTTTTTACACTTTTTCCTTTGGCAAGCACTTTGTGTTGGAGCGATCCGGATACACACACACACACACACAAACACTATTCTGATCACGGGATCAAAATAATATTCTGATCACAACCTGACCTGCCTCGCTAGTAGTACATTGAACTTTCCTGTGAACTAGGTTGAACTTCCGCCAACATTGCCCAAATGGGGCTTGCGATATACCGTTGGAAAGCTATGGACACCAATATCATGACCCAAGTCAATTTTTTTGCAAAATATAAGCGGTTTAAGAGCAGTTTTGGAAACCGTTTTTTCTTCGCACAAAAAATGTGAATCATATTTTCGATTGTATTTCTAAACCGTTTATCGGAATGAGGCATATAATATGGCGTTGGAAAGCTGCTACAAAACTGCTCCTTCCACATGTTGAAAGTTTTCTCTAATTCCCTATGGTTAAAGAGTAATTTGAAAAAACGTAAAATTTCGTAAACCGAACAGCTGAGTTTGTTTTTTCGATGTCATTTCTAAACGGCTAATCCAAAGGAGGCGTATGATACGGCGTTGGAAAGCTTATGAAAATGCGCTACTTTTTCATCTCGAAAGTTTATTTCTAATTTTGAATGGTTTAAGAGTAATTTAGAAAATGGTCCAAGTCCTACCGAGTTCTCATTTTCGAGCTAATTTTTTAACTGTGCGTCCGAATGCAGCAAATGATATGGCGTTGTAAAGCTTGAACAAGTGCAAAACTTTTTGGTATGTATTGTTTCTCCCAATTCTTTATGGTTTTAAGTCAGTTTCAAAAATGGCGAAAAACGTATTTTCACCGTAATTTCTACAAACTTTATCGGAATGGGGCAAATAATATACTGCTGAAAAGCTACGGAAAATGCGAAACTTTTTCATGTTGATGGTTTTCTCTGATTCCTAGCCGTTTTCAAGTCATTTTGAAAACGGCGGGATCATGCGTTCTGCCTTTATCGTGAAACAGATTCTTCGAAAATGCACCGCGTGAAGAACCTGAACTTCTCGGGGCGTGTACCTGAACTTCACTCTATTTTTCACATGATTTGTTTGCTCGTAGGTCTCCATCCACTCACCAGAACACTCACCGTAATTGAGCAAGTAATATACCGGTGAAAAGCTGATGTAAACACACAACTTTCTCGTGTTAATCATTTTTTCATACTCGCGACGATTTTAAAAGTTTTTCATCTCAAATTCATTCACTATAGTAGTCGAACTTCCTGCTGTTTTCACGTTGAACTTCTATGACGTATTTTCATTTGTAATTTTCTCATCCATTTCGTCAGTGTTACACAAATGATATTCTTTTTGTACAAACCTCTCTCACAATATTTTTTTAACCTTCTCTGACTGAGGACTTGAACTTACACAAATGATATTCATGTCGTTTTTAAGTAAATTAGAGAAATGATGAGATCATGATTTCTGCCTTCATTGCGAATGGAAATGCACTACGTGAAGTAGTTGAACTTCTCAGGCATGTCTGTTTGGAACTCACTTTGTTTTTGACGTGCTAATTTTTGCACTGCGTGAAGTAGTTGAACTTCTGGGACATGTCTGTTTGAACTTCACTCTGTTTCACTTTATTATATTTTTCTTATACGAAACACACACCATGTAGTACGTGAACTTCTAGATGTTATCAATTTGAACTTCTCTCTGGTTTGAGTGAATTATTTTAAAACACAACAAAAAACATCTCTTTTTAATGTATTTTGGACATCTAAATACACGGTGAACCTCTCTCACAAGAATTTTTGAACCTTTTCCTTGCCGAGCACTTGAACTTCTAGCAACCATTTTTTTCATTTATGAGTTGTTTTTAAGAGTGCAAAAAAGGGCGTTGTGTTTTTTTTTATTTTTTGAACAGGTAAATCCTAGGTTTTAATAAACTCCAAACTTCTCTGTTATTTTAGATTTGAACTTCACCTTTTTATATTTTTTGAGTAAAGAATTGTATTCGATTTTTATACAGAAAAAATCGAATATGGAAATATAAGGTGAACCTCTCTCGCAAGGATTTTTGAACTTCTCCGGACACAGCACTTGAACTTCCTTCAACAAACCTTTTAAGCTTTTATTTTTTTCTATACTTTTATTATCACCTGAAATGCATTCCTTGCAGTACTTGAACTTCTCTACTATTTTAATTCGAACTTCTTAGTTTTATTCTTTAGTAACAAGGAAAATTGAGTTTTTCAACTTCTCTGTTTTAAAATTTTGAACTTCTTGGTTTTATTTTTTAATAATATAAAAATTCTGAATTTTTTATAGACATCAAACTTCACCATTTTTAATGTTTTGAACTTCTTAGATTTATTGGTTATTAACATGGAAAATGATTTTTTTAATATAAACAATGACACCGCCCTGTTATTTTAATTTGAACTGCTAGTTTTTATAGAATGGGGAAAATCAGTTTTTATACGTTCTTTTTGAAATGCTCCTCTTTTTAATTTGAACTTCTCTGTTTTTTAACAAATGGGGAAAATCCATTATAAAGTTTTTTGAACTACTTTTTTTTAACTTCTTGCTCAAATTTTTTGAACTTCCAAATTTGTCTTTTAGATATTAAAAACTTTATTTTTTTAACTTTGACCTACTTCGGTTTTTAAATTTAAACCTCTTATAGAATTTTGTCGCGACATGTTATGCATTTTTTGCTTTTTCGATGAAATGGCCTAGGCGGTCACTTTTTTCATTTAATCATTTTTCTTCTGTATGTGGTACACGTGAACTTCGAAATTTCTGAAACATGAACTTCGCGTGATATTAATGTTTTTTCATGAAACTCCATAGGTTTTATTCTTTGAATTCCATGATTTTTTTGTTTACATTTTTTTGGTTTGAACTTCGATGTTCGTTACAGCTGAACTTTTGAAATCACACCTTTTTATACACATTTTCCCTTGAATCCAACATGTGCAAAAACAATAGGAAAATTTGGGTCAATTCTCATAAGCAATAGGACAAACATTTTAGAGGGCACCCAAATAGTTTTTTTGTTCTATTCAATGTACTACGCACAAGCACATCACAACACATCCGCACAAAAATTTGGCTCACCTAAAATCACACATTTTTTATTTGAACTTCATTGTGTATTTTTATAAATATCGAACTTCTTCATTATTTGAAATTGAAATTATTGGTTTATTATTTAGTAATTAGAAAAATTTGATTTTTCAAATAAATATGAAACTGCTCCACTTTTTCCAATTGAACTCCTTGGTTTTATTCTCTAGTAATGTGAAACCTAAGTTTTTTATATACATTGAACTACTCCGTTTTTTGAAATTGAACTTCTTGGTTTTAATATTTTAGCATTGAGGAAAATCTTAGTTTTTCTAAACATTAAACAACTTCACATTTTTATTAGTTTTGGACTTCTCGATGTTATTCATTAGTAATGGGAAAAGTTCTAGTTATGTAATAAATAACGAACTCCTCAATTATTTAAAGTTGAACTTCTAGGTCTTATTTTGAAAAGAAAGAAAAATCTTTTTTTATTAATTTTTTGAACTGCTCGGGTTTTTCAATGTGACCTTGTTGATATTATAATAAGCATTGAACTTCGCCATTATTAAAATTTGAACCTCTAAGTTTTTTTTAGAACGGGGAATTACATTTTCTCTATAAATTTTGAGTTGCTCTATTTTTTAATTTGGCGTTCTTGGGTTATTCGTTAGTAACAGGAAAAAAAATCCTGATGCAGTAATAAGCATTGAACCACTCCACTATTTGTATTTGAACTTCTATAGTTTTTTTAAAAGAGAAAGTCACCTTTGTACGTTTTATTTTCCTTTTAGTAATGAGAAAAATCTCAATAATTTGTCGCAAACTTCGAATTTCCTTCTCTTCTTTGTTCTTCCTTCTCTTCTCTGTTCTTTATTCATGAACTAATAGTGTTTTTTATTCTGATTTCCACACTTTGTTATGTTATATTATATATATTATATATACACTTACCTAATTGTTATATATGAACTTCCAAAATTTTGAATTGTGGACTTTGTTAGGTGTGGCTTTGTTTCAAATTGAAATTGTACATGTTAAGAGCAGACTGTGTTTTAAAATTTCTGTTTTTTTCAAGGACAAAGATTCTATTTAAAATCACACACGTGGGATCACACACCCAGCAAGGACACAAGGGGTACCACACAGCAAGTAAGCTTGCTATAATACACACACAAACACACACTCAAGCAGTCACACCGAACTAAGAACGCACACACCAAAGCACACTAACGCAAGACCGTGCATGTCATTTGAGTTGGCCCACAATCCTCCATCACGCTGACGCTCGCCATCTCCTCCGGCTCTACAGTCCATAGTTGAACTTCAGTGGCGCACACACATACATGGATCCATTAAGAGTCAAGCAATCTTCAGTTAATTTCTTCAAATTTTGTTCTCGGCACATTGCGTCCATCAATTCGCTTAGTAATTCGGCATGGAACAACAAAGCCACAACTTTTCTTTTGTTCTGCAGAACGCAAGTGCAAAAACTTGCCAACATTGATGTCTCGAGAGTGTTGGTGTTCCAGAAAATATACTTTAACATACTTTTGACCTTCTCGAACAATTTCTTTTGACCTTCAGCCATTTTTCCTAATTCCAAATATAAGTGAGCCAACTTTACAACAACGTATAATGCTCTGCAGTGCCAAGGTTGTGAGCGCCTCCCTCTGTGTCAACAAGGAAGGAGTCCCTAACGCACGATGTTGCATGGACACCAGCTCTAGCAGCAATACGCCGAGATGCAAAAAAATTCAGTTAACATCATGGTTCATAAACTACTATACACTTGTAGTTAACATCATTCTTCACAAACTACTAGACATCATGGTTCACGGGGAAAGACGAGCAGAGAGAAGTACAAGTCTTCTTTTTGAGCAGTGAACAGTATAATCATTTACAAGTCTTCTTCAGATATTAAAGAAATAAACTCTGAACTTGTAACTTGATAGAAACTGAACTTTTGGTTCTTTTGGAGATTTTGGAGACTATGTGAGTTGTGTCCGTACAAGCAAACAGCTACACACGCCTGGGAGAAGAGAAATCGAAAGCAGGCTTCTGTATATACCCAATAATCACAAAAGTAGCAGCTTCATATCACAAGTTCAGAAGAACATTCTAGGGAGACTTCAAAACAGCAAGCTAAAAGGTTGAAAGCATATAACCACCAGCAGCAGCAAGTCATGCAAACTAGCGTGACAGCCGATGTATAGCCGTCATAGAACTTGGCGGTATACATCCATAGCAGAACTTCACGCCGGCCGTCGTATAGCTGTACCAGAACTTTCAGAAAACATCTTTGCACTTGGTGTACATCGGCCATAAGCGACAGCGACCTCGAGCACAACCAGAGCCAACTCTCTGCAAGGGAGCCCGCCTTGGCCGTGGGATCAGAGCCAGATCGTCGCGGTAGGAGGCCGCCGACAATGTCATAGGGCAGGGTTGAGCTACAACAGCAAGTACCAAAACATCATAACACAAATTGGAATTTGTGGCATTGTTCAAAGGGGAACTCCACCAGTGGGATTCAGAGGAGGTGGAAAAGCACGAGAGGCAGTGGCGCTGCACTCCAGTCCTTGGTAGGGTCAGAGAAGAGGGAGATCATGGGAGTTGAACGACCTTGGGTTGCGGTGTTGAACGGCCTTGGGTTGCGGTGTTGAACGCCCTTGACGCTGCAGTTGGGGAGGCGCGTGAGCCATCCAGCAAGCTCCCCACGACGGTAAAGCAGGGAGACCGCACCACCACCCAGGAGCAGCAGCCGGTGACGACCGGTAATTTGACAGCAGCGCGCGGGCGGGAGGCCGTGTCTGCTTGGTCGATCGGTGCCTCATTCCCACTGGATCCGGCCGAGAAACAAGGGGGAGGAGAAGCCTTGCCGGCGATGGAGGGGGAGCGAGGTGGTTGGAGGCCGGTTGGAAGAGGGACGGTGGTTGCCGGCGATGTGGTTGGAGGTGGGGTGCAGCCGCGATGGTGGTAGGGAGGTCGGGGGTTTGGTCGTGGCGGCGGGAGGTCCGGGAGGTCGCGCGGCCGCACAGATCTGGGAGGTCGTCGCGGCGGCGGCGGGGGGGGGGTCTGGGGAGGTCGCGTCGCGGGGGGGAGGGGGCGGTCGGGGTCGGGTGGGAGCTTGGCGGCGAGCCAGGTGGTGCCGGACCTGGAGGCGGGGGTGGTGTGGCAGCGGTGCGAGAAACTGCGGGTGGGCGGCGGCCGCGTCACCGGCGCTGGCGGAGGCTGGCGGGAAGAGGTGGGTGCGGCCATCGACGGGGATCAGGGGAAGTTCTAGCAGTTCATGGTCTTGGGTTTTTTTGTCGCTGCTGGGTCAGGGGTTCGGGAACACCTCATCAGGCCCTATATAGGTGTGGCGTGATCCAAATAACTATTCTAATCATGGGATTAGAATAGTGCTGTCTTATATATATATATACACATATACATATATATATATATATATATATCCACCTGGATGTAGGTTTTCATAAATTATTATTGTTGACATTACCCTTGAGGTAAAAGGTTGGGAGGCGAAACTATAAGCCCTATCTTTCTATGCGTCAGATTAAAGCTTAGAACCCATTAATATCACATGAGTATTAGCAATTGTGAAAGATTAAATGATAGTTGAGTATGTGGAGTTTGCTTAATCAAAGCTCTTACATAGACTCTTCCCGAAAATAAGATGAATTGCAATTGTTTGATGGCTAAGAGCACGGTTTGTTAGTTCTCAAGAAAGTTTATGATCTATACTTTAACATGTGAATAGCTTGTTACTTGATCATGAGAAGTTTTATGAGTTGAGCTACTGTTATGATATATAATGATGCTAGAAAAAGTGATTGGAACTATCATTGATCAAATTTATGCACTTGCTAGCATTCACACTTCACAAATTATTTCTTTTATCATTTACCTACTCGAGGACGAGCAGGAATTAAGCTTGGGGATGCTGATACGTCTCCAACGTATCTATAATTTATGAAGTATTCATGCATGTTTACAATAGTTTTATATGATTTTGGTATGATTTGATTAGAACTAACCCGGACTGACGCTGTTTTCAGCAGAACAACCGTGGTGTTGTTTTTGTGCAGTAATAAAAGTTCTAGGAATGCGATGAAAATCAACGGAGAATTTTTCTGGAAAATATAAAAAGTACAAGAACAAAAATCTACCGGAGGGGAGTCCCATGGGCCCCATGAGGGTGGGGCGCGCGCCCACCCCTAGGCGCGCCCCTGTGCCTCGTGGACTTCCCGTGGGGCCCCCTGACTTGTTCTCGACGCCAACCACTCCTATAAATGCCCAAACCTCCAGAAAATAACCTAGATCGGAAGTTCCGCCGCCGCAAGCCTCTGTAGCCACGAGAAATCAATCTAGGCCCTCTCTGACACCCTGCCGGAGGGGGCCATCATCACCGGAGGCTATGGAGGAGGATCCCGGAGGGGCCATCATCACCATGAAGGCCAAGGACTAGAGGGAGAACCTCTCCCCATCCAGGGAGAAGGCCATGGAGGAGGAAGCACAAGGGGGAGAACCTCTCCTCCTCACTCTCGGTGGCGCCAGAGTGCCATCGGGAGGGGAATCATCGCCGCGGTGATCGTCTTCATCAATGTCACAATCATCATCACCATCATCATCTCTTTTACGCGGTCCACTCTCCCGCACCCTGCTGTAATCCCTACTTGAACATGGTGCTTTATGCCACATATTATGATCCAATGATGTGTTGCCATCCTATGATGTTTTGAGTAGATATCCTTTGTCTTTGGGTTGATTGATGATCTGGATTGGTATGAGTTGTATGTTTATTTTGGTGCTGTCCTATTGTGCCATCCGTGTCGCGCAAGCGTGAGGGATTCCTGCTGTAGGGTGTTGCAATACGTTCATGATTCGCTTATAGTGGGTTGCTTGCACTGGTACAACGACGTCCTAAACAAACGGTTTAATACCCCTTTCCGAGATGACATTTGGAACCGTCGCCAAGTGAGTGTGGGCGATAGGGGGTCCTTCCCACACGACCCAGAAATCCTCGGGGATAGGCCCTCGTGGGACCCAGGCTGGGGCCGTGTGAAGGAAATATGCCCTAGAGGCAATAATAAAGTTGTTATTTATATTTCCTTATATCATGATAAATGTTTATTATTCATGCTAGAATTGTATTAACCGGAAACTTAGTACATGTGTGAATACATAGACAAAACAGAGTGTCCCTAGTATGCCTCTACTTGACTAGCTCGTTAATCAAAGATGGTTAAGTTCCCTGACCATAGACATGTGTAGTCATTTGATTAACGGGATCACATCATTAGAGAATGATGTGATGGACAAGACCCATCCATTAGCTTAGCATAAATGACCGTTTAGTTTTATTGCTATTGCTTTCATCATGACTTATATGTGTTCCTTTGACTATGAGATTATGCAACTACCGAATACCGGAGGAACACCTTGTGTGCTATCAAACGTCACAACGTAACTGGGTGATTATGAAGATGCTCTACAGGTGTCTCTAATGGTGTTTGTTGAGTTGGCATATATCGAGATTATGATTTGTCACTCCGATTGTAGGAGAGGTATCTCTGGGCCCTCTCGGTAATGCACATCACTATAAGCCTTGCAAGCATTGTGACTAATTAGTTAGTTGCGAGATGATGCATTACAGAACGAGTAAAGAGACTTGCCCGTAACAAGATTGAACTAGGTATTGAGATACCGACGGTCGAATCTCGGGCAAGTAACATACTGATGACAAAGGGAACAACGTATGTTGTTATGCGGTTTGACCGATAAAGATCTTCATAGAATATGTAGGAACCAATATGAGCATCCAGGTTCCGCTATTGGTTATTGACTGGAGATGAGTCTCAGTAAAGTCTACATAGTTCTCGAACCCGTAGGGTCTGTACGCTTAATGTTCTGTGATGATTTGTATTATGAGTTATGTGATTTGATGACCAAAGTTTGTTCGTAGTCCCGGATGAGATCGGGGACATGACAAGGAGTCTTGAAATGGTCGAGACATAAAGATCGATATATTGGAAGGCTATATTCGGAAATCGAAAAGGTTCCGAGTGATTCGGGTATTTTTCGGAGTACCAGAGAGTTACGGGAATTCGTATTGGGCCTTAATGGGCCATACGGGAAAGGAGAGAAAGGCCTCAAGGGTGGCCGTGCCCCTTCCCCATGGACTGGTCCGAATTGGACTAGGGAAAGGGGCGCCCCCTTCCTCCCTTCTCCTTCTCCCTTCCCTTTTTCTTATTCCATGTGGGAGGTGGAATCCTACTAGGACTAGGGAGTCCTAGTAGGAATCCACACTTTGGGCGCGCCCTATGAGGGCCGGCCTCCTCCTCCCTACATCCTTTATATACGTGGCCAGGGGGCACCCCATAGACACACAAGTTGATCATTGATCTCTTAGCCGTGTGCGGTGCCCCCCTCCACCATAATCCACCTCAGTCATATCGTAGCAGTGCTTAGGCGAAGCCCTGTTCCGGTAGCATCATCATCACCGTCATCACGCCGTCGTGCCGATGAAGCTCTCCCTCGACACTCTGCTGGATCGTGAGTTAGTGGGACGTCACCGAGCCAAACGTGTGCAGATTGCGAAGGTGTCGTACTTTTAGTACTAGGATCGGCCGATCATGAAGACGTACGACTACATCCACCACGTCGTCATAACGCTTCCGCTTACGGTCTATGAGGGTACGTAGACAACTCTCTCCCCTCTCGTTGCTATGCATCACCATGATCTTGTGTGTGCGTAGGAATTTTTTTGAAATTACTGCGTTCCCCAACAATGGCATCCGAGCCATGTCTATGCATAGATGTTATATGCACGAGTTGAACACAAAGGAGTTGTGGGCGTGGCTATATACATATTGCTTGCCGTCACTAGTTGTTTCTTTATTCGGCGGTATTGTTGGATGAAGCGTCCTAGAACGACATTACACGTACGCTTACGCAAGACTGGTTGTACCGACGTGCTTCGCACATAGGTGGCTGGTGGGTGTCAGTTTCTCCAACTTTAGTTGAATCGGATTCAATGAACATGGTTCTTTCTAAAGATCAAAAAGCAATCACTATACCACGTTGTGGTTTTATATGCATAGGTAAGAGCGGTTCTTGCTAAGCCCGTAGCAGCCACGTAAAACTTGCAACAACAAAGTAGAGGACGTCTAACTTGTTTTTGAAGGTCATGTTGTGATGTGATATGGTCAAGACGTGATGAGATATAAATTGTTGTATGGGATGATCATGTTTTGTTAAAGTTATCGGCAACTGGCAGAAGCCTTATGGTTGTCTATTTATTGCATAATATGCAAGCGCCATATAATTGCTTTACTTTATTGCTATGCGATAGCAATAGTTGCAGAAGCAATAGTTGGTGAGATGACCATATGACGACATGTTGATAGAGATCAAGATGATGGAGATCATGATGTCATGCCGGTGACGATGGAGATCATGACGGTACTTTGGAGATGGAGATCAAAGGCACAAGATGATGATGGCCATATCATGTCACATATTTTGATTGCATGTGATGTTTATCTTTTATGCATCCTATTTTTCTTAGTACGATGGTAGCATTATAAGATGAAGCCTCACTAAATTTCAAGGTACAAGTGTTCTCCCTGAGTATGCACCGTTGCGACATTTCGTCGTGCCGAGACACCACGTGATGATCGGGTGTGATAAGCTCTACGTTCACATACAACGGGTGCAAGCCAGTTTTGCACATGTAGAATACTCGTGTTAAACTTGACGAGCCTAGCATATGCAGATATGGCCTCGGAACACTGAGACCGAAAGGTCGAGCATGAATCATATAGTAGATATGATCAACATAGTGATGTTCACCATTGAAAACTACTCCATCTCACGTGATGATCAGACATGGTTTAGTTGATATGGATCACGTGATCACTTAGATGATTAGAGGGATGTCTATCTAAGTGGGAGTTCTTAAGTAATATGATTAATTAAACTTACATTTATCATGAACTTAGTCCTGATAGTATTTGCATATCTATGTTGTAGATCAATAGCTCATGTATAGCTCCCTGTTTTATTTTTTGATATGTTCCTAGAGAAAAATAAGTTGAAAGATGATAGTTGCAATGATGCAGAATAGGTCCATGATATGAGGATTATCCTCATTGCTGCACAGAAGAATTATGTCGTTGATTCACTGCTAGGTGACGGACCTATTGCAGGAGCAGATGTAGACGTTATGAATGTTTGGCAAAACTCGGTATGATGACTACTTGATAGTTTAGTGCACCATGCTTTACGTCTTAGAACCGGGACTTCAAAAACGTTTTGAAGGCCACAGAACATATAAGATGTTCCAAGAGCTGAAATTTGTATTTCAGACTCACGCCCGAGTCGAGAGGTATGAGACCTCTGACAAATACTTTGCCTACAAGATGGAGGAGAATAGCTCAACCAGTGAGCATGTGCTCAGAATGTCTGAGCACTACAATCGCTTGAATCAAGTGGGAGGTAATCTTCCAGATAAGATAGTGATTGACAGAGTTCTCTAGTCACTATCACCAAGTTACTGGAACTTCGTGATAAACTATAATATGCAAGGGATGACGAAAATGATTCCCCGAGCTCTTCATGATGCTGAAATCGGCGAAGGTAGAAATCAAGAAAAGCATCAAGTGTTGATGGTTGAAAAGACCACTAGTTTCAAGTAAAAGGGCAAGGAAAAGAAAGGGAACTTTAAGAAGAATGGCAAGCAAGTTGCCACTCCCATGGAGAAACCCAAAGGTAGACCCAAGCCTGAAACTGAGTGCCTCTACTGCAAAGAGTAGTTGGTTATTGACTGGAGATGAGTCTCAGTCAAGTCTACATAGTTCTCGAACCCGTAGGGTCTGCACGCTTCCGTTCTGTGATGATTTGTATTATGAGTTATGTGATGTGATGACCAAAGTTTGTTCGGAGTCCCGGATGAGATTGGGGACATGACGAGGAGTCTCGAAATGGTTGAGACGTAAGATCAATATATTGTAAGGCTATATTCAGACATCGGAAAGGTTCCGAGTGATTCGGGTATTTTTCGGAGTACCGGAGAGTTACAGGAATTCGTATTGGGACTTAATGGGCCATACGGGAAAGGAGAGAAAGGCCTCAAGGGTGGCCGCGCCCCTTCCCCATGGACTGGTCCGAATTGGATTAGGGAAAGGGGGCGCCCCCTTCCTTCCTTCTCCTTCTGCCTTCCCTTTTTCCTATTCCATGTGGGAGGTGGAATCCTACTAGGACTCCCTAGTCCTAGTAGGACTCCACACTTTGGGCGCGCCCTATGAGGGCCAGCCTCCTCCTCCCTCCATCCTTTATATATGTGGCCAGGGGCACCCCATAGACACACAAGTTGATCATTGATCTCTTAGCCGTGTGTGGTGCCCCCTCCACCATAATCCACCTCAGTCATATCGTAGCAGTGCTTAGGCGAAGCCCTGTTCCGGTAGCATCATCATCACCATCATCACCCCATCGTGCCGACGAAGCTCTCCCTCGACACTCTGCTGGATCGTGAGTTCGTGGGATGTCACCGAGCCGAACGTGTGCAGATCGCGGAGGTGCCGTACTTTTGGTACTAGGATCGGTCGATCATGAAGACGTACAACTACATCAACCACGTTGCCATAACGCTTCCACTTACGGTCTACGAGGGTACGTAGACAACTCTATCCCCTCTCGTTGCTATGCATCACCATGATCTTGCGTGTGTGTAGGATTTTTTTTGAAATTACTGCGTTCCCCAACACCGTGTGCGATCGGGCGAGGCATGGAAACCCAATCATTTCCATAGGTATGTACATCCCACACGGTGAATCCCAGAAATCATTTCCGTAGGTATGTACATCCCACATGGTGAATCCCAGAAATCATTTCCGTAGGTATGTACATCCCACACGGTGAATCCTAGAAATCATTTCCGTAGGTATGTTCATCCCACACGATGAATCCCAGAAATCATTTCCGTAGGTATGTACATCCCACACTGTGAATCCTAGAAAATCATTTCCGTGGGTATGTACATCCCACAAAGTTCTTTGTGTGGAAACATGTGCGCAAGGTGTCCTAACGCAAACAGTTCGCTACCGGAAGCCGTGTGTGATTGTTAGTTGATTGAACACGCCTACTTTCTAGAAACCGTACGGGTTGTTTGAGTTCATCGCCCACGGTGCTGTCCGAGTAACCGTTTGCAATAGAAAACCCTAGTAAGCAGGGTAATTAGCCTATTATTGATAATCCATGTACTAATCAAACTGATATTTCTTATAAAACATGCTAGATATTTCATATCTAGCATGAAAGCAACCAGGATGTCACAATCGAATTACATCAGATAGCTTCGGCACTCAGTTATGCCATTACACAACAGCAACAAATTTCACATGCACATCAAAAACCTTTGGAAAGTAGCATCATACACGGTACATAGACAGATGAATCTCATCTAGGAAACTGCATAAGCGGAAGACAAATATTGAGCCTTTAGTGATGTTGAATGTCCTTGGAACTTTAGGCCAGTGGCTATGGATAATTGCCCGCCCAACCTTCGTCCTCTTCAGCAAGACTTCAATATTGTACCGTGGGTGTTGAATGAATATCTTCCTCGCCTCTTGACCATGTAGGTGGTTTGAGAGGTAATCATCGGTGAACTGCTTTGAAAAGTACTGAAAACAAAGCTATGCATAAATAGCTGTTGTAAATTTTGAAATGGCGCAAGGGGTAAAAACAAGGTAAAAGAGTTGGTACCATCCTATAGTTGACTGATGTCTTCTTCATTGTGCAAACAAAGATCTTGCTATTATTCATCGCAAGTTTCTTCATCCTAACAATCTTTCTGAGTTTCTTGACTTGACTAATATTCATGGACATCTTATTTCCCCATATGCAAAATGGGTCGAATAGTGGGTCTAAGCCTCTGACAGCAGGACCTACATGTGCAAGACCAAATTGTAAGAAACCTAAATATTAGAATGATTCCTGCAACTGCACAATAATGTGCTATCTGCCAAAGGACCCTGCTTGAACAAACCTTGATGGTAAACCGCAGTGTCTCCCATTGTTTCCCTCCAACACACATAAGGAAGATCTCGATCAGGTTAACTGAGAGTTGCCATACTATCAGTAGAATATGTATTGAGTACAGCCAAATTCGATTGGTGTCACATGCATAACAGTACAAAATTGTACCCACAGCAAATGAAAATCAAATTGCAGAACTGAACCAAACAGTTAAATGGACAGCAGACCAAATGAACCAAAATAGTTAACTGAGCACGGCATTGCAGAATAGAAACATGTACTAGAAGATAAGACAGTTAACAAAACAAAGAATGCTTGAGAATAGTACTACGAAATGTAGAAATTGTTGGACCAAAGTGTTAACTGAACATTTCATTTCAGAGGACCAAACTGTTAACTGAATGTCAGATTGCATATTAACATCACAGAGGACAAATCACTAGAAGGCTCTTGCGGTGGCCTCGAGAAAACATCACGAACTGTATTTTAAAGTAGACAGCCGCGCGCCGGTGTCGACGGTGGCCTCGAAGACGAGGTGCTCCTCCAAGATCTGGCGGTTGACACGCATGTCAGCCATAGCGACCTCGTTCGCGCGTGTGGCCGCATGCTACTCAGCTCCATGTTATACTGCGTGTAAAATGGCTGTGGGCGGTGCTTAATTAGAGGAGGGGGCAGTGATTTCGGTGGAAGGTGACGCTCCGTCAGTCGGGGCATGTGGGACAGGAAAGAAGGAGGATGGTGTGGGCGGGGTGTGGATTACCTGATCATATCGATGAGGCCGCACAACAAGAAGAAGGGTCGATGACGATGAGGCCGCACAACAAGAAGAAGGGTCGCCGGCGAGGAGGCGGCGCTGCAAGAAGAAGGGTCGCCGGCGAGGAGACGGCGCTGCAAGAAGAAGGGTAGCCGGCGAGGAGGCGGCGCTGCAAGAAGAAGGGTCGTCGGCGAGGAGGCTGAGCTGCCAGTAAGCAGAAGTGAAGGTTTGAACTTGGAAAGCAAGGAGGAACAGTGGAAATGTGTCTTTTGGTAGGTGGGAGGGGGCGGGGAGATAGATATTTCCGCGGTGGCAAAAAAATTTGCTTGGTGCCACGAGAAAGTGGCGCGCAAGTGTGGTTCAAGCGGGGGCGATGGACTGTAGATGACGAAGCTTCCTGCGTAAGCCAGACAAGACGGTGCGCCAAGATATTTTATATCGCCTCCCACACGATTCTTTCTAGTAAACTATTTGTGGTATACCTAATTTTTCATTATGTTCTGAAAGACAAAATGGTGTTACGGAGGGAAAGGATGGTGTTTGAATTGCTAGAACATTTACGTACAATGAACATGCAACTAGTACATGAGTGTCGTGTTTAAATTTGGAATTATTCTGTGTTCATTTGGCCTTTTTTATACATTAATTGAGTTTCTGCGCATTTAATGTGCATAATTCAAATTTTAACTACAAGCACATGCTCCAGTGCACCATAGTTGTTTGAAAAATCACATGTGTGCCCTTGGGTGAATTTCTAGGTCCCATGCAAGAGATGGGAGTGAAATTCAAACATCTGGGCGTCGTGGCTCGGCCGAAAAGATTGAGAAACTTGGTTTTTAATTCCTGTAATTCCAAAACACACCTGAAAATCATGAAACTTGGCATGGTCTCATGACATGGCACGAACATGCTGCGGTAATTTTTTTGGCCGAACTGGGACAAGCTTTGGTATAAGCTTCTTGCAAACCGGAGCTTCCCTCAAGAAGGCTCGTGGTTCTGAGAGGGAACTTGTCACCTCCGTGTGCGAAACGACATGCGTACACTGCCTTCTCGCGCCTTATTTTTTTACACAGCCAGATTAGACCAAATAAAAGTACTGTGCTAAATTTTGGAATTATTCCGGGCTTGTTTTGCCTTTTTTATACATTAATTGAGTTTCTGGGCATTTAATGTGCATAATTCAAATTTGAACTACAAGCATAGGCTCTAGTGCACCAAAGTTGTTTGAAAAATCACATGTGTGTCCTTGGGTGAATTTCTAGGTCCCATGCAAGAGATTGGAGTGAAATTCAAACATCTAGGCGTCGTGGCTCGGCTGGAAAGATTGAGAAACTTGGTTTTTTAATTCCTATAATTCCAAAACACGTCTGAAAATCATGAAACTTGGCATGGTGTCATGACATGGCACGAACATGCTGTGGTATTTTTTTGGCTGAATTGGGACAAGATTTGGTGTAAGCTTCTTGCAAACCGGAGCTTCCCTCAAGAAGGCTCGTGGTTTCGAGAGGGAACGTGTCACCTCCGTGTGCGAAATGACATGCGTAAACTGCCTTCTCCCGCCTTAATTTTTTTACACAGCCAGACTAGACCAAATATAAGTACCGTGCTAAATTTTGGAATTATTCCAGGCTCGTTTCGCCTTTTTTGTACATTAATTGAGTTTCTGGGCATTTAATGTGAATAATCAAATTTGAACTACAAGCACATGCTCCAGTGCGCCAAAGTTGTTTGAAAAATCACATGTGTGTCCTTGGGTGAATTTCTAGGTCCCATGCAAGAGATGGGAGTGAAATTCAAACATCTAGGCGTCGTGACTCAGCTGGAAAGATTGAGAAACTTGGTTTTTTAATTCCTGTAATTCCGAAACACGCTTAAAAATCATGAAACTTGGCATGATGTCATGACATGGCACCAACATGTTGCGGTAATGTTTTTGGCCGAATTGGGACAAGCTTTCGTGTAAGCTTCTTGTAAACCGGAGCTTCCCTCAAGAAGGCTCCTGGTTCCGAGAGGGAACGTGTCACCTCCGTGTGAGAAACGACATACGTACACTGCCTTCTCCTGCCCTATTTTTTACACAGCCAGATTAGACCAAATAGAAGTACCGTGCGAAATTTTGGAATTATTCCGGGCTCGTTTCGCCTTTTTATACATTAATTGAGTTTCTGGGCATTTAATGTGCATAATTCAAATTTGAACTACAAGCACATGCTCTAGTGCCCCAAAGTTGTTTGAAAAATCACATGTGTGTCCTTGGGTGAATTTCTAGGTCCCATGCAAGAGATGGGAGTGAAATTCAAACATCTGGGCATTGTGGCTCGACCGGAAAGATTGTGAAACTTGGTTTTTTAATCCCTGTAATTCCAAAACATGCCTGAAAATCATGAAACTTGGCATGGTGTCATGACATGGCACCAACATGCTGCGTTATATTTTTGGCCGAATTGGGACAAGCTTTGCTGTAAGTTTCTTGCAAACCGGAGCTTCCCTCAAGAAGGCTCGTGGTTCCGAGAGGGAACATGTCACCTCCGTGTGCGAAATGACATACGTACACTGCCTTCTCCCGCCTTATTTTTTTACACAACCAGATTAGACCAAATAGAAGTACCGTGCTAAATTTTGGAATTATTCCGAGTTTGTTTGGCCTTTTTATACATTAATTGAGTTTTTGGACATTTAATGTGCATAATTCAAATTTTAACTACAAGCACATGCTCCAGTGCACCAATGTTGTTTGAAAAATCACATGTGTGTCCTTGGGTGAATTTCTAGGTCCCATGCAAGAGATGGAAGTGAAATTTAAACATCTGGGCGACATGGCTCGACCGGAAAGATTGAGAAACTTGGTTTCTTAATTCTTGTAATTCCAAAACATGCCTGAAAATCATGAAACTTGGCATGGTCTCATGACATGGCACCAACATGTTGTGGTAATTTTTCTGTCCGATTTGTGAAGGCCCACACATTAACAATCAACAAAGTCATTTTGGAACAAGTGCTATCACGTTACAAATCGGAAACACAAGTATTGTTGAAACCGTGGGCGTTCGACTTACCAATTACGTGCGGCCACGCGTCCCCTTTTTATTGGCTAGGAGGTGCCGTGCGGGGTAGCTATTTGAGTACGGGAGGCGTGTGATCAGACCCCTATGTGTGCTCATCGGGAGGAGAGCCCTTTGACCGCTACCCGCCGCGCACCTCCCTCCCAACGTCTCCATTAATGGCGCCCGAGGACCTGTTCTACGGTGTGGCCATATGTCTCACTGGACTGAGATTTAAGAGAGAAAATGAAAATCTAAAAGGAAAGTTTTGCACGGATCTTGATGTAAGATCCGACGGACCTATATAGCATCGACCGCGACTTATAGCAAGCATGATGAATATAAGGGCGATGACAGTGGATAATAATTGTCTTACATATTTAGAAACATAACTAAAAAATCCACATGCGGCAACGCCCGAAATACACAAGGGCAAAAGAAGAAGGAAGACAACAATCTGGCTCGCTGATCTCTACTTTCTTGATGCGTTGCTATAGGCTGCGGGAACTAGTCTCCGTGGCGAGCGGCGACGAGCTCTTTCTTGTCCTGAAGATGCTGCTTGAGAGCATCCACGAATTCCTCCACTAGCCTTCTATGCTCGATGCGCAGCTTGTTATTCTCATCCATAAGTTTCTCGATGATGACGTCGGTCCTCTTCAACAAGGCAGTGGTATGCTTCTGCTGCTCCGCACTTCCGACGATCTTCGCACTCAGTAGGTCACGCTCGGCCCGGAGCTTCGCATTGTTCTCATTTAGTTGTCGGATGACGTCGGTAGACTATTCAAATGAGGCTTGCAGGTCATCCTGCAACCTCGCCCACCTGGAGATCTGATCCATCTGCCTATGGACGAGGGCACACATGCGCCTGTAAGAGTCCTCGCCTTCCCACGAGGCATTTTCCCAGGCAGCCGCGACAAGGGAGGACATCTCTGCTGCATTCGTGGCACGGTGGGACATCTCTTCTGCTTACGCGGCGCGGCCGGACCAGTCTGCTGCATCGACGGTGCAGCGGGTCCTCCGTGCTGCTTCTGCGGCAAGCCGGGACCTCTCTGCTGCTACGGGCGTGCGGCGGGACATGTTGGCTGCTATCGCGGTGAGGCGGGACATCTCTCGTGCTCCCGCTTCCAGGCTCGCCTCTCCCTGGTGGAAATCTCTCGACCCAAAACTCACGCTGGCCATGGCGGACACAAGGGAACGATGATGAATGACTTGTTTGTTTTTGACTTTTTGTGGATGAGGAGTTGAGGAGGAATGTGCAGTCATCTTGGAGTAGTAGTATTTATAACCGCGTAGTAATACGCTCCTAAGTGGGAAACCGTTTACGTTTTGATCGGTGTGAACAGGTTTGCAATTTGGAATGTGACGGGTCGCATGCTCAAAATTTACTGACGCTTATAAGTGTGGCACTATTCCTGGAAGGCGTAACGTGGGCACGCACGCCTTCTCGGCCGCGTACGTGGCATTTGCACCAAAGGGTGCACCGCAATAGGCAATGTCAGCACACGTCTTTTAATTAGAATGGGTGTGCCCGTCTAGAGCACATAGTTGATCTATCTAACTGTTTCAGTTTGTTGTGGCTAATCGCAAATAGTTCATCCATGTGAAGTGTATGCCATCAATCACAGACACTTTGATCTGGCTTACCCGTTTCTGTTCTGTTGCCTAATCGCAAACAGTTAATCCTTCCGAATCGTTGCCCTCAATTACACACACCTTGATCTGGCTGACCGTTTCTTTTGTGTTGCCTAATCACAAACAGTTCATCCGAGTGAACCGTATGCTGTATATCGCACACACCTTCATCTGGCTGCCCATTTCTTTTGTGTTGCCTAATCACAAAATAGTTCATCCGAGTGAACCGTATGCTCTATATCGCACACGCCTTCATCATGCTGCCCGTTTCTTTTGTTACGCCTCATTGCAAACAGTTCATTGGACTGAACCGTATGCCCTGGATCGCACACACAACTAAAATCTGAACCGTGTTTGATGCATCCTCCATCACAAACGTTTTCACCTTTTTGACGGTTTTCATACAGCACCATTTGCGATTATGGCATCGCACACAGTTTCTCGAAGGGTCTCTGATCGTAGTGTCGCGTTAGCAGCATCCTGCAGTAGTGCCGAGTGACCTAAGCATAAACCCGAGTAAGGGGGTTATTGCGTATGGGATAAAGGGGACTTGATACTTTAATGCTATGGTTGGGTTTTACCTTAATGATCTTTAGTAGTTGCGGATGCTTGCTAGAGTTCCAATCATAAGTGCATATGATCCAAGAAGAGAAAGTATGTTAGCTTATGCCTCTCCCTCATATGAAATTGCAATGACGACTACCGGTCTTGTTAACAATTGCCTAAGACAATTCCGCACACCGATCCATCATTATTCCACACTCTCTATTTATAATATTTAGTAATATATTCTAATTTTATGATAACAACACCTACTGTTATCCTCTTCATACCCACGACGTAGTTTTTTTCTCATTTCTAGTTGGAAGCAAACGTTCGGTGTACGTAGAGTCGTATCAGTGGCAGATAGGACTTGAGAGAATATTGATCTTACCTTTAGCTCCTTGTGGGTTTAACACTCCATACTTCTTCCACCATTGGGAATTGCTACGATGATTCCCTACACTTGGGGATTATCAAGGATGCCCCTTCGCTTCAACGATTGATCCACAATAGGCAGGTCGACGACTCGGTGATAACCATTGTCTCTACACCTAAACTAGAGACGCTGGGTGAATTCGTGTTCGTGTCTGACTCCACATCTCTTGAGGTACTGACTTTCCATGATACTGGAATAGAGTTGCACTTGTTCCAATGTTTGTTCTATTAATTTGATGATCTATGTTGTATTCTTCATGCAGAGTGAGGACTTGGTGGTAACTGCTGTGTCTGCACCTGAACTGGATGTGTGTGGTCTCACATGTTTTGACGTATTGAGTTTTCACAATACTTCCAGCTTCATTTTGTTTGAGAGGAAACAAGTTTTATTTCATCCAACCTTTATTCTATAAGTTTTGTGATCCATCTTCTTTTAATTTTCATGAATCGTTTGGGGGCAGTCAGTCTAACAACAATGCGGCAATCTTTCAAGACCTTGCTTATCTACATGCTTTATAAAGTGGACATCGTCATTGAATTGTTGCAGTTCTTTCCAAAACTGGAGAACTTGTTTGTCGAGGTGATGATCTTTGGAAATGTGCATACTGTAGTACTTCTTCCATTTCAAAATGCTTGTCTTAAATTTGACTAGAATTGATGCACCCATATCTACACATGATTTATTGTTGGATATATCCATATCTAGACAAGTCTATCAAACTTTTTGTTACGGAGGTCATAGAATTAATTGTTTCATTTGGTTTTTCGATGGACTCTATCTCTTTCTATATACGCTAAGTATTTTCGACCTTTCATGTATATTTTAGGGACAATTGACTTGTCGTGGTGAAAAAAACAAATGGCTCGTAAGCACCGACAGTTTCTCAAACATCACGACATTTGTCTGAAGATAGTAATGCTGGAAGATTATGATCCCTCTCGGAGTAACATTGAATTTGCGACATTCTTTGTACTGAGTGCAAAGGATCTGGAGACCATCAACATTAAGTTTCTCTCCCCTCCCGCAGAGTTCACGAAAGTATTTTACAAAGAGCAACAAAGGGTTCTGAAGTGGCACAAAAAGGCTTGTCTTAGATTATCGTCAAGTTGCAGCCACGTGCGTCCGGATTTATGAAACAGGAGTGTTGAATATCTGGATTTGACGGATCCATTCAGATGTGGATGCTGAAATTAGGTCTAGGTTTAGTTGTTCAGGTTTATGGAGTTATTTTTTGTTACGATTTTTTGAGCTCGGGTTTTATGTAAACTTTATCAGACAATGATGACCCACAAGTATAGGGGATCAATTGTATCTCTTTTCGATAAGTAAGAGTGTCGAACCCAACGAGGAGCAGAAGGAAATGACAAGTGGTTTTTAGTAAGGTATTGTCTGCAAGTGCTAAAATTGTAAGTAGCGAGTTGTTTGATAACAAGATAATTTGTAACAAGCAAGTATCGATATTAGTAACAAGTATGCGGCAAGGTAGCCCAATCCTTTTGAGGCAAAGCACAGGCCAAAACGGTCTCTTATAATAAGCAAAGCGTTCTTGAGGGTACACGGGAATTTCATCTAGTCACTTTCATCATGTTGGTTTGATTTGTGTTCGCTACTTTGATAATTTGATATGTAGGTGGACCGGTGCTGTTCTTACTTGAACAAACCTCCTACTTATGATTAACCCTCCCGCAAGCATCCGCAACTACGAGAAAATTATTAAGAATAAATTCTAACCATAGCATTAAACATTAGGATCCAATCGGTCCCTTACGGAATAGTGCATAAACTAGGGTTTAAGCTTCTGTCACTCTCGCAACCCATCATCTAATTGCTACTCCACAATGCATTCCCTTAGGCCCAAATATGGTGAAGTGTCATGTAGTCGACGTTCACATGACACCACTAAGGGAATCACAACATACATACTATCAAAATATCAGACACATATCAAATTCACATGATTACTTGCAACATGATTTCTCCCGTGACCTCAAGAACAAAGGTAACTATTCACAAATGATAAACATGCTCATGATCAGAGGGGTATTAAATACTATATTGGACCTGAACATATAATTTTCCACCAAATAAACCATATAGTAATCAACTACAAGATGTAATCAACACTACTAGTCACCCACAAGTACCAATCTATAGTTCCGGTAACAAGACTGAACACAAGAGATGAACTAGGGTTTGAGAGGAGATGGTGCTATTGAAGATGTTGATGGATATTTCCCTCCCCAAGATGTGAGAGTTGTTGGTGATGATGATGATGATGATTTCCCCCTCTGGGAGGGAAGTTCCCCCAGTGGAATTGCTCCGCGGGAGGGCAAAAGTGCTCCTGCCCAAGTTCCGCCTCGAGGCGGCGGCGCTCCGTCCCGAAAGTCTTATATTTAATTTTTCTAGGTCAAAATGACTTATATACCAAAAGATGGGCACCGGAGCTGGGCCGAGGAGGCCAAAACAAACCAGGGCGCGCCTGGGGGGGCCTGGCGCGCCCAGGTGGGTTGTGCCCACTTGGTGGCCCCCCTCTGGTGTTTATTGGCTCCAATATTTCTTAAATAATCCGTAAAATATCTCCTTGAAGTTTTAGCTTATTTGGAGTTGTGTAGAATAGGTGGCCTGACGTAGCTTTTCCAGGTCCAGATTTCCAGCTAGCGGAATTCTCCCTCTTGGTGTGTTCCTTGCAAATTATGAGAGAAAAGGCATTAGAATTACTCCAAAAAGCTTTATTATGGATAAAAACATTATAAATAACAGTAAGAAATCATGATGCAAAATGGACGTATCAACTCCCCCAAGCTTAGACCTCGCTTGTCCTCAAGCGAAAACTGAAATCAAAAAACATGTCCACATGCTTTGAGATAGAGGTGTCGATAAAAACAAAATACGGACATAGAAGCATCATGTTGATTATTATAACAGCAAGAAAATTTAACATAGGAATTTTACCATAGAACTTGCATCATATACTTCCTATGAATAAGTAATAGTTCATCACACAATCGAAGTATGAAGCAAAAACTCTATTAGAAACCAACAAACTATGTTCTTAGTCAACTTTGCAACTACAATTCATCATCTTTTCAGGAAGAGTCACGTGTCAAAGCCTTTAGGCAAGTCCACATACTCAACCATCATATAGTCTTCTATGATTGCTAACACTCACCTCGTAGCCATGAGCAAAACGTTTCAACCGGACACATAGAAAGATAGGGGCTCATAGTTTCGCCTCCCAACATGCTCACCTCAAGGGTGATGTCAACAATAATAACTCATGCTATCTATATTCAACTGGACATATGTGCCTAGATCTTTCCTCACCACATGATGCTTGCCAAAAGAGAAAATAGAAAGGAATAGAAAGAAAACTTTGACTCTTTGCATAAAAGTAAATACATAAAAGTAAAAGATAGGCCCTTCGCAGAGGGAAGCAGAGGTTGCCATGCGCTTATTTGTTTGTATGCTCAATCCCTTAGTGCAAGAGAATGTCACGTTGTATTGCCCCTTAAGATGACAACCTTTATTATGCAGTCTATCGCTTTTATTCTTTGTCATCCAAGTTCGTACAACGCTCAATTTTCTCTTACACTAAATGATCTCACACTTTTAGAAGCAATTTTTATTGCCTTTTTGCACCGATGACAACTTACTTGAGGGATCTTGCTCAATCCCTAGGTAGGTATGGTGGACACTTGAAAAAGATTTGGGTTAGGGGTTTTTGGATGCACAAGTAGTATCTCTACTTAGTGCGGAATTTTTGGCTAGCAAAGATAGGGGCAAGCACCACATGTTGAAGGATCTATGACAATATGACTTCTATGTGAATATAAACAAACATAAACTATTAAGTTGTCTTCCTTGTCCAATGTCAACAATTTTGGCATATAATATTTTGACGAGGGCTCACAATCACAAAAGATTTATAGGATAGTGTATTTATATGTGAATCTTCTCTAACCTTATTAATTCTTTCATGAGTTGCATCATTGACTAATGCTATGTTTGTCAATATCTAATAAAATTTCCTATGTATACTTTTCCTTATGTGGTGCTATCACCTACCATAGGATTAGTATATAATCTTATTGCTTTCTTTCTTTCCTTTTATTTCTTTCCTTTCTCTTTTTCTTTCTTTCTTATTTCTTTTCTTTATTTGCAACATTAAAGTAAAGAAAGCAAAAACTCAAACTAAACTTTATTATATAACTTGCACATGATTACAATGATAAACCACTAAGAAACTCTCAAAGAAGAAATGATCAAACTAAACTTTATTTCATCTAGGCAAAAGATCGAACTAACATAAGTAAAAGCAAAAAGATAGTGGGATGATACGACACCGGGGCACCTCCCCCAAGCTTGGCGGAAGCCAAGGGGAGTGCCCATACCCGATACTCAGTTCTCCTTTGGTGGTGAACAAGATGGTGGTGGCGATGACAATTGTGCCTTCAAATTTTTCATATTGTAGTGGAGGAGAGCAATCTCCTCTTTTAAATCATCGACCTCTAACTCCAGCTTCAAGATCTTGTCACATAAATCTCCTTTGCTTTTCTGCCAAAAATGAGAAGGGATAGATCGGTTATTAGACTGGTTAGCTCTCTTAGGGAGACTAGACTTCTTGAACTCCACGTGCATATCCCCAGGTTGAGGTAGAGGAACATCCTCCCCCTCCGAACTTGAATCATCAATCCTCATCAAATGAGCATCCTCCTCATCATCCGTAGTTCAACCATAAGGAGATAGGTCCCCATAGGTCTTCGGGTCAACAATGAGATGTGAGACATAGCTCTCTTCGTCGGAGTCTTGGGACGACACATTTTTCAAACTGCGCAGAAAACAACAAGAAAAGAGAATAAAGGATTTCTCCGTGATACGGTGGTTAATGGGTTCGAAAAGTATATATAGATTTTTTATCTTGAAGGACAAGCATACGGAAGAAAAACGAAGTATGAGAGGTGTCCCAGGTGGGCACAACCCACCTGGGTGCGGTCTTGTGCCCACCAGGGGACGCTTCTTGGGAGTTTCTTTATTTCCAAAATTCTAAAATATTCTGAAACTGACAAATTTTTTTTGCGGATTTTTCGGAGTCCGTTTACTTACCGTATCACGTACCTCTTTATTTTCACGATTGTGGAGTGTTTCGGAAGGACTCTTTTATGTGTTCTTCCGGTAACATTGTTTGGATAATATTAATTTCAACATTAATAGGCGTACCTGAGATATAATGCTTTATTCATTGTCCATTGACAACCTTTGGGTTAGTACCTTCAGAATTATTTATTTTGATGGCACCAGACTGGTAAACCTCCTCGATGACATAGGGTTCTTCCCATTTCGAGAGGAGTTTTCCTGCAAAGAACCTAAAACGAGAGTTGTACAAAAGAACATATTCTCCGACCTTGAACTCACGCTTTTGGATTCTTTTGCCATGCCATCTTTTAACCTTTTTCTTTAAATAACTTTGCATTTCCATAAGCTTGGGTTCTCCATTCATCTAGTGAGCTAATATCAAATAACCTCTTTTCACTAGCAAGTTTGAAGTCATAATTGAGTTCTTTAACTGCCCAAAAAGCTTTATGTTCGAACTCAAGAGGCAAATGACAAGCTTTTCCATAAACCATTTTATAAGGAGACATACCCATAGGATTTTTATATGCTGTTCTATAAGCCCAAAGTGCATCATCTAATTTCTTGGACCAATTCTTCCTAGACCTATTGACAGTCTTTTGCAAAATTAATTTTATTTCTCTATTGCTAAGTTCAACTTGACCACTAGACTGAGGATGATAGGGTGTTGCAATTCTATGGTTAACATCATACTTGGCAAGCATTTTACAGAAAGCACCATGAATAAAGGGTGAACCACCATCAGTCATTAAATATCTAGGGACTCCAAACCTTGGGAAAATAACTTCCTTAAGCATTTTAATAGAGGTGTTGTGATCAACACTGCTGGTTGGGACAACCTCTACCCATTTAGTAACATAATCAGCAGCAACCAAAATATGTGTATACCCATTAGAGGAAGGAAAAGGTCCCATGTAATCAAATCCCCAAACATCAAATGGTTCAACAACAAGTGAATAATTCATAGGCATTTCATGACGCTTATCGATATTACCTATTCTTTGACATTCATCACAAGATGAGACATACTTACGGGCATCCTTGAAGAGAGTAGGCCAATAAAATCCAGATTGCAATACCTTGTGAGAAGTTCTATGTGTGTGATATGTGGCAAACAGCCGACTCAGATGAACTGTTTGCGATGAGAAATTACAACACAGACGGTCAATGCAGTTACTTTGTGTGCGATTCTGTGTGTACAAAAACTTTGAAAAATGCAAACTAGTTGCTTGCGGTGGCGGAGTATCGCACACGATGCGTCTGCGAGTACTCGTGTGCGATGATTAGTATGTTACACATACGTTTCCTTATGTTAACATGTGTGTGAATTTGCAATATGGACAGTTAATATGCAGATGCCTTCTGGTCATCGGGCACACACTTAAACTCAATGAACTGTGTATGATACTAATACTTTCCATGAAAATTTATGAACTTGGGTAACAACATTTGAGTAACATATATATAGTGGTTACACTATTCGACAAAAGGAGGATCTTCGTAACACGGTTTTGACAACCATATGGTCCATATCTACATACTTAACATAGTAACAACTATCACATTTTAAGAGGCTAAGGGCCAACAACCATATGGTCCATATCTACATACTTAACATATATAGTAACAGCTAGCACATTTTAAGAGGCTGAGGGCCAACAACCATAACTATCCACTAGAAGTAGCTTGATCATGGCGACTCGACATCTCGTCAGTGAAAAGGAAGAGCCCTCCTATGCCTTCGTAGATCATGAGTAGAACAGTGTCTCCAATTTTCCAATATGGATGCATTGCCACGAGAAGTGAGAACTTGTTAATTTGAATGGTTCCATTTCTGCGGGAAATGCAGTACCTTGCAATCACTTTGGCGTTATTAGCAAGCACAAGTGTAATTCGACCATGCTGGGAAATCGATCTAGGAACTGCTATAGGGGGCAATTTCTGTTGACATGTAGAATAAAAAACAATTGTAACATATTGTTGAAGATATATATAGTTTATGAGCATCAACATTAAAATAAGACTTTTTACCAGTGTTTTGTGCACACAATTGGTCTTGTTCATTGTGTGCACCATAGGTCTAATTAATCCCATCCAAAATCCAGCATTCATACACTGTGCTATCTCTGTCAGATTATCAACAAAGTTTATGACATGCTTCAAGTCCTTCCAGTGATTTTTTTGACAGAGAGAATGTAAGGGAACCCCCTACAGTATAATTGGTGCAACAAACCAAAATTGAAAGTGCCATGCCTTGAACCTGGGTGGGTGGGAAGGCATCAGCCCCTTCCCACAACTAGGCTATGCCTTAGTCTGCCTTCCAGTGAAATTTGGTATGCTTAGTAACATACATATCATTCACTATGCATCCAACATATCCTGCTTAAAAGGTGGAAAGGTATTATTTATTCAGAACATGGCAGAAGAATATATAGTGCGTATAAATTGGTAAATATAATTTGTTACTGCCTAGGAACGGAGTCAGAATATGATATCACAATTGGTTGCTTAAATAGTGATCAATTGGTTGCTTAAATAGTAATATGACAGCAAGGAGAAAGTTTAAAGGACACTAACCTTGATCAGACTTTGATCGGCTGATGACGTTGGGGAAGTAAACATCCATGTTAATTAGACCAGGCCATGGTGCACACACTAGAATTTTATTGCCAGCTTTCAGTTCATAACACTTAGAGATTTTTCTCCAAAGGCCCACATTAAAATAGGAGTGACCATCTTTATCAAGTTTTACGCTAGCCGTCATTGTAAATCCATGCTGCGTTGTCAATATGACATCCTGGGAGTCATTAGCAAAGTAAAGCCCAAGATTTCCTTCTACTCCCGTTCTTGCAAAGCAAGGGATGTACTGCTTGAAATGAAAATTAAGATCGTAAATTAGATATATTGAAATAACAGAGCAAGATGCAAATATGGGAGTAACTGATAGAACAGATCCACACACACACACACACACACACAGAGATATATATATATATATATATATATATATATATATATATATATATATATATATATATATATATATATAGATGAAAGCAAAGTACAAAAAATAGAATTAAAAATGGATATTGTAACAAAGATTTGATGCGAATATATAGATAATGTACCAATAGACGGTATATGTTCACAAATTTAGGCCATGCCGACCGTGGTAGGTTTAGATTGAACATACCGAGTGCTCCCTGAAGTCATCCGGAATGGTGAGACTGGCCATGACCACAGTTGCCCGATTTGTGCTCGCATTGTGGACACATGAATGAACACCCACAAATCAAATAGAACAAAAATGATTCCATGGAGATTTCCGCCGGTTGATTAACATCGACAGACGGACTGCGATAAGAGATGAGTGAATATTTTGCTAATTAAGTTGATTACCTTCTCCATGAGAAAAATCCCTGGCCCAATCCTGCAAAAAACCCTAGTCGATCAGAGTCTAGAATGTCAGTGTAGATAGGCGGCGGAAAGCGGTGGAGGCGAAATCCGGTGCCGTTTGGAGCGCGACCTACGCCCGCTGCCAACAACCGTCGAGCTTAGGGTGCAGAGTTGCGGAGGAGTCTGCGGCGAGTGATCGGGGATGAAGTGGGCGAGGGTTTTCTTTTCCTTTTGCATGTGTGAGTGAACACACACGGTTCATAGAGGCGACGAAGATGAATCGTGTGCGATAGTAAATCGCCGAGATTGAGTGGGAATCCAAATTTCCTTTGTCCTTCATCCATGATTTTTTCTATGATGAACATAAACCCTACTAATAACCGTGTTCAAATTTGACACTTTTCTGGGTTCATTTACAATATTTAGGGGATTATGTGCATTTTGTAGGCATTAATGCACACAATTCAAATTCAAACAATCGGTGCATGAAAGGGTGCACAAGAACGGTCTGGAAAAACCATATTCGTGGTATTTAGTAATTTCTCAAGCCTTTTACAAGGAATGGGAAGAGATTTCAATGGAATGCATGGCAATAGTCAACCACAAACGCGTCATTTACTGGGTTATCAACAATAGAACAATGAAATATGTGCTTGAAAAACATGATGGCTGGCATGGTGCCATGGTATGGCCTCACCGTGCCCTGGTTAAAAGTTGAGAAGGTTTGATTTACGCCGTCATGCACGCCCTTCATAAATCGAACCATCACCGAGGAAGTTCAATGCTTTCGAGAGGGAAATCACCAAGATTGAAGGGGAATCCAAATTTTTGTCCTAGTTTGTCATTCAGTTTTTTTCCAACGATCAACATACTGCCTCAAATGCAACGTGTTCAGATTTGACATTTTTCCGAACTCATTTACCATATTTAGGGGATTATGTGCATTTTCTAGGCATTAATTATGCACATAATTCAAATTCGAACAATCGGTGCATGAAAAGGTGCACAAGAACGGTCTGGAAAACCATGCTCGTGCTATTTAGTACATTCTCATGCCTTTTACAAGGAATGGGTAGATATTTCAAGGAAATGTGTGGCAATAGTCAACCATAAACGCGTCGTTTACTGGGTTAACAACTATACAAAAATGAAATACATGCTTGGAAAAACATGACGCGTGGTGTGGTGCCATGGTATGACCTCACCGTGCCCTGGTAAAAATGTTGTCATGCACGCCTTTCATAAAACGAACCATCACCGAGGAAGTTTCATGGTTTCGAGGGGGAAATCACCAAGATTGAAGGGGGGGGGTCCAAATTTCCCTTTGTCCTTTGTCAACAAGTTTTTTCTATGATGAACATACAACCTGCAAATCACGTATTCAAATTTGGCACTTTTCCGGGTTCATTTGCCATATTTAGGGGATTATGTGCATTTCCTAGGCATTAATTCACATAATTCAAGTTCAAACAATCAGTGCATCAAATGGTCCACAAGAACGGCCTGGAAAACCATGCATGCTCGTGCCATTTAGTAAATTCTCATGCCTTTTACAAGGAATAATGGATAGATATTTCTATGAAATGTGTTGCAATAGTCAGCCACAAATGTTTGTTTGTTTGGTTTTAAACTATAGAAAAATGAAATAAATGCTTAAAAACATGACGCCTGGCCTGGTGCCATGGTATGACCTGCCCTGGTAAAAATTTGAGAAGGTTTGGCTTATGTCATCATGCACGCCCTTCGTAAATCGAACCATCACCAAGGAAGTTCCATGCTTTCGAGAGGGAAATCCCCAAGATTGAACGGGAATACAAATTTCCGTCCTAGTTTGTCATTCAATTTTTTCCAACGGTCAACATACCGCCTCAAATGCAACGTGTCCAAATTTGACATTTTCCCAGGATCATTTACCATATTTAGGGGATTATGTGCATTTTCTAGACATTAATGGACATAATTCAAATTCGAACAATCGGTGTATGAAAAGGTGCACAAGAACAGTCTGGAAAACCATGCTCATGTTATTTAGTACAATCTCATGCCTTTTAAAAGGAATGGGAAGATATTTCAAGGAAAAGTGTGGCAATAGTCAACCATAAATGCGTCGTTTACTCGGTTAACAACTATACAAAAAATGAAACACATGGTTGGAAAACATGACGCCTGGCGTGGTGCCATGGTATGGCCTCGCCATGCCCTGGTAAAAATTGGATAATGTTTTCCTTATGTCGTGTTGAGTGCCTTTCATAAATTGAACCATCACCGAGGAAGTTTCATGGTTTCGAGGGGGAAATCACCAGGATTGAAGGGGGTCCAAATTTCCTTTGTCCTTTGTCCACGAGTTTTTTCTACGATGAACATACAACCTGCAAATCACCATGTTCAAATTTGGTACTTTTCTGGGTTCATTTGCCATATTTAGGGGATTCTGTGCATTTCCTAGGCATTAATGCGCATAAGTCAAGTTCAAACAATTGATGGATGAAAGGGTCCACAAGAACGACCTAGAAAACCATGTTCGTGCCATTTAGTAAATTCTCATGCCTTTTACAAGGAATGGACAGATATTTCGATGAAATGTACGGCAATAGTCAACCATAAATGTTTGTTTGTTGGGTTTTCGACTATAGAAAAATGAAATAAATTCTTAAAAAACATGACGCCTGGCATGGTGCCATGGCATGACCTCTCCATGCCCTGGTAAAAATTTGAGAAGGTTTGGCTTATGTCGTCATGCACGCCCTTCATAAATCGAACCATCACCGAGGAAGTTCCATGCTTTTGAGAGGGAAATCCCCAAGATTGAAGGGGAATCCAAATTTTCTTCGTTCTTTGCCCTGGAGTTTTTTTCTACGACGAACATACACCCTGCAAATCATCAAATTTGGCATTTTTCCGGGCTCATTTACCATATTTAGGTGATTATGTGCATTTTCTAGGCATTTAGCGCATATAAATCCAATCCAGCTACAGGTGCACGGGTGTGATGTGAGGGACATGGATTGTTGTTCGATCGCGATGCATCCTACGGTGCACACGCGCGATTCGCGTGGCTGGGGTTCTAGCCAATCATAATGCAACACACAATAGGCTCAGCGCACACTGTTTCCGGAAGCGACGAGATGAACCGTGTGCGATAATGAACGAGCAAAATTGTAAGGGAAGCCAATTTTCTGTTTTTGTCATTGAGCTCTTGAATACCACCGCACTGTACGGCTGCCCGGCCCCTCCATCCCAGAGCTCTCTCTAGGCGTCGTCCATGGCACCGCGGCGTACAGTAACCGGTAAGGAAGCGATGGCATCCCGCCGCGCCGCGTTCCTCGCCGCCCGCGACCGCACACATGGTAAGGAAGCGATGGCATCTCGCCGTGCCGAGTTCATCTCCGCCGGCGGCCAGACAGTTACATGGGCGGACTTTGAGGCTGCCATGGCCGAATGGGTCGTGGATCTAGAGGCGGCCAAAGCCGCACAGAAGGAGCGGAAAAGGCAAAAGGCAGTCAAGAAAAGAGAGTCCCACCGCCGCAAGAAAAAGAGGCCGCACGCCATGGTGAGGAGAGCTTGGCGTAGATCGAAGCATGGTGGGCTGCCGCCTACAAGGCCGGGAAGGATGATGCCGATGTCTGGCCAGCATGCCCTGATGGCAGCATGTGAGAAGTAGTTTAAGTTTGTAGTATTACAACAAATTACCAATAGTACTTTAAGTTTGTAGTATTAACGTACAATCTCGGTAAGAGCATTCTTTGAGGGCTTTGCGCGTTGATTAGCATGTGTGCTCGTGTTTTTTTGCGTTAATCATTAGAAGATCACAAAACACACAGTTTCTATGCCGTACCTGTCTGTGTTTTTTTGCGTTAATGACCCATAAGTCAGTTACTTGTGCGATGTTTCCTAATAAACCAGGCATACCATTGACCGAAAAAATCAAGTACACATGTACATTTTTTTTGGAGACGGGATCTGCCAACTTTCTTTTTTCTCGCACACGACTATTTAATGCGCTTCGTCTGTGTTGTGTGTTTCCGCCGCCCAAGTTTCATGTTTCGCACCGAAATTTTCATTAGGCGCACGATTTTAGAATTTATTCCTCCAACCAGATCCCCTTCCCCTCAGTATCCCCCCTCGCTTGCGCCTCCCCCTACCTCATGTCAAACCGCCGCCGCCGCAACCACAACTTTAACCACATCTACGTTCTGCTCAGATCCAGTCAGATAACCCACCGATCTCTATCACGTCCCCAGCCTGATTGCTTAAATGGCGCCTGCCAAACAACCTCATGCCTCCAACCCCCCCCCCCCCCCCCCCCGCTAGGAGCTGCTGCTGGTCCATGGCGTGATGGCCGCTGTGCGTGTTGACCCGGAGGAACACCTCGCCTCCGCCGCCATCGCCGACATGGTGCAGGCTCTGGCCCAGATGAAGTCCCCCAGCGACTACCCCCCAGGACTTAACAGGTAAGATCTGACCAGCTAAATCTTACCAATACCACTTGGAACGACTATGATTTATACGGTTAATGTACTAAGCATGTTCGTGCCTTGTTTATTTCAGTACTGCACATTGTGTGATGTTCAAATATTACTGTGTCCAGCTCAATTTCAACAATACTAGCGACAAACTTACAATACATGACTCAGGATATCACTAGAGATGCTGCCCATTTGCTATTTTTAGTGGATGCTAACCCTTCTGTACTTAACATGCCTGTCCATGTACTTACGCAGGGTCATAACGGCCGATGCTTTTGTTTGCCGTCGAGGTGAGCTGCATCCCATGTCTTACAGTATTTCACATAATTTGTGCAATTGCAGTTTAACTTTTACCATTTACTGGTTGCCTGTAGGTACACATGTCAGTGGCACTGATCCACGCTTCGACCCGGAGGAACATCTCGCCTCCGCCATCGCTGACTTTGGGCGAGCTTTGGCCAAGATGAAGTGCTCCAGCAACTACCTCTCATGACTTACCAAGTATGTACTCTCCAGTTCATTCTTACCAATACCAGTTGCAATTAATGGCTATGTTCCATACGGTTGATGTATTAAGCATCTTCTAGTAAACATGCCTAACACATTTTTGCTACATTCCCTACCTTTTTATAGACATCTGGGCCATTCTTTGCTCTGGCAGCACCTGCCTTGTGATGTTTAACTATGCCAATTGCATTTTCATCAGTACTGGTTTCAATGTCTATTAAGCCTGTTGCAATTAACAGTTGAATCCATTTTTAAATAGTTGTATTTCAATGGCTACAAACTTACAAAACATGACTTAGTATGCTATTAAGCCTGTTGCAATTAACAGTTGTATCCATTTTTTAATCTGTCCATTTGCTACCATGCTACTCTCCGCAATGAAGATATACTAGATATGATGCCCATTTGCTATTTTTGGTGGATGCTAACCCTGTTGTACTTAACATGCTTGTCCATGTGCTTACGCAGGGTCATAACGGCCGATGCTGTTGTTTGCCGTCGAGGTTAGCTGCATCCCATGTCTTACGATATTTCACATCATTTGTGCAATTGCAGTTTAACTTGTACCATTTACTGGTTGCCTGTAGGTACACTTGTCAGTGGCACTGATCCACGCTTTGACTCGGAGGAACAGCTCACCTCCGCTGCTGCTGACTTTGGGCGGGCTCTGGCCAAGATGAAGTGCCCCAGTAACTACCTCTCAGGACTTACCAAGTATGTACCCACCAGTTCAATCTTACCAATAACAGTTGCAATTAATGGCTATGTCTTGTACTATCGATGTATTAAGCATGTTGTAGTAAACATGCTAACACGTTTTAGCTATTTTCCCTACCTTTTTATAGATGACTGGGCCATTATCTGCTCTGGCAGCACCTGCCCTGTGATGTTTAGCTCTGCCAATTGCATTTTTATCAGTACCGGTTTCAATGGCCATTAAGCCTGTTGCAATTATCAGTTGTATCCATTTTTAAAGAGTTGTATTTCAATGGCTACAAACTTACAAAACATGAATTAGGATGTTGTTAAGCCTATTGCAATTAACAGTTGTATCCATTTTTTAATCCGTCCCTTTTCTACCGTGCTACTCTTTCGAAATGAAGATATCACTACAGATGCTGCCGTTTTATTACCATTTGCTATTTTTGGTGAATGTTAACCCTGTTGTAGTTAACATTGGCTTTCCATGTACTTACACAGGGCTATAATGGGCGATGCTGTTGTTTTCCGTCGAGGTTAGCTCCATCCCATGTCTTATACACCATCTATTCCTAAATATAAGTATTTTTAGAGATTCCAATATAGACTACATAAGGAGCAAAATGAGTGAATCTAGATTCTAATCTAAACTATATCTATAATTCTATATACATCCGTATGTAGTTCATATTGAAATCTCAAAAAAAACTTGTACTTAGGAACATAGGTAGTTGTATTTTACATCATTTGTGCAATCTCAGTTTAGTTTCTAACATTTACTAGTTACTTGTAGGTACATATATGAGCGGTACTGATCCATGCTTCGATCCCTTTTGTGTATGGGGCAATGAGATATTCATGAACAAGCGTCAAGTGAGGAAACTAAGAGAGATTGTTAGGCGAAACAAATGGGTGATTGGAATTAAGCTCTTTATTTACACTTTGTCGAAGACAACAGTGAACTTTAGGATGGTAAGTAATGTGTTGCCTTTTCCCCCTGCCCACAACAAGTTACTCTATTAGACCTCAATATCTGATATTTTTCTATTTTCAGTGGTTTCCGAAGCTATTTACTGATGATTACCTTGCAAACTACATGACCAGAGTGGAGGTAACTAAGGTTAAAGTATATAATTCATGCTACCATGATAATGCTCTAGAAGTCTTCCTGAAGGCGGTGAAGGATGGGCGGGTGATCGTCACAAGGGGTTGGACAAAAGTGGTTCATGCCTATGGCATGCAGGAAGGCACATTATGGGCATTCTGCTTCTTCAACACCGTTGGTAGTCAAAATGATTTACACTGGTCTCTTCACCTTTACCGCCTTTAAATATTGTGGTTCATCATAGTTAATTGCTGCCTAATCCAGTAATTACTGAACATATTGTACTGGAAATTTTATTTGTGGATTCGTTGTTGAACCATTGTGCTGAGAATTTGAATTGCACGTTTCATATTTCAAAATTTCCAATTAGAATAATAAATTACAGGCAAAAATAAAAAGAGAATAGACGGTCATGGAACTTTGCAAACGGTTCTGGTAGTAAAAGCGCTTGTGATGGATAGCCCAATGCCACACAGTTTTCTACATCAAATCGTGTGTGATGTAGTTAATGAAAGCAAACAGTTAACCAAGGCAGAGCATGTGTGATAGTTACACCTTTCACACACGAGCATATACATAAAACTATGTGGGATGTACATACGAACGGAAACCTTTTCACTGGATTGACTGTGTGGGATGTACATAAGAACGGAAACGTATTCCTTGGATTGACTGTGTGTGATATACATAGGAATGGAAATGTTTTTCTAGGATTCACCGTGTGGGATGTACATACCTATGGAAATGATTTTCTCGGATTACCGTGTGGGATGTACATACCTACGGAAATGATTGGGTTTCGATGCCTCCCCAGATCGCACACGGCCCCAGCCTGGGTCCTAGGAGGGCCTATCACCGACGATTTCTGGGTCGTGTGGGCCTATCACTTGGCGACGGTTCCAAATACCATCGCGGAAAGGGGTTAAAAACTATTTGTTTAGGACCGACACATACTAGTGCTAGGAAATTCTTTTTCATGATGATTTCTACTAAACTTGGAAAAATTAAACTCATGAGACTCATCACCAAAGCTAACACCCATAGTTTGTTTCTTACAATCTATCTGAGCATTAACTGTGTTCAAGAAAGGTCTACCAAAGATAATGGGACAAAAGTCATCTTGTGGGGAACCAAGAACAAGAAAATTAGTAGGGTATTTTATTTTCCCACACAAGACTTCAACATCTCTAACAATCCCAATTGGTGATAAAATGTCTCTATTAGCAAGGTTAATAGTAACATCTATTTCTTCTATCTCAGCAGGTGCTATGTCTTTCATAATCTCTTCATATAAAGTGTAAGGAATAACACTCACATTAGCTAGATTAAGTGATATTCCTTACACCTTATATCAAGAAATTATGAATGCCTTAACACCCGCAGAGATAGAAGACATATAGATGTTACTATTAAACTTGCTAATGGAGATACTATTTCACCAATTGGGATTGTTAGAGATGTTGAAGTCTTGTGTGGGAAAATAAAATACCCTACTGATTATCTTGTTCTTGGTTCCCCACAAGATGACTTCTGTCCCATTATCTTTGGTAGACCTTTCTTGAACACCGTTAATGCCAAGATAGATTGTAAGAAACAAACTATCGGTGTCTATTTTGGTGATGAGTCTCATGAGTTTAATTTTTCCAAGTTTAGTAGAAAGCTTCATGAAAAAGAATTGCCTAGTATGGATGAAATAATTGGTCTTGCTTCTATTGCTGTGCCTCCTACTGATCCTTTAGAACAAAGTACGTGTGCCATGTGTGCACCTCTTCTCTTCGTGCACGTCCCCCACCTACGTGGGTGTCTGTGAGAGATAAAAACCTAGACAAATGGCTTGTGTGTTCGTGAGTGTTTTTTGTTTGGGGGAGGTTGATTTCGTGAATGTATTTGTGGGAATATGTGTCGATGACATCTCAAACAAAATTTTTCATGCAATGTGTGTGAAATGGAGGCCTATCCATATCATATATAGAGGGCCGGGCGATCCACGAGAAGAGAGGGAGGGGTCATAGATATCGATAGAGTCGAAGAGAGGATCAAGTGGGTGGGTGCGAGATCGATGAAGAGAGCCGTCGAAATTGTGTGTGCGTGTGCAAGTCAAAGATATAGGGAGACTGACCTACGGGAACGTCAGAGGGCACATGTCAACTTTGTGTGTGGCACGGAAACATGACTAGAGCGCTCGATGTATCGGTGTGTGTGTGTGTGTGTCGGAGGGGGTGGGGGAGGGGTATGCAGAGGCCTAACTATAGAGGTAGAACGACTTGTATATGTGTTGAGAAGGAGAGACCCAACTATGTCTTGAGGGAGATTGGTCGACATCCATACATAACTGAAGGACGGGAAATAGGATGGGACAGAGAGAGAGAGAGAGGAGAGAGAGAGGGAGGGAGATGGGTAGAGTGCTGGATGGGTGATGGAGTTGCTTCTCGAAGATGGTGGGAGAGGCCTACTAGACAAACTGAGGGTGGAACTGCAATATTATCAATAAGAGTGGGGATGTGTTTTTGTGTGTGCCTGTGCGTGATAGATCTGTCGGGGTGCATCCATGGATGATGAAGGGGAACCATGTGTTTGGTAAGCAAACCTAACTAGATCGGTAGATCAATTGTTGTTTGTTGGAGGAAGCAAGAGACATAACTAATGAGGTAGATCGATCGACGCGTGGGGAAAACGACTTATAAGGACTTAGCTAGCTATATGTATAGCGGGAGATCGGTCGGCGTACGTCCATTTGTTAGAGGCAAATAAGGCCTGGCGAGATGGATAGACAGAGAGAATGGAGCTATGAGGTGGTGCGAGAGGCCCAGCTACTAGCTAGATAGGGGGAGGAGTGTGCGGTTGTGAGATCGATGAAAAGAGGGCGAGATTTTACACGTGTGTGTGACCGTATGAGAGACACGAGGCAAGGACACATAAAGGAGGAGATTGAAGGTGCGTGTGTATGTTGTAGGCAGACATTGCTGAAGAGGTTTATCGATCGGTGTGTGTCGGAAAGGAGTTGTGGAGACTGTGGGAGAACAATCTAAAGAAAAAAAATGAATGTGCGTGATGGATAGAATGCCGAGGGAGGGGGGGGCGAGGAGGGCGTGTTCATGCATGAGAGAAAGTTAGTGGTAGCTACAAAGGCTAGAGGATTGTGTGGGTGTAGGAGACTAACAAAGATCATAATTTGATATGAAAGTGGATTCATATATTTGAATAGGAGATCATAGTGTTTTAAACATATGCATGCATGAATATAGTGGTGATACGCGTGTTGTGGTTTTGCACATGTTGTACCATAAATGTGATAATGCATGGCGTTTGCAACTCACACCTAAATGTCGAACAATCTAAACCATACTATACATCGAACAATCTCACATTTTATTTGAATTTGTGATAATGTGTGGCGTTTGCTGCTTACAACTAAATATTGAACAATCTAAACAATACTATATATCGAACATTCTCACATTTTATTTGAATTTGTGGTAATATAATGTGTGGTGTTTGCAACTCACATCTAAATACTTGTAGGCATAGGGGGCGGGGCACCATACATAATGTGATAAACACATTATACATATGAGACATGGTTTAGATTATGAAGATCTAGCTAGAGCTTGAAATGTACTATGATTTGAAATCAACATAAAGTGGATTCAAAAAATCGAGTTCGAGTTCATATAGTACACATAGTTCATATGTAACTCGAGACTAATCATGTGGTGTGCTGTGAAGATAATAGAGAAACGATGGTTTAACTTGATAATAATGACGATTGTAGATCTTATTAAAACAGAGAAATGAATTCAAATGCTTTGACATCACAACAATCATTATTGTAGATCTTATTCAAATAGAGAAATAAATTCAAATTTAGTTCATATTGAAGCGGTAGTATATACGTTTGGAATGCACTAAAACGTTCATTTGAGTAGTAGGTTGCATGCATTATACACGTAGCAAAATATTTTAATTGAACATAACATGAATTCAAAGTTTTGAATGACATTTGTAGTGCAAATTGATTTGGTACAATACACGTTAGGCTTGTACAAAAATTTCAACCCACGCCTCGTTAGCCCGAAATATTTAAGATATATCTTTGTGTCATTGTGCTCCGACAACACCCTCCATCTCAACCCGCGCCTTGCTATTCCAAAATTACAACGCGTGCGAAAACTCCCACCTCTTGTGAAATCCCGACACGCAAAATGCCCGTGATACCCCTGAACCGAAAGAACCGCCTCAAATCGGTGGGGGGTACTTTTGTAACTTACCCCATATTTCGGACAAGCGCGTCCCTAAGCCATGGTTCCCCACTCCCATCCCATCTGCCCACCCATTCGTACACCGAGGCCAGGAAAACCCACAAAGCCCCACACCCTCCTCCGTTCGCCACCCAGCCGGAGCCTCTTCCCCGATGATGTCGTCCACAACAACACCTCGACGTCCCTCATCCATCGTACCAGATGAGAATCCGTCATCGATCTGGTCGTCCTACCGGTTCAGCCATCCCGTCCTCCACCTCCAAGGAGCTACCCCGATGTTCCCCTCGTCTTTCGTTGTCAGGCCCCCAATCCTAAGCCACATCGATCTAGCATGTAACACATCATATCACTTTGCAGCCTCACGCACGGTATTCCCACGGGTGCCACCTTACCTGGCCCGGGACCGTTTGCGCCTTTTGGCTCACGTATATGATAGTGTCGCTAGCATCCATATGATAGAGAACCCAGGCCGACATGGCTAGTCGTGAACCCAAAGCGGCACTAACCCATGGGGACAGGCATACATGAATCAACTTCGAGCATGTCGGTCAGCAGCGTGTGAATCCGGGCTGTAGCACTGGGCTAACAGGACTCCGGTAACCCGGGCTGTAGCAGGCTAGGCAGGACTCCGGATGTCACCGCGTGACATTTCCCCGAAGGGACAGACACAAGAACGAAGTGAAACACATGCCGGCCAGTCAAGTGTCCTGAACAGCAGTGCTGGGCTAGCAGGACTCCGGTGAACCGGGCTGTAGCGGACTACTATGGCTCATGGAAGCACTAGACTACATTTCCCCATAAGAGAGGCTGCCAAGGATAAACAACTAGATTGTCGGATCCCACACATACCAAGCATTTCAATCATACACACAATATGCTCGATATGTGTAAATACAACATGGCATCACAACATAACTCTACAACTCAAAGTATTATTCATTAGGCTCCGAGGAGCGAGATATTACAAACATGGGTCTCATGAACCAACATTCAGAGCATACAAGCAACAAGCACATGCGGAAGCTTAACATGTCTGGGTACAGACATCTACAAATGAAAAAGGCTGAGCAGCCTGACTATCTACCAGATCCTGCCGAGGGCACACGATCGTAGCTGAGGTAACAAGCTAAACGTCGAAGTCCACGCGGAACTACTAGCGAGACTGACGTCTCTCTGCAAAACATAAAATGGGCAAACGTGAGTACAAATGTACCCAGCAAGACTTACATCAGAACTATCTACATATGCATCAGTATCAAAAGGGGGGCGGAGTTTAACTGTAGCAAGCCAGCTTTGACTCGGTGGCTATCCTGAACTACGACTGCAAGTAACTCTTTTGAGGTGGCGCACACGAGTCCACATATTCACCATACCAATACACCACTATGGATCTGCTCCCGTCTTCCTACGAGAACGCGATCCATAGCACTCACGCTTATCTTGCACATTTTAGAGTATCCACTTTCACTTGTCTATGAACTGTTATAGGCAACCCAGAAGTCCATTACCGCGGACACGGCTATTCGAATAGATGATGTTAACCCTGCAGGGGTGTACTTCTTCACACACGCTCTCACCACTTATTGCCGTTTACACGACATGTACTCGGCAACCTTCAAGCGGAAGCCCAGCGAGGGTGTCGGCCACGGCCTACCTAAACACTCAAGTCTCTAGTCCAGGTTTATCGCCTATTCAGGTTCCATCCGCAGGGAGTCCGTCCGAGGCTTCCACATACGGCCCCGAACGATGTGTACAGGGTTCCGAGACACCAAACGGGCGCCCGGCATGCCCGGCCACGTGCCTACCGCAACACAGCCCACCCCTCGGTCAGTGCTGTGCACGGCCCCCAGCATACTACAAACACCAGAAACTACTTGCAACTCCTGGACAGAGGACAAGAGTGATTAAGAAGCCGAGAGAGTCAATTAAGGATCCCAATGTGTGGTAGTAACTGTTTCATGGATCACAAACACAGAACTCAGTTCCTGAGGACGACTTCAATGAGACAACCCACCATGTACTCCTACATGGCCTCTCACCGCTACCTTTACCAAATCGAATTCACACACTTAGCTCTCACCAGTAGGACATGTTCACCACTTTCCAACTCATCCCCGATGAATCAGACCCGACTCAACTCTAAGCAGTAGCAGGCATGACAACAAACATGAATGAGTAGGCACATCAAGGCTCAAGCAACTCCTACTCATGCTAGTGGGTTTCATCTATTTACTGTGGCAATGACAGGTCATGCAGAGGATAAGGGGTTCAACTACCGCAACATGTAACAGTTGAATCGTTGTTGTCCTAATGCAGTAAAGGAGAGGAGGAGCGAGAGAGTGGGACTGTATCAGAATGAACAAGGGGGTTTTGCTTGCCTGTCACTTCTGAAGATATCGTTGGGTCTTCATCAGTGTCAACGATCACAGTGTCGGTATAACGTCTATCGAGAGGGGACAACCACCGGCAACAGAGAAGGAACACAATCAATGCAATGCACAACATGATGCATGACAATGACATGGCAATATGTTGTTGATTGAGCTAATGCAACTAGCAAGACAATTAAATGAAGTTGGTTTGAACCCAAAGTTCAAATTCAAACTCCACATGTGGTTATTTAAATACCATTCATTTGATTTGTCCTAAACAGTGGCCTTAAGTTGTTCTAACATGCATGAAAATGGTACAGATGGATTCCTTGAATTTTTCTGATAATTTTTCATATATAATTTATTTCATTTGGAGCTACGGTTGATTTTCTATGATTTTTAGAAGTTTTGCTAAATTTCTGGAATTTTCTGAATTAATTTAAATCTAGAAACCATTACTGCGTCAGCATGACAACAACATTGCGCCAGCAGGTCAACTGGGTTGACCCAGGTCAAACCTGACGCATGGGACCCAATAGTCAGTGTCTTAGGGCTGGTTAGGGTCATAGACATGTGGGCCCAGTCAACGTCCACGTCAGCTTGGTCAAAGCTGACACGTGGGCCCACTGAGGTTAGTTAAAACTAAACAGAAAATGTAATCTATGTTAATTAAGGCGTGGGGCCCATGAGTCAGTGGCCTAGGGGTTAGTTTAGTGGGGTCATTAGTGGCTAATGACAGCGCCACGTTGGCTTCGCCGGAGTTCCGCCGACGGCGACCAAAATGCGGCGGAGGGCTTCGGGATTTCGCTACGGGGGCCGGTTTGGTGCATGGGAAGCATCTACGGGGAGCTAGCCGGGTGGCGCATCCAATGGTGGAGGTAGTCGTAGCTGGGGTGGCCTGCAGAGACACCGGCGACGAGTGAGGCGGCGGCCGGTGCTTGGGTTGATGCGGGCGCAGGGCTGCAGGGTACGGCGAGGCCAGCTAAGGGGATCTACAGCCTCCTAGGAGCAGCACGAGCATGATGACGCGCTCGGTTTCGAGCCTCAGCGGCTGCAGCAACGGCGGTGATATCATCGGCGACATGGAGCTCTCGGTTCCGGCTGCGGAGCTAGCTAGAGGATGCGCACGACGACGAGGTAAGGGCAGTTTCGATCGGGGGCTCACAGAGGATCGTTTGGCGCAGAAGGCGAGGCCGGGGTGGGTCGAGGCTGAGCAGGACGCCGAGAGGGATCTCCGGCGACCGAGGTTGAAGAAGATGGTGGTGAGGGCGTTCGGGGGCGTCCGGCATCATGTAGCTTGGTGGAGAGGATGAGGCAGACGTGGCGGAGCTCGAGGATAGGTCGGAGAGGCTCGAGGGCGGCTGTGGCGCGACTACGGTGGCGACGAGCTCGGGCGTGCGTCGGCCATGGCGTGAAGAGAGTGAGGGGGCGAAGGGGAAAGAGTGAGAGAGGGGTCGGTGGGTTCCGGAGGCCACTGGGAGACGATCCCAGCATCGCGCTGGCCAAGGAGGGGCCAGGCAGGCAGCTGCGTGCCCGCACACGCGAGTGCCGTGCACGGCTTCCGCTCTGCCTTCTAGCGAGATGGGGAAGACAACTGGCAGGGGAGGTGGCTAGGCTGGGCCGGCTTCAGCAGCAGGCCGCACAGGTAGGCGCCAGGTAGGTTCTCTCTCTCTTTGCTTTCTGTTTTTGTTTTCTATTTATTTGCCTCTGTTTTGAGCTTAGGAAAAATACCAAGGCATTTCCTAAAATCCTGAAAATATTCATGGACACTTGCTGAATTATTTCAGTGGCCCAAAAATAGTTCCAACATTATTTGAGCATTTAAATTATTAATAGTGTTTAAATGCCCAAAGTCAAATAGCTTAAGATTTGATTCAAAAATCCAGGAATAGCCTATAAATATGTTCATCATTTTTGGAAGAGGTTTTCACCTTTAACAGAAATCATGAACATTTCCAAACGGCATTCTGGGTTATTGAAAATATTTTTAGGGAACCTAGTTAAATTTCATTTGGTGCTAGGGTTTCAACAATCCCCATTTCAAATTTCTTTGGAATTTAAACATGATGGCATGATGAACAAGCAAAGTCAAGCAAGGGCTGAACTGGGGCTGTGACAGCTCACCCCCACTAAACAAGAATCTCGTCCCGAGATTCAAGACGTGAGGTAAGAAGACAGAGGGAGCACAAGCTAACATGGTCTTCACGATCCAGGTTGCACTGCATAGGAATGTTGACACGATCACCATCTTTGTCTCGATGTCTTGCTCTAAGAACTCCAACTAACATGACAATGAGAGGAAAGGGAAACTCCAGAAGGATCGATCTTCTCGAAGATCGAACAACTCAGGATCACTCATCGAGTGAGACATTGAAACATCTCTCGAGCTGAGACACGAAACACATCGAGAGGGATGGAAGAACAAGCGACGGGGTTTGATTTAGTGGGCAACAGTTCCACGCTTGGAAAGATGGTGGATGGTGTCAAGGTGGCGAGGAAATAATTGCCATGATCTCGTAATGGGGCACCTTGGAAAAATGACTCGTTGAACTGTTCCCTTAAGTGGCAAAAAATTTACTTTTGATCCATAGATCATTGGAACTCTTCATACCAGCTTAAGGCAATCGCAAATGATCGTTCAAGGAGGTTCGAAAGAATGGCATACCCATACTAGAATGGACGATGTGGACTACCTTGTTGAAGACAACGCAATGGATGATTTTGCTTGCGCGTGCTCTCAAGAACTTGAGCATTTCCATATTCATCAAGGTTCTACCAACATCCGCGTCGAGGATCCTGGCAACACATCTTACTACCTTGACGAATAGTGATGGACAATGCAGATGCATAGAAAGACACCCCTTTCTCAGATTTCACCTTAGCGAGGCCAAGGGAACGAAATATGGATGATCGACCAAGAGACATTTAGCACCCCGCTTCTAATGTTCTCCTTGATGTGCTAGCGCAACCCATTTTATAGATATGGTTTGATAACTAGAACATCAAGTAAAAGGTCGGACTTCAGGAACACAAAAATCCATAATGAACAACTATTGGAATAAATTCTACGAGATCCTTATGGGGAGGTGGCCAACTTTCTCGATCAAGATACTACAATAATAAGTCTTCCGGTTGGGCGTGTTGGCCACAACATCCACTTTACCGGGTTACAGGGAGACAAATATTATAGTTCTTGAGGAACATTCCAACCATCATATCTGCCTGAGATTCAGATCCGGTTGGTGATAGGATACTTCAGACTCAGCATGTTTGAAAAGAAAGTTTGCAACACAGATTGACGAGATGATGTTGCGAGATTCTCGGGAAATGAACTACGATAGTAAGCTCCAAAAATGAACTGGTTCTGCTAAACACATGTGATTACGCTGTCCCAGACAAGCATGACCACATAGTAGTCTTATGATAAAACACTACCGAGTTCAGGTGGGGAACCATCATCTAGGGTAACGAAGTCTTGTGCATGACCTAGGATTTGCACAACAACTCCTTTTCCTTGAACAAATCAAACAGTGGCTTGGTGTGCTAGGGACACATATAGAACGAAGGTTGCAAGTCTCCGAACCACAGAATACTTCGCACGTATGCATGACCGATTTGGGATGATTCCAAAAGAAGCAACATTGACTTTCTCGAGTCCACGGAGGCAACTTGCATCAGATGCACATGAATTTAGAGGAAGTCACTACTTTTATCCAAACATATGCTTCATGACGAAACACGAAGAAATGCTTACACGAGTTTCCAACACTAAGTTGATGTTCAACATGAGTCATGGGGGGAGACAAAATGCTGCTGATGGGCTCAACAACAACTCATCGGAATTCCTTATCACTAGATTTCCACCATCATGTGAACATGGTGATAGCATTAGTCAGACCAAAAGATGTAATGGTGTATGCTCGAGGGATCAACCACGAGTAAAACAACATTACGAACATCGTTGGTTCTGATTGGACTTGACGATAGCCCATACTCAAGTCAAAGTTTTGACAAGGCAATAGATCCAACAACTGATCACGGGGACCAATCGATGGAGATATCATCTTTCTTCAACACACGCACACAAAAAGATATCCCTTAACATGAACTAAATCAGACAAGCTTTTATCTTCCAACTCTCCAAGTTGTTGTTTAGCTTAACCAACCAGCTCAGGGATATCCAACACGGATTCTTGAAGAAGGGGTGGTTTACAAGAAAACCAACTTAATCACGAACTCAACATAGCGGTCAGGTGACAACCCGGTAATACTTCCGAGAAGATATTCGGAACATCACGAACCACCGATAAGTTACTAAGCTCGAGAACAATCTTGCATTTCAGGGCAAGATGATATGATCAAAATAGTGAGGGATTGACACAATCCTAACTCAAGTGCACCAGAAATAAGGACTAGGTAGCACATTCTATCTTAGAATGATGAGTCAAAACCCAACACGCTAAGAATGAGAATATTGTCCATTTACTACCAAGCAACTAGTTGCTAGGAGTATTGATTTCACACATCATGGTTCACTTGTCGGTACTCCGGTTGCAACAGCACGGAACCGAGGAGAGAATGATGATGGCGAGAAGTATCACTGCGTCAAGCATGCATAAGAGATGGTGCAATTCTCATGACAATCCTGACATAAAGGGGGTAATACTCCGAGGTAGAACAGAACAAAAGCTGGATTGGCATTTTGATCTGCGGAATACAACTACTTTGACCAGTCCAAGAAATGGATGAGGTGCTGGAGTTTGTTTCTCCTAGTCATTCCAGAATAGAATGGCTTGATGGACCACAAGAATAATAGGCATCGATAACACGAATGCACAACTAAAGAGGGACAACTCAAAGGAACATATAACTTTCTGAGTTGTGGATGCATAGATTAGTATGTCGAATCAAGTTCAACAGGTTTCTTCCGGATAACCCATGCAGAAAGGTAGAACTGACAGAATCACAATTATGAATGGAGAACTCCTCAAGAGTACTCTGATTGTGATATTTTGGTTCAAAGAACTTCTGCCATAACGGTTCATAGTATTTGGAAGAAGGAACTACCACGGACCTCGGGGACTAATGCAAAGGTTACTAATATCCTAAAGGAACTAGCAAACACTATCGACATGAGGTAAGTAGAGTGAATCTCGGGTTCAAAACCCAGGAGTAGAATGCCTACTACTAAGTGGCACCACGGGATGCTTTCGAGAATGGTGGCCAGAATCATCACACCGGGAATACAAAGTATTGCTAGATTACTGAGTGATTTTCTAAGACACCTAGGGTCATAATAATAGCTCCAGCATATATATTGAGGCAGTAGAGTACCTCAACTCACCGATTGGTGTGGTTAAACTGGCCCAAAGGAACGTCGGTAACGGGAAGAAGGAATTTGTAAATGCATCAGAACAGTTAGAAACCTGGGATGACTCGGACAGCATAACGGCTGTAAATGCTCAGAAAAAGATTGGAAACATTCACAATAATTTGCATAGTCACTTAACAACATCATATCAAGGTTCTGGTTCAGCTGACAACATACTAAAAGTAGTAGAAACTAAACTGGTCTTAATCCATCAATCCTATAAGTCTATGGATTAGTAACACGTCATCCTGATAGATAGATGAGAAGGCCTAGTTCTTAATCCCCGTAGAAAAGAAGAGGATGACTCAGATCAGAAGGGCATAAGGTAAAGGAGTAAAAAGAGCCTTATGTTCCCTTCCACAATTAATTCCCTTACATAACTAAAGCATTTCTAGACACGACTTCGACCAGTTTGGCTTGGCAATCCTACAGGCTGTCAGGCTCTCATACCAATGCTGTCAGGCCCCCGATCCTAAGCCACATCGATCTAGCATGTAACACATCATATCACTTTGCGGCCTCACGCACGGTATTCCCACGGGTGCCACCTTACCTGGCCCGGGACCGTTTGCGCCTTTTGGCTCACTTATATGATAGTGTCGCTAGCATCCATATGACAGAGAACCCGGGCCGACATGGCTAGTCGTGAACCCAAAGCGGCACTAACCCATGGGGACAGGCATACATGAATCAACTTCGAGCATGTCGGTCAGCAGCGTGTGAATCCGGGCTGTAGCACTGGGCTAACAGGACTCCGGTAACCCGGGCTGTAGCAGGCTAGGCAGGACTCCGGATGTCACTGCGTGACATTTCCCTGAAGGGACAGACACAGGAACGAAGTGAAACACATGCCGGCCAGTCAAGTGTCTTGAACAGTAGTGCTGGGCTAGCAGGACTCCGGTGAACCGAGCTGTAGCGGACTACTAGGGCTCATGGAAGCACTAGACTACATTTACCCATAAGAGAGGCTGCCAAGGATAAACAACTAGATTGTCGGATCCCACACATACCAAGCATTTCAATCATACACACAATATGCTCGATATGTGTAAATACAACATGGCATCACAACATAACTCTACAACTCAAAGTATTATTCATTAGGCTCCGAGGAGTGAGATATTACAAACATGGGTCTCATGACCCAACATTCAGAGCATACAAGCAACAAGCACATGCGGAAGCTTAACATGTCTGGGTACAGACATCTACAAATGAAAAAGGCTGAGGAGCCTGACTATCTACCAGATCCTGCCGAGGGCACCAGATCGTAGCTGAGGTAACAAGCTAAACGTCGAAGTCCACGCGGAACTACTAGCGAGACTGACGTCTCTCTGCAAAACATAAAATAGGAAAACGTGAGTACAAATGTACCCGGCAAGACTTACATCAGAACTATCTATATATGCATCAGTATCAAAAGGGGGGGTGGAGTTTAACTGCAGCATGCCAGCTTTGACTCGGTGGCTATCCTGAACTACGACTGCAAGTAACTCTTTTGAGGTGGCGCACACGAGTCCACATATTCACCATACCAATACACCACTATGGATCTGCTCCCGTCTTCCTACGAGAACGCGATCCATAGCACTCACGCTTATCTTGCGCATTTTAGAGTATCCACTTTCACTTGTCTATGAACTGTTATAGGCAACCCAGAAGTCCATTACCACGGACACGGCTATTCGAATAGATGATGTTAACCCTGCAGGGGTGTACTTCTTCACACACGCTCTCACCTCTTATCGCCGTTTACACGACATGTACTCGGCAACCTTCAAGCGGAAGCCCAGCGAGGGTGTCGGCTATGGCCTACCTAAACACTCAAGTCTCTAGTCCAGGTTTATCGCCTATTCAGGTTCCATCCACAGGGAGTCCTGCCGAGGTTTCCACATATGGCCCCGAACAATGTGTACAGGGTTCCGAGACATCAAACGGGCGCCCGGCATGCCCGGCCACGTGCCTACTGCAACATAGCCCACCCCTCGGTCAGCACTGCGCACGACCCCTAGCATACTACAAACACCAGAAACTACTTGCAACTCCTGGACAGAGGACAAGAGTGATTAAGAAACCGAGAGAGTCAATTAAGGATCCCAATGTGTGGTAGTAACTGTTTCATGGATCACAAACACAGAACTCAGTTCCTGAGGACGGCTTCAATGAGACAACCCACCATGTACTCCTACATGGCCTCTCACCGCTACCTTTACCAAATTGAATTCACACACTTAGCTCTCACCAGTAGGACATGTTCACCACTTTCCAACTCATCCCCGATGAATCAGACCCGACTCAACTCTAAGCAGTAGCAAGCATGACAACAAACATGAATGAGTAGGCACATCAAGGCTCAAGCAACTCCTACTCATGCTAGTGGGTTTCATCTATTTATTGTGGCAATGACAGGTCATGCAGAGGATAAGGGGTTCAACTACCGCAACATGTAACAGTTGAATCGTTGTTGTCCTAATGCAGTAAAGGAGAGCAGGAGCGAGAGAGTGGGATTGTATCGGAATGAACAAGGGGGTTTTGCTTGCCTGGCACTTCTGAAGATATCATTGGGTCTTCATCAGTGTCAACGATCACAACGTCGGTACAACGTCTATCGAGAGGGGACAACCACCGGCAATAGAGAAGGAACACAATCAATGCAATGCACAACATGATGCATGACAATGACATGGCAATATGTTGTTGATTGAGCTAATGCAACTAGCAAGACAATTAAATGAAGTTGGTTTGAACCCAAAGTTCAAATTCAAACTCCACATGTGGTTATTTAAATACCATTAATTTGATTTGTCCTAAACAGTGGCCTTAAGTTATTCTAACATGCATGAAAATGGTACAGATGGATTCCTTGAATTTCTCTGATAATTTTTCATATATAATTTATTTCATTTGGAGCTACGGTTGATTTTCTATGATTTTTAGAAGTTTTGCTAAATTTCTGGAATTTTCTGAATTAGTTTAAATCCAGAAACCATTACTGCGTCAGCATGACAACAACATTGCATCAGTAGGTCAACTAGGTTGACCCAGGTCAAACCTGACACATGGGACCCAATAGTCAGTGTCTTAGGGCTGGTTAGGGTCACAGACATGTGGGCCCAGTCAACATCCACGTCAGCTTGGTCAAAGCTGACACGTGGGCCCACTGAGGTTAGTTAAAACTAAACAGAAAATGTAATCTATGTTAATTAGGGCGTGGGGCCCATGAGTCAGTGGCCTAGGGGTTAGTTTAGTGGGGTCATTAGTGGCTAATGACAGCGCCACGTTGGCTTCGCCGGAGTTCCGCCGGCGGCGACCAAAACGCGGTGGAGGGCTTCGGGATTTCGCTACGGGGGCCGGTTTGGCGCGCGGGAAGCATCTACGGGGAGCTAGCAGGGTGGCGCATCCAACGGTGTAGGAAGTCGGAGCTGGGGTGGCCTGCAAAGACACCGGCGACGAGCGAGGCGACGGCCGGAGCTCGGGTTGATGCGGGCGCGGGGCTGCAGGGTACGGTAAGGCCAGCTAAGGGGATCTGCGGCCTCCTGGGAGCAGCACAAGCATGATGACGCGCTTGGTTTCGAGCCTCAGCGGCTGCAGCGACGGCGGTGACATCGCCGGCGACGTGGAGCTCTCGGTTCCGGCTGTGGAGCTAGCTAGAGGATGCGCGCGACGACGAGGTAAGGGGAGTTTCGATCGGGGGCTCACAGAGGATCGTTTGGCGCAGACGGCGAGGCCGGGGAGGGTCGAGGCTAAGCGGGACACCGAGAGGGATCTCCGGTGACCGAGGTTGAAGAAGATGGTGGTGAGGGCATTCGGGGGCGTCCGGCATCGCGTAGCATGGTGGAGAGGAAGAGGCAAACGTGGCGGAGCTCGAGGATAGGTTGGAGAGGCTCGAGGGCGGCTGTGGCGCGACTACGGTGACGACGAGCTCGGGCGTGCGTCGGCCATGGCGTCAAGAGAGCGAGGGGTCGAAGGGGAAAGAGTGAACGAGGGGTCGGTGGGTTCCGGAGGCCATGGGGAGACGATCCCAGCGTCGTGCTGGCCAGGGAGGGGCCAGGCAGGCAGCTGCGTGCCCGCACACGCGAGCGCCGTGCACTGCTTCCCCTCTGCCTTCTGGCGAGAGGAGGAAGACAACTGGCAGGGGAGGTGGCTGGGCTGGGCCGGCTTCAGCAGCAGGCCGCACAGGTAGGCGCCAGGTAGGTTCTCTCTCTCTTTGCTTTTTGTTTTTGTTTTCTATTTATTTGCCTCTATTTTGAGCTTAGGAAAAATACCAAGGCATTTCCTAAAATCCTGAAAATATTCATGGACACTTGCTGAATTATTTCAGTGGCCCAAAAATAGTTCCAACATTATTTGAGCATTTAAATTATTAATAGTGTTTAAATGCCCAAAGTCAAATAGCTTAAGATTTGATTAAAAAATCCAGGAATAGCCTATAAATATGTTCATCATTTTTGGAAGAGGCTTTCACCTTTAACAGAAATCATGAACATTTCCAAAGGGCATTCTGGGTTATTGAAAATATTTTTAGTGAACCTAGTTAAATTTCATTTGGTGCTAGGGTTTCAACAATCCCCATTTCAAATTTCTTTGGAATTTAAACATGATGGCATGATCAACAAGCAAAGTCAAGCAAGGGCTGAACTGGGGCTGTGACATTCGTGCCACCTCCATTCCCACACCACCATCTTCACCTGCACCACCGGAAGAGCATCATCATCACCATTTCCTCGGATGAAGCTGTGGCCTAATCGGCGCCACCAAATAGGTTATACACTAATCGCCGCATTTTCTTCTTGATTCGATCTCACGGTGCTGTCAGCGCTCGGTCCTGAGCCGACATGGCGCGGCTCCATCCACGGTGGCGTCACCGGCCACATTCTCCACGGTGCTGCTCCCTCAGCGGCGACGTCCACATCAGTAGGAGATGCTGCTGCTTTAGCTCTCGCTCGCGCTGCTGCTCTGCTCTTTCTCTCGGTCCCCCGCCGTGTCTGCTCTTGCTCTTGCTCTTGCTCGCGCTGCTGCTCTCGCGCTTGCTCTTGCTTGAGATGCTGCTCTGATTTAGCTACACTTCAGTCGACTGAATCGACTTTTGGGTCATTCGACTTTCAGGGGGTAGGGGGCTCGCTGGAGTTAAGGAAGAACCAGGCGCAGCGGGGAGGGGGGCTCGCCGGAGAGGTACCCCACTATCTATCTTAGGGTTAAGGGTGGGGGCGGTGGTCGCCGGCGGTGGTGGGGCAGTGGCGTGGGGATCGCCAGAGAAAAAGCTCGGCATGGGGGGCCTAGAGGGATGGACGGGGCAGCGGCGGACCGACGGTGGGGAGTGTTTTCGAGGCGGGCGGGGCGGCGCACCGCCGGCCACGAGCGGCGGGGGACGGCTGTTTGGCCGGTGGTGGCTGGAGGCTCAGGGGGGTGGAGGTTGAAGATGAACTGCCGGCCCTTGATTTCGTATCCAATGGCTGCAAAATCGACTGACCAGAGATGAAAAAGTCAGTCGACTGACATGTAGCCTCACCTCTAGCGCGTTCAGTTTCGACAGTAAAATTCAGTTTCGACAGTTAAGTTCAGTTTCGACAGTTAAATTCAGTATCGACAGTTAAGTTCAGAGATGACGGCTGCTGTATTTTACATCTAGCACTTTATGGTTATGTATTTTACGTCATCCATTGGAGATGCTATTAGAATTCCACTCAGGTTAACGTTGTCTCTCTTGTCCCGCTTCAGCCTCGGCGTCATACTGTCAGGACCCCGACTCAATGCCACATCGATCTAGCATGTAACACCTCATATCACTTTGCGGCCTCACGCACGGTATTCCCACGGGTGTCGCCTTACCTTTGCCCGGGACCGTTTGCGCCTTTTGGCACACGTATATGATAGTGTCGCTAGCATCCATATGATAAGGAGCCCGGGCTGACATGGCTAGTCGTAAACCCAAAGTGGCAGAAACTTACAGGGACAGGCATCCATGACCCAGCATCGAACGTGTCGGTCATCAGCGAGTGAATCCAGGCTGTAGCACTGGGCTAGCAGGACTCCGGTGAACCGGGCTGTAGCGGGCTAACAGGACTCCGGTATTCATCGCATGACATTTCCCCGAAGGGACAGACACAGGAACGAAGAAGGACACATGCCGGCCAGCCTAAGTGTTCCGGAGCAGTAGCAAGCTACCATGGCTCAGTGGAAGCACTAGGAGACATTTCCCGGTAAGAGAGGCTACTAAGGATAAACAACTAGATAGCCAGATCCCACACATACCAAGCATTTCAATAACATACACACAATATGCTCGATATGTGCAAATACAACATGGCATCACAACATGACTCTATGACTCAAGTATTTATTCAATAGGCTCCGAGGAGCGAGATATTACAAACATAGGTCTCATGACCCAACATTCAGAGCATACAAGTCAAAACACAAACGGAAGCTATCATGTCTGAGTACAGACAACTATAAATGAAAAAGGCTGAGAAGCCTGACTATCTACCAGATCCTGCCGAGGGCACAAGATCGTAGCTGAGGTAACAAGCTAAAGGTCGAAGTCCAAGCGGAACTACTAGTGAGACTGAAGTCTCTCTGCAAAAACATAAATTAAGCAACGTGAGTACAAATGTACCCAGCAAGACTTACATCAGAACTATCTACATATGCATCATTATCAACAAGGGGGGGGGTGGTGGAGTTTAACTGCAGCAAGCCAGCTTTGACTCGGTGGCTATCCTGACACTACGACTGCAAGTAACTCTTTTGAGGTGGCGCACACGAGTCCACATATTCACCAAATCAATACACCACTATAGATCCGCTCCCGTCTCCCTACGAGAACGCCATCCATAGCACTCACGCTTATCTTGCGTATTTTAGAGTATCCACTTTCACTTGTCTATGAACTATGCAAGGGGTCCAAGTTTCCATATCCGAGGAATCCGGCTATTCGAATAGATGATGTTAACCCTGCAGGGGTGTACTTCTTCACACACGCTTTCGCCACTTATCGCCCTGTACACGTCATGTACCTCGGCAACCTTCAAGCGGAAGCCGGGCGAGGGAGTCGGCCACGACCTGACTAACCGAACAAGTCTCTAGTCCAGGTTTATCGCCTATTCGGGTTCCATCCGCAAGGAGATCCGGCCGGGGTGTCACTCACGGCCCCAAACGATGTGAGCAGGGTTCCCAAGCCCACCATCCGGGTGCCACTTGGTACACCGTGCCATTGTGCCTAGTCTGTCCCAAGCCCACCTGTACCGGGTGCCACTTGGTAGACTACTAACACTACCTACAAACACCAGAAACTAGTTGCAACTCCTGGACAGAGATCAAGTTGATTAATAAGTCGAGAGAGTCAATTAAGGATCCCAATGTGTGGTAGTAGCTGTTCATGGATCACAAACACAGAACTCAGTTCCTGAGGACGGCTGCAATGAGACAACCCACCATGTACTCCTACATGGCCTCTCACCGCCACCTTTACCAAATCATGTTCACACACTTAGCTCTCAACAGTAGGACATGTTCACACGCCTCTAATTCATCCCCGATGAATCAGACCTGACTCAACTCTAAGCAATAGCAGGCATGACAAACAAACATGAATGAGTAGGCACAGCAGGGCTCAAACAACTCCTACTCATGCTAGTGGGTTTCATCTATTTACTGTGGAATGACAGGTCATGCAAAGGATAAAGGGGTTCAGCTACCGCAGCAAGTAACAGTTGAATCATTGTTGTCCTAATGTAGTAATAGAGAGCAGGAGCGAGAGAGTGGGATTTTATCGGAATGAACAAGGGGGTTTTGCTTGCCTGGCACTTCTGAAGATAGCATTGAGTCTTCATCAGTGTCAATGATCACAACGTCGGAACAACGTCTACCGAGGGGGAACAACACCGACAAACACAGAAGAAACACGATCAATGCAATGCACAATATGATGCATGCTATGACATGGCAATATGAATGTGTTTTGGGCTAATGCACCTAGCTATGATTTAAATGAAGTTGGTTTGAATACATGATTCAAATTCCAACTCCATATATGATTATTTAAATGCCCTTTATTTGTTTTGTCCAAAACAGAGGAAAAACATTGTTCAAACATGCATGAAAATGGTACGGATGGATTCCTTGAATTTTTCTGATAATTTTTCATATATAAATTATTTCATTTGGAGTTACGGTTAATTTTCTATGATTTATTGAAGTTTTAGCTATTTTCTGGAATTATTAAATCATTTAAGATTTATTTAAATTCCAGAAAGGAATTATTGCGTCAGCATGACCTCATAGTGACGTCAGCAGGTCAACGGGCGCCGTCCAGGTCAAACTGACCTATGGGCCCTGCGTGTCAGTGTCTGGACTAACTAACCTAATTAAAATTAACCCTAACTAACTTGGTTAGCCGGGCGGGGCCCGCATGTCAGTGGCTCATCTAATTAGCTAAGTTAATTAACACTAACTAACCTAACACTAATTAAGCAGGCGCCTGGGCCCACACGTCAGGGGAGGTCAAACCCCGGGCCGATCAGGTCAAACCTGCCGGCGACTTGTCGCCGGCGACGACAGAAACGGCGGGGCGGCTCGGGATTGCGATACAGGGAACCATTCGAGGCGCCGTTGGGCTCTACGGAAAGTTGGCGATCCCGCGCATCCAACGGTGCAACCGGGGCGAGCTGGGGTGGCCGGAGCTCACGGCGGCGCCGACGTTCGGGTGAACTGGGTTTCGGGGTTAGGGAGCACGACAGGAGGCAAGGAGGGGTGTTACGACCTCCTGGGGTTGCACTGAGCACGGCCGCGTGCTCGGTTGCAGCTCTAGGCAACGGTGGCTACGGCGGCGACATGGCCGGCGGCGAAGAGCTCTCGGCTTCGACGGATTCGATAGCTACGCGATGCAAACGAGGCAGGGGAGAGAGGGGAAAGATTCCGGTGCTCACGGTGAACTCGCAGAGCAGACTAGTGGGCTCGGGGATGGCTTGGTGACGACGAAACAACGACGGCGATCTCGAGCGGCCGGAGATGGGGAAGATGGCGTGGGCGGCGATGCAGGGCGTCCGGCGGGGCATGGGTTGGTGGGGAGGAAGAGGGGGTCGAGGCGGAGCCTCTGGGCGCAACGACGAGGCGAGGCAGTGGCTGTGGCCACGGCGACGCTCGTCGGCGGCGACGGACGCGTTCGGTGGTGGAAAGAACAGAGGAGGTGAGAGCGTTTGGGGGGAGAGAGAGGGAGTCCAGGGGGTCGGGGCAGCGCCGAGGAGATGACGCAAGGCGTCGCGGTGTCCAGGCGATGCAGACGAGCAGGGTGGTGGCGTGGCGAGCTCGGGCGCGTGCGCCGTGTCCCTCCTCTGCCTACTGGCGCGAGGAGGAAGGCGACAGAGAGGAGGAGGCGGGCTGGGCCTGCCAGCTAGGCCGCCAGGTAGGTTTGGGCCGGGTGGGCTGAGAGGTGAGCGCCAGGTAGGCTTCTGCTCCCTTTTTTTTATATTTCTGTTTTGTTTGTTTTATTAATTTATTTTGCCACTGTTTTGAATTTAAAATAATTCAAACAATGCCAAAAACTCCTCTGAATATTTTTATTTTGCTAGATGGACTTTTCGAAAAGCTTATAAAATATTTCAGGGGTATTTGAAATTATATTCTAATTATATGAATATAATTCAAATTCAAATAGCTACTGATTTAAATTCAAAGTCCCAAAAATAAATCCTTAAAAATGTTCAATATTTTGGTTGGGACCAGAACCCTTGCCAAAAATTATCAAACATTTAAGAAGAGCATTTTGGAACAATGAATGAGATTTTAGGGTTTTTGCCCTTCTATTATTTAAATTTTGAGGCTTCCAAATTTCCTCAGTTCAAGTTTCAAAAGTTTAAACATGATGCAACACCAGGCAGCACCAGAAGCTAGGGATGTGACAACTCACCCCCACTAAACAAAAATCTCGTCCCGAGATTCAAGTGTAGGGTAAGATGAAGGGGGAACGCAAACTAGTATAATCTTCATGATCCAGGTTGCACTTCATAGGAACGTTGTTTCGATCACCATCTTTGTCTCGATGTCTTGCTCTGAGAACTCTAGCTAATCATGACAAGAAGAGGAAAGGAAAACTCTAGAAGGATCGATCTTCTCGAAGATCGAACAACTCAGGATTAGCTCACGGAATGAGACATAGCAACCTCTCTTGAGCTGAGAGACGAAGCACACATCTAGAGGGATGGAGTGAAACGGATGACGAAGGTTTACTAGGTAGGCAACAATTCCACACCTAAGAGGGTGGTGAACGGTTGTCAACGTAGCGAGGAGTTAAGTTGACATGACACCATAATGATGCACCTTAGGGAAGGTGACTCGAAGATATATCCCCTTAAGTGGCAAAAAGAATTACCTTTGATTCAAAGATCATTGAAAACCTTTATACCAGCCTAAGGCAATTCTCAAGCGATCGTTTGGAGGGGTTCGGTAGAATGGCATACTCGGATTTGGATGATGTGGATTACCTTGTTGAAGACAACATAATGGATGAATTTGCTTACCACCGGAAATGGATGAGACCCGTGGTAGAATGGCACATTGGCGGTGCAAGCTGGGAACAAAATGCAAATGCTGGGAATGATTCTGGTAACTGGGGAAGAACCCAACAATAGAGAGTGAATTCACTGTTTGAAAAGGTCATAGCGTTGCCGAGGAAACTGAGAGCAAACCCAGCTAGTGCTGATGATAACACCTAGCGCTTGTGCGTGCTCTCAAGAACTTGAGCATTTCCATAATCATCAAGGTTTTACCAATATCCGTGTCAGGGATCCTGGCAACACAACATACTACCATGATGGCTAATGATGGATGATACAGACGCAAAGGAAGATAACACTTCCTCAGATTTCACCTTAGTGAGGCCAAGGAAGCAAAATCTGGATGATCGACCGAGAGACATTTAGCACTCCGCTTCTAATGTTCTCCTTGATGTGCTAGTGTAACCCATTCATAGAAATGGTCTGGTATCTAGAGCATCAAGTAAAGGTCGGACTTCGGAAACACAAAAATCATAAGGCACAACTAGGGAGTAAATCCTACGAAGTCCTTATGGGAAGGTGGCCAACTTCTCCAATCAAGATACTACAATAATAGGTCTTCCGGCTGGGTGTGTTGGCCACGACATCCACCTTACCGGTTATCGAGGGGCCAATATTATAGTTCTTGGAAAATGTTCCAACCATCATATCTGCCTGAGATTCAGATCTGGTTGGTGTCAGGATATTCCAGACTCATCGAGCCTAGGAAGAAAAATGAAAGTTTGCAACACAAATGGACGAGATGACGTTGCGGGATTCTCGGGAGATGAACTACGATAGCAAGCTACAAAACATGAGCTGGTTCTGCTACACACATGTGAACATGTTGTCTCAGACAAACATGATCACATGGTAGTCTTACAATAAAACACTACCGAGTTCAGGTTGGGAACCATCATCGAGGATGTCGAAGTCTTGTGCATGACCTAGGGTTAGCACATCAACTCCTTTTCCTTGAACAAATCAATCAGTGGCTTGGTGTGCTATGGAATACATATGGAGTGGAGGTAATTAATCTACCAAACCACAGTATACTTTGCACATGCATGACTGACTTGGGACGATTCCAGAGGAAGCAAAACTAACTTTCTCGAACCCACGGCGGCAACTTACATCAAATGCACGTGAATCAAAGAAAGTCACTTCTTTCATCCAGCATATACTTCATGAACGGGGCATGAAGAAAATGCCTATAATAGTTTCCAACACTAGGTTGATGTTCAACATGAATCATGGGGGAGACAAAATGCTGCTGATGGGCTCAACAACAACTCATCGGAATTTCCATATCACTGGACTTCCACCATCATGTGAACACGGTGATAGTATTGGTCAGACCAAAAGATGTAATGGTATATGCTCGAGGGATCAACCACGAGTAAGACAACATTACGAGCATCATTGGTACTGATTTGATTGACGATAGCCCACACTCAAATCAAAGGATTGATAAGACAATAGGTCCAGCAACTGATCACAGGGACCAATCGATGAAGATATCATCTTTCTTCAACACACACTACACAAAAATATCCCTTTGGAACGAACTAAGTTAGGCAAGCTTTTATCTTCGAATTCTCCAAGTTGTTGTCTAGCTTAACCAACTAGCTCAGGGGTATCCAACACGGATTCTTGGAGAAATAGTGGTTTACAGGAATAAACCAACTTGATCACGAGATCAACATAGCGGTCAGGCGACAACCTGGTGATACTTCCGAGAAGAAATTCGGAATATCATGAACCACCGGTATGTTACTAAGCTCGAGAACAATCTTGCTTTTCAGGGCAAGATGATATGATCAAATGAGCGAGGACTTGACAAAATCCTAACTCATCAATCAAAGAGTGCACCAGGAAATAAGGACTAGGTAGCACAATCTATCTTAGAATGGTGATTCAATAACCAACATGCTAAGAATGAGAATATTGTCCATTTACTACCAAGCAACTAGTTGCTAGGGGTACTGATTTCACACATCATAGTTCACCCGTCGGCATTCCGGTTGCAACAACACGGTAGCCGAGAAATGAATAATGATGGCGAGAAGTATCACTGCACCAAGAATTCATAAGATGATGTGTAATTCCTATGACTTTCTTGACATAAAGAGGGTAATACTTCAGGGTAGAACAGAACAAAAACTGGATTAGCATTTTGATCTGCGGAGCACCACTATTTTGACCCAATCCTAGATATGGATGAGGTACTGGAGTTTGTTTCTCCTAGTCATCCTGAATAGAATGGCTTGACGGACCACAAGAATAATAGGCATCGATGAACGATTGCACACATACTCTTGACTATCAATTGATAATCAAGGGTCAGAAGACAACTAAAGAGGGACAACTCAAAGGAACATACGATTTTCTGAGTTGTGGATGCATGGTTTAACATGTCGAACGAAGTTCGACATATTTCTTCCGGATAACCCACGCAGAAAGGTAGAACTGGCAGAGCCACAATATATAATGGAGAACTCATCAAGAGCACTCTGGTTGTGATCGTTCAGTTCAACGAGGAACTTCTGCCATAAGTAGTTCATGGTATTTGGAAGAAGAAGATACCACGGACTTCAAGGACTATCGCAAAGGTTACTAATAACTTAAGGGAGCTAGCAATTACTATCAACATGAAGTAAGTAGGGTGAATCTCGGGTTCAAAACCCAGAAGTGAAATGCCTACTAACTAAGTGGCATCACGGGATGCTTACGAGAATGATGGCCAGAATCATCACACTGGGAACACAAAACATTGCTAGATTACTAGGTGACTCCCTAAAACACCTAGGGTCATAATAATAGCTCCAACATATATGTCAAGGCAATAAAGTACCTCAACTCACTGATTTGTGTGATTAATCTGACCAAAGGCACATCGGAAACAGGAGGAAGGGATTTGCAAATGCATCCGACTATTTAGAAACCTGGGATGACTCGGACAGCATAACGGCTGTAAATGCTCAGAAAAGATTAGAGACATTTCACAAAAATGGTGGCATAACCACTCAGAAGCACAATATCAAGGTTTCGAGATCAACAGTTAACATACAGAAGTCGTAGGAACTGAACTCTAGCTTAAACCAACAATCTTATAAGTCTACGGATTAGTAACACGTGATCCTGATAGAAAGAAGAGAAAGCCTAGTTCTTAACCCCGTAGGAGAGATAAGATGACTCGGATCAGAGGGCATGAGGTATAAGGAGTAAAAGAGCCTTACGTTCCATCCCACAATCAATTCCCTTATATAACTAAAGCATTTCTAGACTCAACTTCGACCAGTTTGGCTTGGTAATCCTACAGGCAGCCTGGCTCTGATACCAACGCTGTCAAGACCCCGACTCAATGCCACATCGATCTAGCATGTAACACCTCATATCACTTTGCGGCCTCACGCACGGTATTCCCACGGGTGTCGCCTTACCTTTGCCCGTGACCGTTTGCGCCTTTTGGCACACGTATATGATAGTGTCGCTAGCATCCATATGATAAGGAGCCCGGGCTGACATGGCTAGTCGTAAACCCAAAGTGGCACAAACTTACAGGGACAGGCATCCATGACCCAGCATCGAACGTGTCGGTCATCAGCGAGTGAATCCAGGCTGTAGCACTGGGCTAGCAGGACTCCGGTGAACCGGGCTGTAGCGGGCTAATAGGACTCCGGTATTCATCGCGTGACATTTCCCCGAAGGGACAGACACAGGAACGAAGAAGGACACATGCCGGCCAGCCTAAGTGTTCCGGAGCAGTAGCAAGCTACCATGGCTCAGTGGAAGCACTAGGAGACATTTCCCGGTAAGAGAGGCTACTAAGGATAAACAACTAGATAGCCAGATCCCACACATACCAAGCATTTCAATAACATACACACAATATGCTCGATATGTGCAAATACAACATGGCATCACAACATGACTCTACGACTCAAGTATTTATTCAATAGGCTCCGAGGAGCGAGATATTACAAACATAGGTCTCATGACCCAACATTCAGAGCATACAAGTCAAAACACAACGGAAGCTATCATGTCTGAGTACAGACAACTATAAATGAAAAAGGCTGAGAAGCCTGACTATCTACCAGATCCTGCCGAGGGCACAAGATCGTAGCTGAGGTAACAAGCTAAACGTCGAAGTCCAAGCGGAACTACTAGTGAGACTGAAGTCTCTCTGCAAAAACATAAATTAAGCAACGTGAGTACAAATGTACCCAGCAAGACTTACATCAGAACTATCTACATATGCATCATTATCAACAAGGGGGGGGTGGTGGAGTCTAACTGCAGCAAGCCAGCTTTGACTCGGTGGCTATCGTGACACTACGACTGCAAGTAACTCTTTTGAGGTGGCGCACACGAGTCCACATATTCACCAAATCAATACACCACTATGGATCCGCTCCCATCTCCCTACGAGAACGCCATCCATAGCACTCACGCTTATCTTGCGTATTTTAGAGTATCCACTTTCACTTGTCTATGAACTATGCAAGGGGTCCAAGTTTCCATATCCGAGGAATCCGGCTATTCGAATAGATGATGTTAACCCTGCAGGGGTGTACTTCTTCACACACGCTTTCGCCACTTATCGCCCTGTACACGTCATGTACCTCGGCAACCTTCAAGCGGAAGCCGGGCGAGGGAGTCGGCCACGACCTGACTAACCGAACAAGTCTCTAGTCCAGGTTTATCGCCTATTCGGGTTCCATCCGCAAGGAGATCCGGCCGGGGTGTCGCTCACGGCCCCAAACGATGTGAGCAGGGTTCCCAAGCCCACCATACGGGTGCCACTTGGTACACCATGCCACTATGCCTAGTCTGTCCCAAGCCCACCATCCGGGTGCCACTTGGTACACCATGCCACTGTGCCTAGTCTGTCCCAAGCCCACCTGTACCGGGTGCCACTTGGTAGACTACTAACACTACCTACAAACACCAGAAACTAGTTGCAACTCCTGGACAGAGATCAAGTTGATTAATAAGTCGAGAGAGTCAATTAAGGATCCCAATGTGTGGTAGTAGCTGTTCATGGATCACAAACACAGAACTCAGTTCCTGAGGACGGCTGCAATGAGACAACCCACCATGTACTCCTACATGGCCTCTCACCGCTACCTTTACCAAATCATGTTCACACACTTAGCTCTCAACAGTAGGACATGTTCACACGCCTCTGATTCATCCCCGATGAATCAGACCTAACTCAACTCTAAGCAATAGCAGGCATGACAAACAAACATGAATGAGTAGGCACAGCAGGGCTCAAACAACTCCTACTCATGCTAGTGGGTTTCATCTATTTACTGTGGAATGACAGGTCATGCAAAGGATAAAGGGGTTCAGCTACCGCAGCAAGTAACAGTTGAATCATTGTTGTCCTAATGCAGTAATAGAGAGCAGGAGCGAGAGAGTGGAATTTTATCGGAATGAACAAGGGGGTTTTGCTTGCCTGGCACTTCTGAAGATAACATTGAGTCTTCATCAGTGTCAACGATCACAACGTCGGAACAACGTCTACCGAGGGGGAACAACACCGGCAAACACAGAAGAAACACGATCAATGCAATGCACAATATGATGCATGCTATGACATGGCAATATGAATGTGTTTTGGGCTAATGCACCTAGCTATGATTTAAATGAAGTTGGTTTGAATACATGATTCAAATTCCAACTCCATATATGATTATTTAAATGCCCTTTATTTGTTTTGTCCAAAACAGAGGAAAAACATTGTTCAAACATGCATGAAAATGGTACAGATGGATTCCTTGAATTTTTCTGATAATTTTTCATATATAAATTATTTCATTTGGAGTTACGGTTAATTTTCTATGATTTATTGAAGTTTTAGCTATTTTCTGGAATTATTAAATCATTTAAGATTTATTTAAATTCCAGAAAGGAATTATTGCGTCAGCATGACCTCATAGTGACGTCAGCAGGTCAACGGGCGCCGTCCAGGTCAAACTGACCTGTGGGCCCTGCGTGTCAGTGTCTGGACTAACTAACCTAATTAAAATTAACCCTAACTAACTTGGTTAGCCGGGCGGGGCCCGCATGTCAGTGGCTCATCTAATTAGCTAAGTTAATTAACACTAACTAACCTAACACTAATTAAGCAGGCGCCTGGGCCCACACGTCAGGGGAGGTCAAACCCTGGGCCGATCAGGTCAAACCTGCCGGCGACTTGTCGCCGGCGACGACAGAAACGGCGGGGCGGCTCGGGATTGCGTTACAGGGAACCATTCGAGGCGCCGTTGGGCTCTACGGAAAGCTGGCGATCCCGCGCATCCAACGGTGCAACCGGGGCGAGCTGGGGTGGCCGGAGCTCACCGGAATGAAGCTCACGGCGGCACCGACGTTCGGGTGAACTGGGTTTCGGGGTTAGGGAGCACGACAGGAGGCAAGGAGGGGTGTTACGACCTCCTGGGGTTGCACTGAGCACGGCCGCGTGCTCGGTTGCAGCTCTAGGCAACGGTGGCTACGGCAGCGACATGGTCGGCGGCGAAGAGCTCTCGGCTCCGACGGATTCGATAGCTACGCGATGCAAACGAGGCAGGGGAGAGAGGGGAAAGATTCCGGTGCTCACGGTGAACTCGCAGAGCAGACTAGTGGGCTCGGGGATGGCTTGGTGACGACGAAACAACGACGGCGATCTCGGGCGGCCGGAGATGGGGAAGATGGCGTGGGCGGCGATGCAGGGCGTCCGGCGGGGCATGGGTTGGTGGGGAGGAAGAGGGGGTCGAGGCGGAGCCTTTGGGCGCAACGACGAGGCGAGGCAGTGGTTGTGGCCACGGCGACGCTCGTCGGCGGCGACGGACGCGTTCGGTGGTGGAAAGAACAGAGGAGGTGAGAGCGTTTGGGGGGAGAGAGAGGGAGTCCAGGGGGTCGGGGCAGCGCCGAGGAGATGACGCGAGGCGTCGCGGTGTCCAGGCGATGCAGACGAGCAGGGTGGTGGCGTGGCGAGCTCGGGCGCGTGCGCCGTGTCCCTCCTCTGCCTACTGGCGCGAGGAGGAAGGCGACAGAGAGGAGGAGGCGGGCTGGGCCTGCCAGCTAGGCCGCCAGGTAGGTTTGGGCCGGGTGGGCTGAGAGGTGAGCGCCAGGTAGGCTTCTGCTCCCTTTTTTTTATATTTCTGTTTTGTTTGTTTTATTAATTTATTTTGCCACTGTTTTGAATTTAAAATAATTCACACAATGCCAAAAACTCCTTTGAATATTTTTATTTTGCTAGATGGACTTTTCCAAAAGCTTATAAAATATTTCAGGGGTATTTGAAATTATATTCTAATTATATGAATATAATTCAAATTCAAATAGCTACTGATTTAAATTCAAAGTCCCAAAAATAAATCCTTAAAAATGTTCAATATTTTGGTTGGGACCAGAACCCTTGCCAAAAATTATCAAACATTTAAGAAGAGCATTTTGGAACAATGAATGAGATTTTAGGGTTTTTGCCCTTCTATTATTTAAATTTTGAGGCTTCCAAATTTCCTCAGTTCAAGTTTCAAAAGTTTAAACATGATGCAACACCAGGCAGCACCAGAAGCTAGGGATGTGACACATACAACTCACCAGAGCTGCTCCACCGACGACACCCTCCATCACAGCGGAGCAGTACCTCGGGCTCAATCTCCAGACGCCTAAGATCTTCTTCCCCTCCTGTGAGAGCCAAGTCAACCGGAGCATCCTCACCGGCCAACACAATCACGCAAAGATCGACATGGCTTCTCCAAAGAGGTTGTACACTTGTTGCATCTCTTTTTTACTCTACACGTTATATATATTGTCCACTGAGCACACGGAGTAACGAGAAATACGATTATTTTATCCTACTATATGACAAGCAGTGAGGTACCAGGCAACTTAGCTATCCGTGATGGACTCTCTTGAATGCCATCATTATTTATCTCTGCGCGTTTGAGCTGTGCATTTGTCGATGGCCCTGGGAGCTGAGCTAGTAGGGCAGTGGCCTGGGTCCAAAGTAATAGAAGTAGCACAAAAACATTTTTTTAGTGTAGGATTTTCCTTGCTCAAGCCTGCCTACTAGAATCGCCAGTGCTTGAAAGGAAAAGTGGATGAAAAACATAGGATTTGGAAAGTTTCCGATGGTACTACTTTTCATGAATTTGGTGCAAAGGAATGGAGCAAAGGAAAACTGTAGGATTTGTTCCTTTAGTGTCTCCTTGAAAGAAAAACCGTAGGAATTTTAATTTCCACTTGTCCTCCTTTTCAAATTCCTATTCATGAAGCACAAGACCAAGAGATAGTAGCATAATAGCATTATAACCGTACATTTTCTTGTGGTTTGACTTAATCTCACCATGCTTGTTTGCATCATGTGTCCTTCCAATTCTTGTGAACCAAACACCCAGATTGGCAGAAATCTTGTGTTTTTAAATTCTCTGTTTTGCACGTGCATTCCTATCCTATTCCTGTCAATTTCCTATCCCTGCATTGTTAGAATCCTCAAATTCAAACAAGCCCTTACACAATTGCTTCTGTTACAGATATGTATCAAAGAAAACCTTGTGTGGTTTGTCCTGCTCCTGCGGTGCTGTGTTCCACCCCAGCTCAGCTCCTCCAATGACGGAAGGGTTCACCACAGCAGGGATCCGCTCTCCAGACTGTCTTTCGCTGCCTCAGATCTTTTTCCCGCCGCCAGCAGCCATGACAACTGCATTACCGTCATCAACTGAGCAGATGACCTTGAGGACTACACGGGTCCGCAAGAGAGGTCGCACTCTTCCGTGTCTGCTTACGTTATGCATCGCTTAATATGATGACATGCTACTTTATCATCCTGTTCACCTATTGGACTCCGAGTTAGGTCCAAACTTATGTTGAAACTTGAGTTTTTAAATGGTTGTGGGGTACATATTGGGCGCAACGGTCAGTACTATCTAGTTAATCTCGGGTGTCTACTATGAGTTTCATGTTGGGTGCAAACAAACATTAAAGGAGCCATTATCTGTATTTTTTAACTAAAGCTATTATCTGCCTGCTATCATTGATTTTGGGTCTATCCGCAGTTTGCTACCATCACTCTGGATTTGTGCATGCACTCCTTACATAATCTTACTATGTTTTATTCCTATGCATGTCAGTTATCGTACACAATGGAACTGAACATGTAGAGCAAAAGAGACGAGCCTTGCATGGCAATAAAATTTCATGCATACGTCGCACCATGATAGGCGCAAAGGCAGCCCCTCTCCACCCATTTTGAATCGTAATCAAGAGGAAGATAATTGTTCCGAGGGGGATTTAGAAGAAGAACACTCCTATTTACCCCATGAGGTCTTCTCTCTAACTTGGCATGCTGACGTTGGTAATATCATGCATATGGTGCCTTGCATTGCTTATTGTATACATCGAAGATGCCATCTTCTTAGTTTAGACATGCTTTGTGTCAATGCCATCTGTTTAGTTTCTTATCGTATATGTGAATCATGCAATGCCATCTTGTTTAGCCAGGCATCATATATGTGAATTTTGCAATGCCACCCTGGTTAGCCAGTCATCTTATATGTGAATTATATCATGACATCATTTTTTATTACATGTTAAATTTGTCAACAATTTTAGTACATTCAATTACTCTTCCTATGCATCAGCCATTCAGCACGGTCATGGAAAAATCTGGAGTGGAAACAAGGTCTTCAGAGCAGACAATGCTATCTGACGAAGCGCATGTCTTGCTGGTTACAGATAGCTCCTCAGAGGAGGATTCAGAGACAGATGACCAGTCCTATCCCCCCCGAGGTGCATGCTCTAACTTGGCAGGGTTATGTTGCTCATATCGTGCGTATGGTATCTTGCGTTGCTATGTCATTTGCTTAGTTTAGACATGCTTTGTGTGAATGCCACCTGTTTAGTGTCTAATTACCATATATGTGAGTTATGCAATGCCATCTTGTTGCAAGACATTATATATGTGAATTATGCAATGCTATCTTGTTGTAAGGCATTATATATGTGAATTATGCAATGCCATGTTATTTAGCCAAGCGTCATATATGTGAATTATATCATGCCATCCTTTTTTTGTATTTCTCATTGCTTTTGTCTACAATGTTTGTATATTCAACTACTCTTCCTGTGCATCAGCCATTTGAATTGGTGATGGAGAAATCTGGAGTGAAAACAAGGTCTTCAGAGCAGACAATGCTACCTACTGAAGCAGATATCTTGCTGGTTACAGATAGCTCTTCAGAGGAGAATTCAGAGGAAGATGACCAGTCCTATTATCCCCCTGAGATGTATGCTCAAACTCGGCAGCGTTATATTAGTCATATCATGCATATGTTGTATTGCAATGCTTAGTTTTTACATCATATACACGATATTGAATGTCATCTCCTTAGTTGACACATCATATATGCGATTGCCCTCTGCTCACTTCCTTAGTATATAAATCATATATTTGAATTATATCATGCCATGATGTTTACATAGACAACATGTATCTGAATTATGGCATGCCAACCCATTTTCTAAAGACATAATATAGTTATATCATCTCATCCTGTTTACATAGTCATCATATTTTGAATTATGTCATTCTATCCGTGAATTATATCATGCCATCATGTTTCCATCAACGACATGTTTGTGATTTATGGCATGCCAACCACTTTAATAGACACATCGTATAGTTATATCATGTCATCCTGTTTACATAGTCATCATATTTTGAAGTATGCCATTCTATCCTGTTTAGTTAGCCATCATACATGTGAAATTGTGTCATGCTATCCTGTTTAATTAGCCATCATACATGTGAAATTATGTCCTGCTATTCTGTTTGGTTAGACAACATAAATGTGAATTATTTCATGCCCTGTTTTCTTCCCTACTATCCATTGCACCTGTATCTTACAATGTCTGTACATTCAATTACTTTTCTTGTTTATCAGCCATTTCAATTGGAGGGGGTGATGGCAGTATCTGTGGGAGTAAAAACACGGTCTTCAGAAAAGATTGTGCTACGTGTCGATGGAGATAGAACCACGGTTGTACTTGCCCAAGAACCAGCCCCACCACACATAACCCAGACTCACGCATATTGTACCCCTCCTAGTTGGACAGAGAACCAACTACACCCCTTCTAACCCCAACCCCAGTAAATAATAACCCAGTTCCCGTTGACACAACATCGTCTCCACCACAGAGCACCCAAACACGAGCAGTTAGTAAGGCAACTCCAGTGCCCAAAGCACGAGGACCACCACTCCGAACCCCAAGTCAACGCTTAAAGCAGAAGAAGAATTGTTCTCAAGTTAGGTTCCATAGCTATGGTTCATACTACTTTGCTCTTGCATCACTGTATTTACTCATACCAACTAATTTCAAATTTGAAGGATGCAATTGAAACTCCAATGGCGCAATAGGTATGTTTTAAACCTGTTTCTTTAATGTGATTGGTGTTGTAACTTGCTCTATGTTGATTTTAGTTTCAATTGAATAAATAGTTATGTTCTCATGGCATGCACATTACAAGTGTTGTTATTGTTGTGTAGTTTCCCACACTTATATTCTGTTTATGCTGCTTTGTCTTAAATAGATATGATTCGAACTATATCTATCTTGATTTGGCAACATAAACTAGAATGATATAGACCATACAGTGACCATCCTATATAGATATATGTTTGTTTCATGTTGTTATCCTGTCCACCTTACTACTAAACTAGTTTACCAAAATGAGTTTCATATACTACATTGTAAACCTGTGATGTGTTTGTTTGTTTCTCTTTTAGAACGCGGATAAAATATTGGAGAAGAGTACCCCATTATGCAATGGTAAAGGAAGTAATGCAGATAAGGTTCAAGATAGTGAGACATCCCTGTTGGTCTCCAAGAAAGCTGATAAAAACTATATTGAAGACACTGAGAAAACCCGAAAGTCCTGTCTTGATGTAGTGTTCGAGTTACTGGCTACTACTGCCGGAACCAGCTCTTCGAACTTGCTGCCTGAATCAGTTTGGCTTCTTGAGTCTCAACTTCAAGTTGAAAGACATCGATCAAATGTTATGAGACAAGAAGCCGAAGGACTGAGGAAGTCCCTGCAGAATTCAGATGCATACTTTCTGGTGCAACAACAAGTGCTAGAGGATTTAAGCGCCAAACAAGAGAAAGTTAATAAGCTTGCTAAGCATCTTGCCAGGATTATGGGTACCGAGGATATTGTTTCTTGAGCTCTTCTGAAGTGGTTTCATTTCTGGACTTGTTTTGCTGCGGCGTTTATATGCTGCTTTGTTCCCTATATTTGCACTGGTGGCCAACTTTGATGCCCAGTGGATGTAATATGTGTAGGGGAACGTAGCAGAATTTTAAAATTTTCTACGCATCACCAAGATCAATCTATGGAGTCATCTAGCAACGAGGGAGAGGGGAGTGCATCTACATACCCTTGTAGATCGCGCGCGGAAGCGTTCAAGAGAACGGGGTTGATGGAGTCGTACTCGTCGTGATCCAAATCACCGATGACCTAGCACCGAACAGACGACACCTCCGCACTCAACACACATACGGTTGGGAAGATGTCTCCTCCAACTTGATCCAGCAAGGGGGAAAGAGAGGTTGATGAAGATCCAGCAGCACGACGGCGTGGTGGTGGAAGCAACGGTGATCTCGGTAGGGCTTCGCCAAGCTCAGGGAGAGGGAGGAGTGCCACAGGAGGGAGAGGGAGGTGCCAGGGGCTAGGGTGCGGCTGCCCTCCCTCCCCCACTATATATAGGAGCCCTAGGGGGGCGCCGGCCCTGGGAGATTGAATCTCCAAGGGGGGCGGCGGCCAAGGGGGGTGGAGTGCCCCCCAAGCCAAGTGGGGCGCCCCCACCCCTAGGGTTTCCAACCCTAGGAGCAGGGGAGGCCCATGGGGGGGCGCACCAGCCCACTAGGGGCTGGTTCCCCTCCCACTTCAGCCCATGGAGCCCTCCGGGATAGGTGTCCCCACCCGGTGGACCCCCGGGACCCTTCCGGTGGTCCCGGTACAATACCGATTACCCCCGAAACCTTCCCGATGGCCGAAACTTGACTTCCTATATATAAATCTTAACCTCCGGACCATTCCGAAACTCCTCGTGACGTCCGGAATCTCATTCGGGACACCGAACAACTTTCGGGTTACCGTTTGCTAATATCTCAACAACCCTAGCGTCACCGAACCTTAAGTGTGTAGACCCTACGGGTTCGGGAGACACGCAGACATGACCGAGACGACTCTCCGGTCAATAACCAACAGCGGGATATGGATACCCATGTTGGCTCCCACGTGCTCCTCAATGATCTCATCGGATGAACCACGATGTCGAGGATTCAATCGATCCCGTATACAATTCCCTTTGTCAATCGGTATGTTACTTGCCCGAGACTCGATCGTCGGTATCCAAATACCTCGTTCAATCTCGTTACCGGCAAGTCACTTTACTCGTACTGTAATGCATGATCCCATGATCAACCACTTGGTCACATTGAGCTCATTATGATGATGCATTACCGGGTGGGCCCAGAGATACCTCTCCGTCATACGGAGTGACAAATCCCAGTCTCGATTCGTGCCAACCCAACAAACACTTTCGGAGATACCTGTAGTGTACCTTTATAGTCACCCAGTTACGTTGTGACGTTTGGCACACCCAAAGCACTCCTACGGTATCCGGGAGTTGCACAATCTCATGGTCTAAGGAAATGATACTTGACATTCGGAAAAGCTATAGCAAACGAACTACACGATCTTTGAGCTATGCTTAGGATTGGGTCTTGTCCATCACATCATTCTCCTAATGATGTGATCCCGTTATCAATGACATCCAATGTCAATAGTCAGGAAACCATGACTATCTTTTGATCAACGAGCTAGTCAACTAGAGGCTCACTAGGGACGTGTTGTGGTCTATGTATTCACACATGTATTACGATTTCCGGATAACACAATTATAGCATGAACAATAGACAATTATCATGAACAAAGAAATATAATAATAACCATTTTATTATTGCCTCTAGGGCATATTTCCAACAGTCTCCCACTTGCACTAGAGTCAATAGTCTAGTTACATTGTGATGAATCGAACACCCATGCAGTTCTGGTGTTGATCATGTTTTGCTCTAGGGAGAGGTTTAGTCAAAGGATCTGCCACATTCAAGTCTGTATGTACTTTACAAATATCTATGTCTCCATTTTGAACACTTTCATGAATGGAGTTGAAGCAACACTTGATATGCCTGGTCTTCCTGTGAAACCTGGGCTCCTTGGCAAGGGCAATAGCTCCAGTGTTGTCACAGAAGAGAGTCATCGGGCCCGACACATTGGGTATGACTCCTAGGTCGGTAATGAACTCCTTCACCCAGATTACCTCTTGTGCTACCTTCGAGGCTGCCATGTACTCCGCTTCACATGTAGATCCCGCCACAACGCTTTGCTTGCAACTGCACCAACTTACTGCCCCACCATTCAAAATATACACGTATCCGGTTTGTGACTTAGAGTCATCCAGATCTGTGTCGAAGCTAGCATCGACGTAACCCTTTACGACAAGCTCTTCGTCACCTCCATAAACGAGAAACATATCCTTAGTCCTCTTCAGGTACTTCAGGATATTCTTGACCGCTGTCCAGTGTTCCATGCTGGGATTACTTTGGTACCTTCCTACCAAACTTACGGCAAGGTTTACATCAGGTCTGGTACACAGCATAGCATACATGATAGACCCTATGGCCGAGGCATAGGGGACGACAATCATCTTTTCTCTATCTTCTGCCGTGGTCGGGCATTGAGCCGTGCGCAATCTCGTACCTTGCAATACATGCAAGAACCCCTTCTTTAACTGATCCATTTTGAACTTCTTCAATATCTTGTCAAGGTACGTACTCTATGAAAGACCAATGAGGCGGCTCGATCTATCTCTATAGATCTTGATGCCTAATATGTAAGCAGCTTCTCCAAGATCCTTCATTGAAAAACACTTGTTCAAGTAGGCCTTTATGCTTTCCAAGAATTCTATATCATTTCCCATCAACAGTATGTCATCCACATACAACATGAGAAATGCTACAGAGCTCCCACTCACTTTCTTGTAAATGCAGGCTTCTCCATAAGTCTGCGTAAACCCAAACACTTTGATCATCTCATCAAAATGAATGTTCCAACTCCGAGATGCTTGCACCAGCCCATAGATCGAGCATTGGAGCTTGCACACCTTGTCAGCATTCTTAGGATCGACAAAACCTTCCGGCTGCATCACATACAATTCTTCCTTAAGGAAACCATTAAGGAATGCCCTTTTGATGTCCATTTGCCATATCTCATAATCATAGAATGCGGCAATTGCTAACATGATTCAGACGGACTTCAGCTTCGCTACGGGTGAGAAAGTCTCATCGTAGTCAACCCCTTGAACTTGTCGATAACCCTTAGCGACAAGCCGAGCTTTATAGATTGTTACATTACCATCCGCGTCTGTCTTCTTCTTAAAGATCCATTTATTTTCTATGGCTCGCCGATCATCGGGCAAGTCAGTCAAAGTCCATACTTCGTTTTCATACATGGATCCTATCTCGGATTTCATGGCTTCCAGCCATTTGTCGGAATCTGGGACCGCCATCGCTTCTTCATAGTTCAAAGGTTCACCGTTGTCTAACAACATGATTTCCAAGACAGGGTTGCCGTACCACTCTGGTGCGGAACGTGTCCTGGTGGACCTATGAAGTTCAGTAGCAACTTGATCTGAAGTTTCATGATCATCATCATTAACTTCCTCTCTAGTCGGTGCAGGCACCTCAGGAACAATTTCCTGAGCTGTGCCACTCTCCGGTTCAAGAGGCAATACTTCATCAAGTTCTACTTTCCTCCCACTTAATTCTTTCGAGAGAAACTCTTTCTCTAGAAAGGATGCATTCTTGGCAACAAAGATCTTGCCTTCGGATCTGAGGTAGAAGGTATACCCAATAGTTTCTTTAGGGTATCCTATGAAGACGCATTTTTCCGATTTGGGTTCGAGCTTTTCAGGTTGAAGTTTCTTGACATAAGCATCGCATCCCCAAACGTTTAGAAATGACAGCTTAGGTTTCTTCCCAAACCATAATTCATATGGTGTCGTCTCAACAGATTTCGACGGAGCCCTATTTAAAGTGAATGCGGCAGTCTCTAAAGCATAGCCCCAAAATGACAGCGGTAGATCGGTAGGAGACATCATAGATCGCACCATATCCAATAGAGTGCGATTACGATGTTCGGACACACCATTACGCTGAGGTGTTCCAGGCGGCGTGAGTTGTGAAACTATTCCACATTCCCTTAAGTGTGTGCCAAATTCATGACTCAAGTATTCTCCCCCACGATCTGATCGCAAGAACTTGATTTTTCTGTCACGTTGATTCTCAACCTCACTCTGAAATTCCTTGAACTTTTCAAAGGTCTCAGACTTGTGTTTCATTAAGTAGACATACCCATATCTACTCAAGTCATCAGTGAGGGTGAGAACATAACGATAGCCACCGCAAGCCTCAACACTCATTGGACCGCACACATCAGTATGTATGATTTCCAATAAGTTGGTTGCTCGCTCCATTGTTCCTGAGAACGGAGTCTTGGTCATTTTACCCATGAGGCATGGTTCGCACGTGTCAAATGATTCGTAATCAAGAGACTCCAAAAGTCCATCTACATGGAGCTTCTTCACGCGTTTGACACCTATATGACCAAGGCGGCAGTGCCACAAGTATGTGGGACTATCATTATCAACCTTACATCTTTTTGTATTCACACTATGAATATGTGTAACATTACGCTCGAGATTCATTAAGAATAAACCATTCACCAGCGGGGCATGACCATAAAACATATCTCTCATATAAATAGAACAACCATTATTCTCGGATTTAAATGAGTAGCCATCTCGAATTAAACGAGATCCTGATACAATGTTCATGCTCAAAGCTGGCACTAAATAACAATTATTGAGGTTTAAAACTAATCCCGTAGGTAAATGTAGAGGTAGCGTGCCGACGGCGATCACATCAACCTTGGAACCATTCCCGACGCACATTGTCACCTCGTCCTTCGCCAGTCTCTGCTTATTCCGCAGCTCCTGCTTTGAGTTACAAATGTGAGCAACCGCACCGGTATCAAATACCCAGGAGCTACTACGAGTACTAGTAAGGTACACATCAATTACATGTATATCACATATACCTTTAGTGTTGCCGGCCTTCTTGTCCGCTAAGTATTTGGGGCAGTTCCGCTTCCAATGACCACTTCCCTTGCAATAAAAACACTCAGTCTCAGTCTTGGGTCCATTCTTTGACTTCTTCTCGGCAGCTTGCTTACGGGCGTGGCAACTCCCTTGCCGTCCTTCTTGAAGTTCTTTTTACCCTTGCCTTTCTTGAACTTAGTGGTTTTATTCACCATCAACACTTTATGTTCCTTTTTGATTTCCACCTCCGCTGATTTCAGCATTGAATATACCTCAGGAAAGGTCTTTTCCATCCCCTGCATATTGAAGTTCATCACAAAGCTCTTGTAGATCGGTGGAAGCGACTGAAGGATTCTGTCAATGACCGCGCCATCCGGGAGATTAACTCCCAGCTGAGTCAAGCGGTTATGCAACCCAGACATTTTGAGTATGTGCTCACTAACAGAACTGTTTTCCTCCATCTTACAACTGAAGAACTTGTCGGAGACTTCATATCTCTCGACCCCGGCATGAGCTTGGAAAACCATTTTCAGCTCTTCGAACATCTCATATGCTCCGTGTCGCTCAAAACGCTTTTGGAGCCCCAGTTCTAAGCTGTAAAGCATGCCACGCTGAATGAGGGAGTAATCATCAACACGTGACTGCCAAGCGTTCATAACGTCTTGGTTCTCTGGGATGGGTGCGTCACCTAGCGGTGCTTCTAGGACATAATCTTTCTTGGCAGCTATGAGGATGATCCTCAGGTTCCGGACCCAGTCTATATAGTTGCTGCCATCATCTTTTAGCTTGGTTTTCTCCAGGAACGCGTTGAAGTTGAGGACAACATGGGCCATTTGATCTACAAGACATATTGTAAAGATTTTAGACTAAGTTCATGATAATTAAGTTCATCTTATCAAATTATTCAATGAACTCCCACTCAGATAGACATCCCTCTAGTCATCTAAGTGAAACATGATCCGAGTCAACTAGGCCATGTCCGATCATCACGTGAGACGGACTAGTCAACATCGGTGAACATCTTCATGTTGATCGTATCTTCTATACGACTCATGCTCGACCTTTCGGTCTTCTGTGTTCCGAGGCCATGTCTGTACATGCTAGGCTCGTCAAGTCAACCTAAGTGTATTGCGTGTGTAGATCTGGCTTACACCCGTTGTATTCAAACGTTAGAATCTATCACACCCGATCATCATGTGGTGCTTCGAAACAATGAACCTTCGCAACAGTGCACGGTTAGGGGGAACACTTTCTTGAAATCATTATGAGGGGTCATCTTATTTAAGCTACCGTTGTTCTAAGCAAATAATATGTAAAACATGATAAACATCACATGCAATCAAATAGTGACATGATATGGCCAATATCATTTGCTCCTTTTGATCTCCATCTTCGGGGCTCCATGATCATCGTTGTCACTGGCATGACACCATGATCTCCATCATTGTGTCTTCTTGAAGTTGTCACGTCATCTATTACTTCTACTACTAGGGCTAACGCTTTAGCAATAAAGTAAAGTAATTACATGACGTTTATGTTGACACGCAGGTCATAAATAAATAAAGACAACTCCTATGGCTCCTGCCGGTTGTCATACTCATCGACATGCAAGTCGTGATTCCTTACAAGAACATGATCAATCTCATACATCACATCCTTTTGACCATATCACATCACTCGGCACATGCTGCAAAAACAAGTTAGACGTCCTCGTTGTTGCAAGTTTTTACGTGGCTGCTATAGATTTCTAGCAAGAACGTTTCTTACCTACGCCAAAACCACAATGTGATATGCCAATTTCTATTTACCCTTCATAAGGACCCTTTTCATCGAATCCGATCCGACTAAAGTGGGAGAGACAGACACCCGCCAGCCACCTTATGCAACTAGTGCATGTCAGTCGGTGGAACCAGTCTCACGTAAGCGTACATGTAAGGTCGGTCCGGGCCGCTTCATCCCACGATGCCGCCGAATCAAGATAAGACTAGTAACGGCAAGCAAATTGAAAATATCCACGCCCACAACTACTTTGTGTTCTACTCATGCATAGAAACTACGCATAGACTTAGCTCATGATGCCACTGTAGGGGAACGTAGCAGAATTTTAAAATTTTCTACACATCATGAAGATCAATCTATGGAGTCATCTAGCAACGAGGGAGAGGGGAGTGCATCTACATACCCTTGTAGATCACGCGCGGAAGTGTTCAAGAGAACGGGGTTGATGGAGTCGTACTCGTCGTGATCCAAATCACCGATGACCTAGCGCTGAACGGACGGCACCTCCGCGCTCAACACATGTATGGTTGGGAAGACGTCTCCTCCAACTCGATCCAGCAAGGGGGCAGGAGAGGTTGATGAAGATCCAGCAGCATGACGACGTGGTGGTGGAAGCAACGGTGATCTCGGCAGGGCTTCGCCAAGCTCAGGGAGAGGGAGGAGTGTCACAGGAGGGAGAGGGAGGTGCCAGGGGCTAGGGTGCGGTGCCCACCCTCCCCCCACTATATATAGGACCCCTAGGGGGGGCTCCGGCCCTAGGAGATTGAATCTCCAAGGGGGGCGGCGGCCAAGGGGGGTGGAGTGCCCCCCAAGCCAAGTGGGGCGCCCCCACCCCTAGGGTTTCCAACCCTAGGCGTAGGGGAGGCCCATGGGGGGCGCACCAGCCCACTAGGGGCTGGTTCCCCTCCCACTTCAGCCCATGGAGCCCTCCGGGATAGGTGGCCCCACCCGGTGGACCCCCGGGACCCTTCCGGTGGTCCCGGTACAATACCGATTACCCCCGAAACCTTCCCGATGGCCGAAACTTGACTTCCTATATATAAATCTTAACCTCTGGACCATTCCGAAACTTCTCGTGACGTCTGGGATCTCATCCGTGACTCCGAACAACTTTCGGGTTACCGTATGCTAATATCTCAACAACCCTAGCGTCACCGAACCTTAAGTGTGTAGACCCTACGGGTTCGGGAGACACGCAGACATGACCGAGACGACTCTCCGGTCAATAACCAATAGCAGGATCTGGATACCCATGTTGGCTCCCACATGCTCCTCGATGATCTCATCGGATGAACCACGATGTCGAGGATTCAATCGATCCCGTATACAATTCCCTTTGTCAATCGGTACGTTACTTGCCCGAGACTCGATCGTCGGTATCCCAATACCTCGTTCAATCTCGTTACCGGCAAGTCACTTTACTTGTACCGTAATGCATGATCCCGTGATCAACCACTTGGTCACATTGAGCTTATTATGATGATGCATTACCGAGTGGGCCCAGGGATACCTCTCCATCATACGGAGTGACAAATCCCAGTCTCGATTCGTGCCAACCCAACAGACACTTTCGGAGATACCTGTAGTGTACCTTTATAGTCACCCAGTTACATTGTGACGTTTGGCACACCCAAAGCACTCCTACGGTATCCAGGAGTTGCACAATCTCATGGTCTAAGGAAATGATACGTGACATTCGGAAAAGCTATAGCAAACGAACTACACGATCTTTGAGCTATGCTTAGGATTGGGTCTTGTCCATCACATCATTCTCCAAATGATGTGATCCCATTATCAATGACATGCAATGTCCATAGTCAGGAAACCATGACTATCTTTTGATCAACGGGCTAGTCAACTAGAGGCTCACTAGGGACGTGTTGTGGTCTATGTATTCACAAATGTATTACGATTTCCGGATAACACAATTGTAGCATGAACAATAGACAATTATCATGAACAAAGAAATATAATAATAACCATTTTATTATTGCCTCTAGGGCATATTTCCAACAATATGTGTAATAGCCGTGATAGCCTAGCATAAGTTGCTTGCTAATTTATTTCCTTATTGTCTTGTTTATTTGTTTTCTTGTAGTCAGTGCAGTTCTTTTTCTGCGGTTTGCTAATGGCCGCAATAACCTATTTTTTTAAAACTAGGCCACAATAACCACGAGCTACATATTTACTGTAGTTAACATGGGCCTCCTACGGGCTGTAGAAACAGTGGGCCTCCTACGGGGCGTCGAAACAATGGGCCTTATACGGACCGTAGACACAATGGGCCTTCTACGGGCCGTATCATCAATCGGCCTTCTATGGGCCGTATGATCGGTTGGCCAAACATGGGCCAATAACAGACCACATTATGGTCGTAAATGGGCTAGAGTTGAAATTGCCTATTCATGGGACGACCATAATAGGTCGTTGTTAATCGGTCGTATTTGATGACGCTATGAAAACGGCCCAACATATTAACGAGCCATAAACGGGCCGACTGTAACCACGGGCTGAATTTGGCCCACAAGCAGAAAATGACAGTAACGGACCGTAAGTAAACGAATGATGGAAATGAGCCCAAGAATAAACAGGCCCTGAGAAGGCCGAAAGATAACACGGGCTGGAATCGGCCCAACGGAATGTCGTTAATGGGTATAAAGTGATACACTGTTCATTACGGGCCAGTTTCACCATGTGCCGTTAATGGGTATAAAGTGATACATTGTTCATTACGGGCCAGTTTTACCACGGGCCATTAATGGGCCGAAGTTACTAAGGGCCTCATATGGGCCAAAAGACGTCATGGGCCATACATGGGCCGAAAGTTAAAATGGGCTAGAATTATATTGGACGGCCCAGATGATGCTACTGGGCCTAATTTGGATAGGCCGTAAATGGGACCTAGGTTATCGGGCTGTAAATGGGCTATATGCGAACATGCCGTTAACAGGCTTGTCGTGGACCGGCCTGCCACCTTTTGACCAAGTCAAACGGGCCGGCCTATTCACAGGAATGGGCCTCTGTTGGGCCGTGCCACGTGTCGACGTATCATAGGCGCTTTTGGTCCAATGAGTGGATGACATCTGTCCCAACGGTGAGCTGACACGTGTTTCCTCCAGCCAATGATGATTTTACACGTGGAAAATCCCCATTTGTCGGGGAGTTAACGGGTTATCAGATCCAAAACCGGACCTGATAGCTTAACGGCGTTCCGTTACGGTGGATGCCACATGTCGGTCACCCTTGGCGAAAGCAGTTCTGTGACACGAGATTTATCGTCATGGAAGTGGACACTTCCGTGATGATAATTTTGGTAATGCCATGGAACACTTCTACGACAGCACATGTATGACTATCTTGATTCCGTCATAAATTTTTCATGGATGTACATGCATGACAGAAAACGTGACCTACTGTGACAAACACGTATCATCACAGAAGTGTATTTTTTTTGTAGTGAATGCTCTAATAACGATGATCATCACACTTCTATTTATTTACAACTCAAGGATTACAACTCGATACTAGAACAAAATATGACTCTATATGAGTGCCTCCGACAGTGTACCGGGATGGGCAATGAATCAAGAGTGACATGTATGAAAAAATTATGAATGGTGGTGTCGGTGTCAAAACCGGCGGATCTCGGGTAGGGGGTCCCGAACTGTGCGTCTAGGCCAGATGGTAACAGGAGACAGGGGACACTTTGTTTTACCCAGGTTCGGGCCCTCTCAATGGAGGTAAAACCCTACTCCTGCTTGATTAATATTGATGATATGGGTAGTACAAGAGTAGATCTACCACGAGATCAAGGAGGCTAAACCCTAGAAGCTAGCCTATGGTATGATTGTTGTGTATGGAGTTGATTGCCTACGGACTACAACCCTCCGGTTTATATAGACACCGGATAGGGTTAGGGTTACACAGAGTCGGTTACAATGGTAGGAGATCTTGAATATCCGCATCGCCAAGCTTGCCTTCCACGCCAAGGAAAGTCCCATCCGGACACGGGACGAAGTCTTCAATCTTGTATCTTCATAGTCCAGGAGTCCGGCTGAAGGTATAGTCCGGCTACCCGAACACCCCCTAATCCAGGACTCCCTCAGTAGCCCCTGAACCAGGCTTCAATGACGACGAGTCCGGCGCGCAAATTGTCTTTGGCATTGCAAGGCGGGTTCCTCCTCCAAGTCCTTCATAGAAGATTTGTAAACACCAAGAGTAGTGTCCGGTTCTGCAAAATAAGTTTCCACATATTGCCATAGAGAGAATAATATTGAACACAAATCAAATCTGCTGACGCATTCTGCAGTGCGCCATCACACTACAGCCAAGTCCTTTATTTACTTTTCCACCTCAGCATGTTTTGCGAGGCGGTTTCCTTGGCACGTCTTGTTAAAGCAGAGATCGTGTCCCCTTTACTTACGGGATTCTCATAAATACGGACGTGGGTAACCCAATCGTGTCCGTTAGCATGTTTTCTCGATTAAAGGCGAGTCCTAAACGGTTACGGGGAGGGCTCCTGGTATTCGACCTCTTATAAAGAGACCAAGGCCTTACCTTTTTTTCAATCTCAAAATGAGTTCACCCGTCGCCTCGAGTTCCATCACCCTAGGCTTCAGATTCCAGGCGCTTCGGACTTTCGACAATGTCCGGTTCCGACCTTCAAGGCCGATGGATGCCTTCCTCCGTCAGACGTGCTAAAGTTGAGAGAGGCTAAGTTCTTGACCGCTGAAATTCCGCATAGGTTGCCTGCTCAAGGGCAGGCTATTCCCAGTCCCCAGCCCGGTGAGAGCGTAGTGTTCATGTCTCACTTCCTTCGATGGTTAGGCTTCCCGATGGATCCCTTCGTGAGGGGGCTGCTGTTTTACTACGGGCTGGAATTTCATGACTTAGCTCCGGAGTCCATCCTCCACATTTCCTCATTCATCATTATGTGTGAAGCGTTCCTCCGCATTACTCCTCACTTCGGTTTATGGCTCAAGACTTTTGGAGTGGAGCCGAAGATGATCGAGGGACGACACGCAGAGTGCGGAGGTGCTGTTATCAGTAAGAATGCCGATGCTCCATGGCCCGAGGGCTCCTTTCAAGAGGAGCTCGGCTTGTGGCAACGAGAGTGGTTCTATATCACCGCTCCCAGGAGTGCCAAGTGGGTGGCGCCTCCTGCCTTTCGCTCGGGTCCCCCACCACGGCTAGCGTCATGGGTCAACAAAGGATTAGATTGGGGTTTGCCCAGAGACGTGCCCCTGTTACAGGGCCGAATTAAGGATCTCTTGGAAGGAGACCTCAGTTTGGTCAAGGTGATGCAGGTTATGCTGATTCGCCGAATATTGCCCGGCAAACGTCGCCCCCTTCGCCTGTGGGAGTTTAATCCAGAGGGACCGCGAGTTCTCCAGAATTTTATGGGCGCAACGCCCGCGGAGATGTATAGAATGTTCTTCGGATCACCAGAGATGTGTCCGGATTCAACCAAGGACGCAGGCCTAAGCTGCCATCGCCCGGATACTCAAGTAAGCAACCCTGTGCCCAGACCTTCTATCCGTATAATTGTCATAAACTTGCCCCTAAAAGAGCCGTCCTTTTAAACAGGAGTGGATAGCAAAGGCGAAGCTGATCAGGTGTCCGGCTCCCCTTCCTGAAACCAGGCCGGATCCCGTGTTGGTCAGGATGCTGGAGATAATGCCTTTGGAGGGGGAGGACAAGGAAGCTATGGCCTCCTCGAAGGAGGCTGCTCCGAAGGGAGGAACCGACAATTCCTCTCCTAAGGGGAAGAAGAGAGCCGCCTCTGACGACCCGGAAACCATGGCCTCAAAACGGGGGAGAAAATCCTCGTCAGAGGGTCCGACGCCAGGGAGTTCCTTGGCCGGACTACGCCCTCAAGGGGATCAGCCCTCCAGCGAGCCGTAAGTGGAGAAAAGATTTTCCTTTTGAGGGATGAGAGAAATCCTTGATTTTATATCTGAGAAGATTAACCGAAATTTTACCTTGTAGATCGGACCTTAGTCCTTCGCAGCAGAGCTCGTCTTCGGGGGACCTTCTTCCAGAAATGATGGAGAGCGGAACGCCTCCCTCTGCCGTGCCGCCCAGCGAGGCGGGCGACCCTGAGGTGTCGTCGCGGAGGGTTTCTCCGAATCCGGCAGGGGCGGAGGTGGCAGTGCGGCCCCCCGAAGTCCTCCGCGTCCGGTCTTCGAAAGAGGCCATAGGACAAGTCCGGCACCGTCTGGTGCTCGGCCGGAAGAACTAAAGATTCTGCTGGGGCGAGCTTCTATCTCAGAAGAGCACCGTGCATTGATGGGCACGGTGATTGAAAGGATTTCATCCGCAGAAAGCGGATTGCATGAGGCCGTCAAAAGTTTACTGACGGGTTTTGAGGTACGTTAGATAATGTACACTTTTGTCAGTTGCGCATAAATAAGATGCGCCCTGTGTAGATAGTAGCCCCTGAGACTCTGCGTGTTGTCAAGAAATGACGGCACGCAGAGGATCATAATCCCAGGTCTAAGATGTCGCCTTTGAATGTAGGTGGCGAGGTGTCCGGAATCAAACCGAACTGATGATGTTGCCGAACTAAAGCGGCAACTGGACGTGGCAGATGCCGACATCACGCTTGTCAACAAGCGGCTTGATGAGGCTCAAGGTATGTAATTCTTCGGGCGGCATCAGGTAAGAGGAGCTTCATGCCAGTGTCTTACAATGTGTGTGCTTGACGCAGATGGTACGGCCGCCGTGGAAAATCTTAGTGCAGAGCTTGCCCGAGCAAAGGAGCAAGCCAGAAAAAGCGATGCGGCTGCCAAGAAGGCCCTTGAAGAGCTGAGAGCCGAACAGGCTGCTCACTGCCGAAGCAGAGAAGAGATGGCCGAGATGGCCGAGAAGTTAAAGAGCGCTGCAGACCGTTGCCAACTTCTTGAGAAAGAAGATCGGGCGAGACAGACGGACTTAGAGAAGGTCGTTGCCGATGCCAAGGACGCTCGCTCTGCGATGAGAGCTGCGAAAGAGGAGTTGCGTCAGGCCGAACAGATTGCGGCTGGAAAGCCCTTTATGCTGCGGAGGAAGGTTTGTGATCTGAAGTTTGCTCCGTTGGACTGGATGTGGAGTGTGGAGGACACCTATCTGGATTTGGCAGCAAGTGCTGCTGATGCGATCGAACACTTTCGAGATCTGGAAGACCGCGAAGTGGAAAAGCTTTTCTGGTCACAGTTCCATAATCCAGAGCGTCCACTGTGAGTGGACGATCGCCTGGCTCAATGGGCCGAGCTGAATAGATTGTCCGGACTCGCCATGAAGTACGTCATGGGTCATCTGTGGCCTGGGAGATCGGAGCCGAAGAGTTATTTCAGCTTGGTGCAGCAATTCCTTGACGCGGTGCCACGTATTAATGCAATGAAGAGGTCAGCATGCATAGAGGGCGCAAGGATGGCTCTTGCCCGTGTTAAGACATACTGGGCAGGAATGGAGACCACCATTGTTGCGTCCCGAGATTCGGACAAAAGCCGAGTACCCTCCGAGCACTATTTCCATGAAGTCCTTGAAGGCGCTCCTGTAATAGAGACGCAGTGCTCGAAAGATGCTATGTTATGATAGCATATGCAATTGAAAAGTAGTATTTTGATAAACTGTAGTAGCCTTTTTTATACTTGTGCCTTCAATTATTGTGAACACCTTCTATGCGGCCGTTTTAAGATATATATATATATATATACAGAATCTGAAAGATGGAAGTCGTTGGCTTCAGCCCCCACGCACATAGTGCGGGGGTGCTCGCAGAAGACGCATTTTCACACTTAACCCAATGTCTTGGTCCTACAAAGGAGGTGATAGCGCAGCGGGCCAGGCAACCGGACTATAATGCTTTAACACTTTCACTTAGCCTTAGGAGTTTGACAATGAGACTCTTTAGGTAGCTCCTTTGTGGCAACTGCGCTCGTCCGAATTCGGGGCGCGTATGTGCCTGACCGGGAAGCGGTCCTTCGTTAAAGCGGAGGAATCCGATAGATTCCGATAGGTCATCGAGTGGCTGACCAGTCTCACGCTACATCATGACAGTCAGTTTTCGGCTTTCTCTACTGAGGTGCTCGCCCTGGCCGAACCGGGGCACAATCGCAGTAGTTCTCCTGGTGCTACCTTAGCCGATAGAGCGGAACGTAAGGTAGCCGAACTCAGGAGCCGGGCAACCCAACATTTGACCAAAGACATGATTCGGAGCTGATGCATATAATGCCAAAACTCGCGACGCCGAACACTCCCTAAGGTGTTCGGTCTTTATGAGTGCGGGCGAAACAACACTCTTTATTAAAAAAGCCCCTAGTGTCCAGGTACGTGCAAAAATTCTGACGTGGCCACATGCCAAGACGCCAGCCTCCTCCTTGGTTATAACAGAAAGGAAAAAACCAGGGGATGTGTAGCAACGAGAGACAGTAAAAAAGGTTTACGCAGGGTCTTAATCTAAAAAGAATCCTTTAGGACGGGTCCCTACTGCACGTCTGCGCCTGTGTCTCCGTTGTGCCGTATCCTGGACGGGCGTCGCACGACGTTCATCTGTAAAAGAGAGGAACTGAATTTAAAACGGGTCGCGCCGAAAAGCTTAAAATAAGCAAAGTATAAAGTAAGATATATGAGATTGAGCTTTATTGTCTCTTATTGTATATGCATGGAGTCCCTAGTGCGGGGGTATATGGCTTCTAGGCCTGCATCAATGATGATTTTGCACCGAACTCGTCTATCCATGTTCGTGGTCTTGAAATGACCTATTTCGAAGTTTATTGGCCGGTGAGGCCATTTTGCTGTGGGGCTGTTAAAGTGGCCGCACAGTCCTCCGCTTGGGGAGGCGCACTTTAGTGCTTCCCCTTCAAAGAGATGATGCCTCGTGGACCGGGCATCTTGAGCGTAAGAGATGCATAATGCGGTATTGCGTTAAAGCGAGCAAAAGCTTCGCGTCCCAGTAGTGCTTGATAGCGACTTGAGAACGGGACGATATGGAAGGTCAGCTTTTCGCGGCGGAGGTTATCGGCAGAGCCGAATGTGACTGTGAGCCGGAGAAAACCCGTACAATGGGTGTCCGGACCAGGTATTACCCCTTGAAAGGAGGTTTTACTGCGGCGGATTCTTGCTGGGTTTATCCCCATGTGTTGGATTGTATCCTGATATATCAGGTTTAGTCCACTGCCGCCGTCCATAAGGACATTTGAAAACTTGAGTCCGCCAATTATTGGATCGAGTATCAAGGCAGTCCAGCCTACATTCTTGATATTCCTAGAATAATCTAGCTGATCGAAGATGATCGGTTTTGACAACCAGTGGCAGGACCCTTTGGGCCGTGTGGTGCGTACCTTTACGGGCGCCGCACGTTTTGTTATGTGAAGTGAGTTCACTGTTTTTACTTCTTGTGGGAAGTTCTTTTGTTTCCTGGTGCTCTGCTTTTGGGGTTCGTCCTCGTCTTCGCTTGGCGTGTCGAGCCCCTTGTGTTCGGCATTGAGTCTGCCGGATTGTTTGAAAACCCAACAGTCCCTGTGGGTATGGTTAGCAGGCTTCCGGGAGTACTGTGTATCTGACATATCCTGTCCAGGATTTTATTTAGGTTGGATGGATCGTCCCTGTTATCCTGGGGGGCGATTTTTCCTGATTTTGTCGTGAGCCTTTGAATCCGGCATTGACTGCCGTGCTCTTCGGATTTTTGTCCTTAGTCCAGCGACGGTCCTTGTTGCGTCGCGGTTTTCCGTTTCCATCCCTAGTTTCGGATGTACTTGGGTTGCTGGGGCTGCACCTTGCCAACCAGCTGTCCTCCCCTGCACAAAAGCGGGTCATGAGGCTTGTTAGTGCGGCCATTGTTCTTGGCTTTTCTTGGCCGAGGTGTCTGGCGAGCCATTCGTCTCGGACATTATGCCTGAAAGCTGCTAAGGCTTCGGCGTCCGGACAGTCGACTATCTGATTCTTTTTAGTGAGGAATCTATTCCAGAACTGCCGAGCTGATTCTCCGGGTTGTTGAGTTATGTGACTAAGATCGTCTGCATCCGGGGGACGGACATAGGTCCCTTGAAAGTTTGCTCGGAAAGCATCCTCGAGCTCTTCCCAGCTTCCAATTGTGTTTTCTGGAAGGCTTTTAAGCCAATGCCGGGCTGGCCCTTTAAGCTTAAGGGGTAGATATTTTATGGCGTGGAGATCATCTCCTCTAGCCATGTGTATGTGGAGGATATAATCCTCGATCCAGACTCCAGGGTCTGTTGTTCCATCATATGCCTCTATGTTTACGGGTTTGAATCCCTCTGGGAATTCATAGTCCAGGACCTCATCGGTGAAACATAGAGGGTGTGCGGCGCCCCTGTATCTGGGTGTGCCGGATTCTGATGATGGCTTCATAGCGTTGCTTACGAGAGCTTGCTTTCTTGGCCCGTAAATGGACCTGACTGGGCCATGATGCGAATCCTTAAGAGGGTCGCATGCCGATTTAGGTGCGGCGCCGCTTGCCGCTTTATGGGGTCGTCTATCCGACCGTGTGGCTTTTTCATTTTTTGAATGCGAGGGCTCTAGGGCCTCTTCGTCGAATTCAGGCAGTAGCTTTCTTTTCGGATAGCTTTTAGTGCGGCGACTGTCGCCGTACTTATCTGTGGTATTGATTACTTTACTCCATCTGATCCGAAGTGCGTCTTCCGCTGTTTTTAGCTTCCGCTTCTGCTTCTTTAGGCTTCGTGCAGTTGCAACGAGCCTCTCGTGGAGATTCTTCTGCTCCGTAGGTTTATTCGGCGTGAGGTCGCCGTTTTCGCCGGAGGAGGGATGTTTGGTTTCTCTATCCGTGTTTCCTTGTTCGGATGGTTGCTCTAAGGCCTGCTCGTCGTCCACCGGCTCGTCCTGCTCTACGGCTGGGTTTTTGTCGAGGTGGAGCTTGGGTCGGCGTTTACGCCGATGCTTTGATTGCTTTTCGGAGGGTCGATCTCTCGTCCCATCCCCTTTTTCCTTGTTGTCGCTTCCTTTAGGGGTGTCCACCATGAACACATCGTGAGATGAGGTGGCTGTCCAATGCCCTATGGGCGTTGGTTCGTCGGTATCTCCTGCATCGTCATCCATGCTATCGATGTCTCCGGAGTCGAAGTTGAGCACGTCGTTTAAATTGTCGACAGTGGCTACCAAGTGGTTGGTGGGTGGGCTTTGAATTTCTTCGTCGTCCGTATCCCATCCTCGCTGACTGTAATCCGGCCAAGGCTCTCCTGATAAAGAGAGAGACTTTAGGGAATTCAGGATGTCGCCGAAGGGCGAGTGCTGAAAGATGTTCGTGGCGGTGAACTCCTTGATCGGCGCCCAACCGGATTCAATCGGCAGGGGTGCGGGAGGCTCGGAGTTCGGAGAGGAATCCGGCTCCTCGGAGTCACGGGCCATGCGGAGTGCGGGGCTGGAGTTTGGCTCGATCGCCTCTGAGATCGCAGCCCCTGAGGCAACGTCTAACCGTTGATCCTCGATCGGTGCAATAGGCTCCGAATCAATGATCGGGACCGATGCGTGTGCAGCCTCCAAAGCGTTGTTCGGTGGCAGAGCTATGTCATGCCCATCGAGATAGTGCGGCGCGCTTGGCTGTGGCTCGAATCCGTCGAAGATCAAGTCCCCGCGGATGTCAGCCGTGTAGTTTAGGCTTCCAAACGTGACCTGATGGCCAGGGGCGTAGCTTTCGATCTGCTCGAGGTGGCCAAGTGAATTGGCCCGCAGTGAGAAGCCGCCGAAGACGAAGATCTGTCCGGGGAGAAAAGTCTCACCCTGGACTGCATCGTTGTTGATGATCGGAGGAGCCATCGGGCCTAAAGGCGACGACACAGAGGAACTCTCAATGAAAGCACCAATGTCGGTGTCAAAACCGGCGGATCTCGGGTAGGGGGTCCCGAACTGTGCGTCTAGGCCGGATGGTAACAGGAGACATGGGACACTTTGTTTTACCCAGGTTCGGGCCCTCTCGATGGAGGTAAAACCCTACTCCTGCTTGATTAATATTGATGATATGGGTAGTACAAGAGTAGATCTACCACGAGATCAAGGAGGCTAAACCCTAGAAGCTAGCCTATGGTATGATTGTTGTGTATGGAGTTGATTGCCTACAGACTACAACCCTCCGGATTATATAGACACCGGATAGGGTTAGGGTTACACAGAGTCGGTTACAATGGTAGGAGATCTTGAATATCCGCATCGCCAAGCTTGCCTTCCACGCCAAGGAAAGTCCCATCCGGACACGGGACGAAGTCTTCAACCTTGTATCTTCATAGTCCAGGAGTCCGGCTGAAGGTATAGTCCGTCTACCCGAACACCCCCTAATCCAGGACTCGCTCAGGTGGCCTTGCCACAAATATGATGTCAACTACATGAGCATGCAAGGCAATATGACAATGATGAAGCGTGTCATAATAAACGAAACGGTGGAAAGTTGCATGGCAATATATCTCGGAATGGCTATGGAAATGCCATAATAGGTAGGTATGGTAGCTGTTTTGAGGAAGATATAGGGAGGCTTATGTGTGATAGAGCGTATCATATCACGGGGGTTGGATGCACCGGCGAAGTTTGCACCAACTCTCAAGGTGAGAAAGGGCAATGCACGATACCGAAGAGGCTAGCAATGATGGAAGGGTGAGAGTGCGTATAACCCATGGACTCAACATTAGTCATAAAGAACTCACATACTTATTGCAAAAATCTACAAGTCATCAAAACCAAGCACTACGCGCATGCTCCTAGGGGGATAGATTGGTAGGAAAAGACCATCGCTCGTCCCCGACCGCCACTCATAAGGAAGGCAATCAAAGAAACACCTCATGCTTCAAATTTGTCACACAACGGTTACCATACGTGCATGCTACGGGACTTGCAAACCTCAACACAAGTATTTCTCAATTTCACAATTACTCAACTAGCATGACTCTAATATCACCATCTTTATATCTCAAAACAATTATCAAGTATCAAACTTGTCATAGTATTCAATGCACTCTATATGAAAGTTTTTATTATACCCATCTTGGATGCCCATCATATTAGGACTAAATTCATAACCAAAGAAAATTACCATGCTGTTCTAAAGACTCTCAAAAAATATAAGTGAAGCATGAGAGATCAAATATTTCTTCAAAATAAAACCACCGCCGTGCTCTAAAAGAATATAAGTGAAGTACTAGAGCAAACGGCAAACTACTCCAAAAGATATAAGCGAAGATCAATGAGTAGTCGAATAATTGTGCAACTATGTGAAGACTCTCTAAAATTTAATAATTTCAGATCTTGGTATTTTATTCAAACAGCAAGCAAAACAAAAGAAAATAAAATGATGCTCCAAGCAAAACACATATCATGTGGTGAATAAAAATATGGCTCCAAGTAAAGTTACCGATGAACGAAGTCGATAGAGGGGATGCCATACAGGCTCTTGGTTGTCCTTGAATAGTACCTTGGGGTGCCTTGGGCATCCCCAAGCTTAGTCTCTTGCCTCTCCTTATTCCATAGTCCGTCGAATCTTTACCCAAAACTTGAAAACTTCACAACACAAAACTCAACAGAAAACTCGTAAGCTCCGTTAGTATAAGAAAATAAAACCACCACTTAGGTACTGTTGCGAACTCATTCTAAATTCATATTGGTGTAATATCTACTGTATTCCAACTTCTCTATGGTTCATACCCTCCGATACTACTCATAGATTCATCAAAATAAGCAAACAACACATAGAAAACAGAATCTGTCGAAAACAGAACAGTCTATAGTAATCTGTAACTCACGAATACTTCTGTAACTCCAACAATCCTACCAAATTAGTAAAACCTTACAAATTTGTGTACCAATACAGAGCAAAAAGAATCAGATCAAAAGCACCTTCCTGTGAATTATCAAAACTAATTTACTGGGCGCTAAAGTTTCTGCTTTTCAGCAGGATCAACACAACTATCACAGTAAGCTATCCTAAAGGTCTTACTTGGCACTTTATTGAAACAAAATCTATAAAACATGATTAATACATTAGCATAATCATGCGAACACAAAAAAACAGTAAGGGTAAATATTGGGTTGTCTCCCAACAAGCGCTTTTCTTTAATGCCTTTTTAGCTAGGCATGATGATTTCAATGATGCTCACAAAGATAAGAATTGAAACATAATGGGAGCATCATGAAGCATATGACTAACACATTTAAGTCTAACCAACTTCCTATGCATAGGGATTTTGTGAGCAAACAATTTATTGGAACAAGAATCAACTTGCATAGGAAAGCAGAACAAGCATAACTTCAAGATTTTAAGCACATAGAGAGGACACTTGATATTATTGCAATTCCTACAAGCATATATTCCTCCCTCATAATAATTTTCAGTAGCATATAACCATCACATAAAGCATTATTTTCATGATCTACAAGAATATAATTTTTATTACTCTCCACATAAGAAAATTTCTTCTCATGAATAGTAGTGGGAGCAAACTCAACAAAATAACTATCATGTGGGGTATAACCCAATTGAAAATTAAAATAATGCTGACAAGTTTCATGGTTATCATTGTTCTTTATAGCATACATGTCATCACAATAATCATCATAAGTAGGAGGCATGCTATCATCATAATAAATTTGCTCATCAAAACTTGGGGGACTAAAAATATCATCTTCATCAAACATAGCATCCCCAAGCTTGTAGCTTTGCATATCATTAGCATCATGGATATTAAAAGAATTCATACTAACAACATTGCAATCATGCTCATCATTCAAATATTTAGTGCCAAACATTTTAATGCATTCTTCTTCTAGCACTTCAGCACAATTTTCCTTTCCATCATTTTCACGAAAGATATTAAAAAGATGAAGCATATGAGGCACCCTCAATTCCATTTTTTGCATTTCTCTTTTATAAACTAAACCAGTGATAAAACAAGAAACAAAAATATTTGATTGCAAGATCTAAAGATATACCTTCAAGCACTCACCTCCCCGGCAACGGTGCCAGAAAAGAGCTTCATGTCTACTACACAACCTTCTTCTTATAGACGTTGTTGGGCCTCCAAGTGTAGAGGTTTGTAGGACAGTAGGAAATTTCCCTCAAGTGGATGACCTAAGGTTTATCAATCCATGGAAGTGTAGGATGAAGATGGTCTCTCTCAAGCAACCCTGCAACCAAATAACAAAGAGTCTCTTGTGTCCCCAACACACCCAATACAATGGTAAATTGTATAGGTGCACTAGTTCGGCGAAGAGATGGTGATACAAGTGCAATATGGATGGTAGATATAGGTTTTTGTAATCTGACTTATAAAAACAACAATGTAACAAGCGATAAAAGTGAGTGTAAACGGTATTGCAATGCGTTGAAACAAGGCCTAGGGTTCATAGTTTCACTAGTGCAAGTTCTCTCAACAATAATAACATAATTGGATCATATAACTATCCCTCAACATGCAACAAAGAGTCACTCCAAAGTCACTAATAGCAGAGAACAAACGAAGAGATTATGGTAGGGTACGAACCACCTCAAAGTTATCCTTTCTGATCGATCTATTCAATAGTTCGTAGTAAAATAACACGAAGCTATTCTTTCCGTTCAATGTATCCTAGAGTTCGTACTATAATAACACCTTAAGACACAAATCAACCAAAACCCTAATGTCACCTAGATACTCCAATGTCACCTCAAGTATCCGTGGGTATGATTATACGATATGCATCACACAATCCCAGATTCATCTGTTCAACCAACACAAAGAACTTCAAAGAGTGCCCCAAAGTTACTACCGGAGAGTCAAGACGAAAATGTGTGTGAACCCTTATGCATAAGTTCACAAGGTCACTAAACCCGCAAGTTGATCACTAAAACATACATCAAGTAGATCATGTGAATATCCCATTGTCACCACAGATAAACACATGCAAGACATACATCAAGTGTTCTCAAATCCTTACAGACTCAATCTGATAAGATAACTTCAAAGGGAAAACTCAGTCCATTACAAGAGGGTAGAGGGGGAGAAACATCATAAGATCCAACTATAATAGCAAAGCTCGCGATACATCAAGATCGTGCCGAATCAAGAACATGAGAGAGAGAGAGAGAGATCAAACACATAGCTACTGGTACATACCCCCATCCCCGAGGGTGAACTACTCCCTCCTCGTCATGGAGAGCGCCGGGATGATGAAGATGGCCACCGGAGAGGGATTCCCCCCTCCGGCAGGGTGCCAGAACGGGTCTATATTGGTTTTTGGTGGCTACAGAGGCTTGCGGCGGTGGAACTCCCTATCTAGGTTATGTTCTAGAAGTTTGGGTATATATAAGAGGTTTTGGCGTCGGGAATAAGTCAGGGGGGTCTCCGAGGCGGCCACGAGGTAGGGGGCGCGCCCAGGCGGGTAGGGCGCGCCCCCACCCTCGTGGGTGCCTCGAGACTCTTCTGGTCCATCTTCGATGATCCGTGGGCTTCTTCTGGTCCATCTTCGATGCTCCGTGGGCTTCTTCTGGTCCAAAAAAGATCTCCGTGAAATTTTAGGTTAATTGGACTCCGTTTGGTATTCCTTTTCCGCGATACTTAAAAGCAAGGAAAAAACAGAAACTGGCACTGGGCTCTAGGTTAATAGGTTAGTCCCAAAAATCATATAAAATAGCATATAAATGCATATGAAACATCCTAGATGGATAATAAAATAGCATGGAATAATAAAAAATTATAGATACGTTCGAGACGTATCCGCCACTAGTGCGGAATCTTATGAAATTAATGTCGCTTTGCTGAATCTTGTTATGAAAGATTGATTTTTCGGCTTTCCTAGTGAAGATGTCGCATCCCATCTGAATAATTTCATTGAGTTGTGTGATACGTAAAAGAAGAAATATGTGGATAATGATATTGTTAAATTAAAGCTATTTCCGTTCTCACTTAGAGATCGTGCTAAAACTTGGTTTTCATCTTTGCCTAAAAATAGTATTGATTCATGGAATAATTGTAAAGATGCTTTTATTTCCAAGTATTTTCCTCCCGCTAAGATCACCTCCCTTAGAACGATATTATGAATTTTAAGCAACTTGATCATGAACATGTTGCACAATCTTGGGAGAGGATGAAATTGATGATACGAAATTGCCCTACTCATGGTTTAAATTTGTGGTTGATTACACAAAACTGTTATGCCGGATTGAATTTTACTTCTAGAAATCTGTCAGGACCCCGATCCTAAGTCACACCGATCTAGCATGTAACACATCATATCACTTTGCGGCCTCATGCACGGTATTCCCACGAGTGCCACCTTACCTGGCCCAGGACCGTTTGCGCCTTTTGGCTCACGTATATGATAGTGTCGCTAGCATCCATATGACAAAGAACTCGGGCCGACATAACTAGTCGTAAACCCAAAGTGGCACAAACTTACAAGGACAGGCATACATGACCGAGCAACGAACTTGTCGGTCATCAACGTATGAACCCAAGTTGTAGCAAGCTACAAGGACTTAAAGGAACAACGCGTGACATTTCCCCGAAGGGACTGACATAGGAACGAAGAAGGACACATGCCGGCCAACCTAACTGTTCCAGAGCAGTAGCAAGCTACCATGGCTCAGCCGAAGCACTAGGAGACATTTCCCCATAAGAGAGGCTACCAAGAATAAACAACTAGGTTGTCGGATCCCACACATACCAAAAATTTAAAAATCATACACACAATATGCTCGATATGCGCAAATACATCATGGAATCACAACAAAACTCTATGACTCAAAGTATTTATTCATTAGGCACTGAGGAGCCAGATATTACAAACATGGGTCTGATGACCCAACATTCAAGTCATACAAGCATCAAGCACACGCGGAAGCATAAACATGTCTGAGTATAGACATCTAAAAAGAGAGAAGGATAGTAAGCCTATCTATCTACAAGACCCTCCAAAGGGTACAAGATCATAGCTGAGGTAACAAGCTAAATGTCGAAGTCCACGCGGAACTACTAGTAAGACTGAAGTCTCTCTACAAAATCATAAATTAAGCAAACATGAGTACAAATGTACCCAGCAAGACTTACATCAGAACTAGCTACATATGCATCAGTATCAACAAAGGGATGGTGGGGTTTAACTGCAGCAAGTCAGCTTTGACTCAGTGGCTATCCTGAACTACGTCTGCAAGTAACTCTTTTGAGGTGGCGCACACAAGTCCACATATTCACCAATCAATACACCATTATGGATCTGCTCCCATCTTCCTACGAGAATGCCATCCATAGCACTCACGCTTATCCTGCGCATTTTAGAGTATCCACTTTCACTTGTCTATGAACTGTATAGGCAACCAGAAGTCCTTTACCGCGGGCGCAGCTACCCGACTAGATGATGTTAACCCTGCAGGGGTGTACTTCTTCACATACGCTCTCGCCACTTACCACCATGTACACGTCGTGCATCTCGGCAACCTTCAAGCGGAAGCCTGGCGAGGGAGTCGGCCATGACCTGACTAACCACGCAAGTCTCTAGTCCAGGTTTATCACCTATTCGGGTTCCATCCATAAGGAGATCCGGCCGGGGTGTCGCTCACGGCCCCAAACGATGAGACCAGGGTTCCCGAGGCACCAAACGGGTGTCCCAGTACACTGTGCCTCGTGTCTCTACCGCATCATAGCCTACCCCTAGGGTCAGCACTAAGCACGGCCCCCAACACATATCCTACAAACACCAGAAACTAGTTGCAACTCCTGGACAGAGATCAAGGCGATTAATAAGTTGAGAGGGGCACTTAAGCATTCCAATCCGTGGTAGTAGCTGTTCATGGATCACAAACACAGAACTCAGTTCTTGAGGACGGTTTCAATGAGACAACCCACCATGTACTCCTACATGGCCTCTCACCGCTACCTTTACCAAATCGTGTTCACACACTTAGCTCTCAACAGTAGGACATGTTCACAACTTTCCAATTCATCCCCGATGAATCAGACCTGACACAACTCTAAGAAATAGCAGGCATGACAACAAGCATGAATGAGTAGGCACATCAGGGCTCAAACAACTCCTACTCATGCTAGTAGGTTTCATCTATTTACTGTGGCAATGACAGGTCTTGCAGAGGAAAAGGGTTCAACTACCGCAGCATGTAACTGTCGAATCATTATTATCCTAATGCAGTAAAAGAGAGCAGGAGCGAGAGAGTGGGATTGTATCGGAATGAACAAGGGGGTTATGCTTGCCTGGCACTTCTGAAGATAGTAATAGCTCTTCATCGGTGTCATCGAACTGATCATCAGAACCACATCTACTGAGAGGGGACAAGCACCGACAAACAAAGAAGAAACACAATCAATGCAATGCAACAATATGATGCATGATAATGACATGGTAATATGTAGTTGATTGAGCTAATGCAACTAGCAACGAGTTAAATGAAGTTGGTTTGAACTCAAGGTTCAAAATCAAACTCCATAAGTGGTTAGTTAAATGCCATTTATTTGTTTGGTCCAATTCAGCAACTTTAAGTTGCTCTAACATGCATGAAAATGGTACAGATGGAAATATTGAATTTTTCTGACCATTTTTCATATATAACTTATTTCATTTGGAGTTACGGTTGAATTTCTATGATTTTTCAAAGTTTGCAACATTTTCTGAAATTTCCAAATCATTTTTGAATTAGAAATATTCTAGAAAATGCTGACCGGATCCAGGTCAAACCTGACGTGTGGGGTCCACATGTTAGTGGCACAGTGGTTAAACCACATTTAAGCTAACCTAATTACTAATTAGTAGGCACTGTGGCTGTCGGATGTGGGGTTCCGGCTAACCCTTAAGGTTCGAACACTAGGGTGCGCGGCAAGTCTTTCCCTCCTACCGATCTACGCTCTAGCTCGCTAAGATCTTGCGGACGAACTTGACGAACTCACAACACAGAAAGACATGGGGTTTATACTGGTTCGGGCCACCATTGTGGTGTAATACCCTACTCTAGTGTGGTGGTGGTGGATTGCCTCTTGGGCCGATGATGAACAATACAAGGGGAAGAATAGCCTCCTAAGGTTGAGGTGTTCTTGTGCTTTCGGACTTGTGTGTATCTCTGGGTCCGATGAGTCTCCCCCCTACTATGGTAGCTAGCCCTACTTATATAGGCCCTGGTCCGCTTCCCAAATATTGAGCGGGAAGGGAGCCAACAATGGCGGGCTAATTCGAAGGGGGACAGCTAGTACAAGCTATCCTGACAAAAGCGGTCTTCGCTTGGGAAAAGCTTTGGTGGTGATGCCGTCTTGGGCTCCACGATGACCTCGGTCTTGCCATCCTTCTGGTCTTGGTCTTGTTGCACCAAAATGGCAACCTTTGCCTGATGCCTCGATACTCCGCGGCTGCGCTTTCCCCCTTTGCACCAAAGAGGAAACAATGATGCTACGTGCGCTGGCGCCCGCCTGGTGTCGATCGTCATGGCTCACGTCACAAGAGCTTCGTGAGGTTTTGCCCCGCCTTGATATCTCCGCTCCTCGTGAGCCTGCCTGGCTCGGCAACTCCAGAGGAGGTCTTGCTTCGTCTGCCTCACGAGGCTTGGACCCTCGCAAGGGTCTTGGGTGCCTTGTTCACGAAGATGGGCCGTACGGCCTGCTGGCTCCGCCACGCCGCGGGCCGCAGGCAGGCAAGTCTGGAGACCCCCATTCCCAGACGCCGACAGTAGCCCCCGTGCCCAAGGTGCGCTCGGGCTTGGCTTTGCGGCGAAGCCAAGGGTCAAGTTCGGAGCACCGCGGGCCCCAAAAGCCTGCAGCCTCGGTTGACATGTGGCAGTTGATTGGGCGTGGGCGTCTCCGCTTCCCCACGCTGCCTCGGCAACTGCATGACATGACAAGTCCCTGTGACATGCAAGGGAAACCATCATTACCTGCGATCATGGGAGACGTCGGTTGGCTTTCTTCCGCTATAAATGGAGAGGGGGGTGGAGCCCCCGTCGCCCATCTCTTCCTTGCTTGCTTGCTTCTTCCTCCTTGCTCTACTGCTTGCTACCCCTGTATGCCCAAGCCGAGGGCTCGGGAGGATGAAGTGACGAGCAGCACCTCCCACGCCGCATCCGGGGTCGCCGCGCCACGGCAACGCGTGCCGTCCACGCCGCGGACTCCTCGCACAAGTTGGTGCTGTGGGCGCCGATGCCTCTGAGCTCCTGCATCCGCTTCCCGCGGTTCTTCTCTGACATGATGCTGCCGAGGGGTCTCTCAAGCTCTGGCTGCAGCACACCGACTACAGCACTTCGGCAACCGGAGCGGAGATCGAAGCGGTCCCCACTGGCAAGATCTTCATGACCTGCAGCTGGGGGGAGATCGCACGGGTCTGTCGTGCGAGGGGCGCCCTCGCTATCCACTTCGAGTACGACGGCTCCTCCATGCTCTTCTTCAAGGTTTTCGATGCTGAGGGTCGCCGCCTGGAGTGCTGCTCCGGAGAGGAGCGCGAGGCTGATGCACGCTCCGCTCGCGACCACTCCAGCAGCAGTAGCCCTTAGGAGTCTAGCGGTTCTCCTGAGCTCTACGAGACTCCGGAGACGAGCGACGACAGCTACGTGCCCCCGAGCTCTCGCCGTGCTCAGAGCAGGGCTGCGGCGTCCGGCCGCCACCGCCGCTGATCTGGATGGGGTTGGCGCTGGCCTCCCGTGGCCCACTGTTGATGATGGCGTCCGCCATGGAAGGATGTAGATAGGACTCCCCTTAGCATCAGCTTTTGTGTCCTGCGAAGAATCATGAATCACCCCGTGGGGGCATGTAAGGATCTGCAATGCCTTTGCACTTATCTTCCTTGTTATGAAGATTTGATGAACACGTGTCCCATTAAGGATTGGTCCCCCTTTCTTTCCTCGCGATAGCTAGTTGCTCTACGCTGACGGGTCCCGGTCCCAAGGAGGCTACGGCTGTCGCTGGTATGCCAGGTCGCGATGCCGTGGTCAAGGCCAGGAGGTGCGTGGCCCGAGGTCTAGTAAGAGCCCCTGAGGCGCGATGCTTAGGAGGTCCCCCTTAGTGCCCAAGAGGCCATGGTAAGGAAAGAAAGGAAGATGACTTGGCCGCAACGGAGTTGCGGCATGGTGTGAGTGACTACTAGGCCCAAATATTTAGCCGATCCGAGGGCGAGACTTATCTTGCTGACTTCGCGGTGATTCCTGATGTTGTGCTAGGGCTGGGCACCAACTTACGCGACATAGCCAGGCTAGTCCGTACGATTTTTCCTTCTCCCGAGCTCTTCTTAGTGCTCTACGTCCTCAGGTCCCGGCCCTCGAGCAAGCTCAGCCGCCACTGGTATGCCAGGTCGCGATGTCATGGTCAAGGCCTGGGGTGAGGGCTGGAGAGCCAGTAAGAGCTCCTGAGTCACGATGCTCAGGAGCCCCCCTTGTAACACGCAAGAGAATCGCATGAGAGAAAAGGAGACTCGCGGTGCCGCCTGCTATCCTTCCCGCGGGGTCCCTGTGGGCAGGCACAAGAAGAAACATGGTTTGCTTTTACTGTCGCCTGCCTGCCGCTGGTTGGTCCGGATGAAGTGAAGGCACCGAGGGCCTGGTGAGGTGACATGAATGGCGCGTGCCGCGACCCAGAGCTCGGCCACTCAGATTTGTCGGTCGTGGCAGGGACGGACCCATGCACTAGCGACGTGCCTGTGCAGAGGCCCCGAGGGAGGCGATGATCGAGCAGGTGATAGCAATTGGCAGGTTAAGCATGAAGAGCAGATCGACTTGGATAAATGCAGGAAGATACATGCCACTGGGTCTGGCCCGAGTGGCGTGGGGATGATGCAGCCCGAGGGGCGCCCCCAACAAGGTAAGCTAAAGACATAAGCAAAAGGGATACATGCCATAGGGACGGACCCATGTGGCTTGGGAATAATGCAGCCCGAGGGGCGCTCCCAGCTTAAATGAACTTGGAAGATCTCACCTGGTTCTGTAGATGAAGTAGAGTTGGTGTAGCTGAAGCCACGCGTTGAAGGAATGGCTCCTCATGAGCCACTGGGGCCCTGAGCCTCGGGAGGCTCTCGGGGCTCAGGAGGTTCCCTGAAGACCATCCCCACTTCCTCCAGAACGGCGTGGAACCTAGCCTCCTGAGCCGCCAGGACTTGCCGCACGTTGCGCTGATAGGCCGACGCCACGCTCGGCAAGCCGAAGGGCATGCGAACGTAGCTGTGTGGTGGACCCTCACAGTGGCCCGCACGTGATGGCCAGAAGCGTTCCTGAGATGCGGCCCTGTTGATCCCTGGGATGTCGATGCAGATGCGCAGCCCGGCATCCTCGCCTGGATGGGGGGCTGCGCCTTGTGAGCGGCTGTCGCCGCGCATGGCCCTTGCTTCTTGCAGTTCCTGGGTGGTCTTGGTGAGCGGTGGGCACTCCTTGCCCTGTGCTCTCCTAAGGAAAGTGTGTCGTGAAGCACGCTTCCAAGTGGTGCCCAAGCGCCTCCCTCGTGAGGTTGGCAAGGTCTGAGGCTCTCCAGGAGAGAGCCCCCGAGTCCTTCCTGAGGAGGGCGCCGGGCGCGCTTTTCTATGTGGTGGAGGGAGGCGCCCCTGGAGCGGGCGCTGATCCTAATGAGGCTCCTGACATGACGCCGTCTTCTTGGGGTCCTGCACGGCGCGGCTGCTTCTTCTTGGGGATGGTCTCCGGAGGGCCTTCACTTCTGCTGTCAGGGTTGTCGATTGCTGCGGCTTGGAAGGCGCGCTCAAGGGAGCACACCGCATCCCTTCTTCACATGGGACCATGATGATTCCTCCGCTGCCTGGCATCTTGAGGATGTTGTAGCCGTCGTGAGTGACTGCCATGAACTTGGCCAGGGCTGGATACCCGAGGATGGCATTGTACGGCAGGCGGATGTGCGCGACGTCAAAGTCGATGAGCTCGGTGCGGTAGTTCTTGCGCTCCTCGAAGGTGACAGGCAGGCGGACTTGCCCTATCGGTGTGGTAGAACCATCAGTCACTCCTGAGAAAGGCTTGGTTGGTTGGAGCTGCTCATAGGGCACTTGGAGGTTGTCGAACATGTTGACGGATATGACATTGAGCCCTGCGCTGCCGTCGATGAGAGTCTTGGTGACTTGCACATTGCTGATGACTGGGGAACATAGCATGGGTAGGGTGTCAGCGGTGGCTGCGCACTTGAGCTGGTCTGCCGAGTTGAAGGTGATGGCGCATTGGGACCACCTGAGCGGGCGCGTGGCCTCGAGCTTGGGGAGCACCGCGTTCACTTCCGAGCGAACTGTTTGAAGATGCATTGGGAGGCGGGGGCCTGAGCTCCGCCCAAGATGCAAGCGATCACACACGGCTCCTGGAAGCCTCCAGCCCCCTCGTCCTAGTGGTGGTCGTCGTTCCTTCTCGGTGGCGGCAACGGGGGAAGACCGGTGTTGCCCTGGGGGTGATCCTCACGAGGTGGGTCCCTCCAGGCACCCTCGCGAGGTTGGTCCTGCTTGTGGTCCTCACGAGGCCGGTCGCGCCACTCCTGGCGCGGGCCACAGTCGTCCCAGCGTCCGCCTCCGCGTCCTCCTCCGCGACTGTAGCCCCGGTCGTTGCACTCAGGGTGTCAACCGAAGCGTCCTTCCCGTATGGCTCTGAGCTCTTGACAGTCGCTGATGTTGTGGTTGTTCAGGCTGTGGAAGGCGCAGAACTGACGGCCGTTCTTGGATGACTCGGGCTGATCTCTGCCTCGCTTGGTGTCGGGCTCCGCTGCGAGCACTACTTCCTCTTTGCGCTTCACGTCCTTGGCCTTGACCTTCTCCTCCTCCACTCCTGTAGCTGGCAGCTCAAGGAGAGAGAGGCGCCCCTCCTCTGCTCTTGCGCACTTGGTCGCCAGGTTGAACAACTCCTGAGATGTGCAAAGCTCCTCGTCTATAGCCAGCTTTTCCTTCATCTTGACATCACGGATGCCGTCTGAGAACGCGGAGATGATGGCTTGGTTCGTGACCTTGGGGATCTTGAGGCGGGTGTTGTTGAAGCACTGGATGTACTTCTGGAGGGTCTCTCCTGGCTGTTGCTTGATGCGGCGTAGATCACCCACGGCCGGTGGGTGGTCGCGAGTGACCTGGAAGTTGGTGACGAAGCGGTCGCGCATCTCATCCCAGGAGGAGATCGAGCCGTGCTGCAGGTTTAGCAGCTAGGAGCGGGCCCCATCCCTGAGAGCCATGGGAAACCAGTTTGCCATGAATTTTTTGTCGCCGTTGGCCGCTTCGATGCTCAGCTCATAGAGCTGTAGGAACTCCGCGGGGTTGGCGGTGCCGTCGTATTGAGGAGGTAGATCTGGCTTGAACTTGCCTGGCCAGGCAAAGCTACGTAGCTCAGGGGTGAAGGCACGGCAGCCGGCCGTGGTTGCCGGGGCCCGCTTAGGAGGTGGAGCTAGGTCTTGACGAGGTCCGCGCTGCGCCACTGTAGGCGGCGTGCGGTCTTGACGAGGTGGCGCGGGGAGCGCCGATGCAGCGTCTCACGGCCGCGGGATTTCTCGGCAGCTTCTTTCTTCGCGCGCGGGCGCCGGGCGCGGTGGATCACGCCGCGGACGCGCGCACCTTGGTGCCAAGGCACCGTCTTGGGGTCGAGGCGGTGGAGGCATGCCATGAGCCCCGTCGCCCGCAGCTGGTTGAGGGGGAGGCAGAGAGTGGGACGGCGTCGGAGAGCCCCCTGTGGCATGGACGAGCTCGGCGACGCGGTCGAGCCACTCCTCGTAGAGGTCATCGACGGGGTGGTAATGCAGGAGCTCGTTTGCCGTGATGAGCATGCCCATGCCTCCATGGGAGCGCGGTGCGCGTGGGACGAAGAACCAGCAGGGGTGAGTGATGGAGTAGCGGTGCAGCCGTCCTGCCGCACCGAAGGATGCTGCGAGGACGCCTGTTGCTCGTTCCCCACCGGGCCGGTAGCAACGTTGGCGGCGGGGGAGGGAGAATGACGAGGTAGCCCACCGACGGGAGCCATCTGAGCGACGCGGGCGGCGAGGGCAGCCCGACGCTCAGCTCGAGCACGGCGAGCGTCTGCCATGGATGCGACGGAGCAACGGAGCAACGAACCAACGGAAGGGAAACTACAGCGCACCCCTACCTGGCGCGCCAAATGTCGGATGCGGGGTTCCGGCTAACCCTTAAGGCTCGAACACTGGGGTGCGCGCAAAGTCTTTCCCTCCTACCGATCTACGCTCTAGCTCGCTAAGATCTTGCGGACGAACTCGACGAACTCACAACACAGAAAGACACGGGGTTTATACTGGTTCGGGCCACCATTGTGGTGTAATACCCTACTCCAGTGTGGTGGTGGTGGATTGCCTCTTGGGCCGATGATGAACAATACGAGGGGAAGAACAGCCTCCTCGGGTTGAGGTGTTCTTGTGCTTTCGGACTTGTGTATATCTCTGGGTCCGATGAGTCTCCCCCCTACTATGGTGGCTAGCCCTACTTATACAGGCCCTGGTCCTCTTCCCAAATACTGAGCGGGAAGGGAGCCAACAATGGCGGGCTAATTCGAAGTGGGACAGTTAGTACAAGCTATCCTGACAAAAGCGGTCTTCGCCTGCAAAAAGCTCTGGTGGTGACGCCGTCTTGGGCTCCACGATGACCTCCGTCTTGCCGTCCTTCTGGTCTTGGTCTTGTTGCACCAAAATGGCAACCTTTGCCTGATGCGTCGGTACTCTGCGGCTGCGCTTGCCCCCTTTGCACCAAAGAGGAAACAAGGATGTTGCGCGCTGGCGCCCGCCTGGCGCCCGCTTGGTGTTGATCGTCATGGCTCACGTCACGAGAGCCTCGTGAGGTTTTGCCCCGCCTTGATATCTCTGCTCCTCGTGAGCCTACCTGGCTCGGCAACTCCGGGGGAGGTCTTGCGTCATCCGCCTTGCGAGGCTTGGACCCTCGCGAGGGTCTTGGGTGCCTTGTTGACGAAGATGTGCCGTAAGGCGTGCTCGCTCCGCCACGCCGCGGGCCACAGGCAGGCAAGTCTGGGGACCCCCGTTCCCAGAACGCCGACAGTGGCCCACCTAGATGTGTCACATGTCCTAATTAATTGGGTGATTAATCCCTAATTAAGCCTGCCTCATCATCGTCACCGGATCTACGCCGGCGATGACCAACCGATGGCGAGAGATCGCCGGGCTTGCGTTAGGGACGACAGTTTGTCGCGCTGCGGGCACCAGGGAGGGGCTCTCGCTTGTCCGCATCCAAAGGACCATACGGGAGGCTGCGGGGTGGCTGGAACGATGCCGGCGATGACCTCGCACATCGGCGCACACACGGGCTCATCGAGGAGGAGGCTACGGAACACAGGTGAGCAAGATAAAGCTTTCTACGGCCATCTGGGAGCGCCAGGAGGACGGTAGCGTCATCGGGCTCTACTGGTTCGAGCTCTGGACTCGTCGGCGACACGGCCAACGACAGTGAGCTCTCGGTGCTCACGGGGAAAGCGCTTCAGGATGAAATCAATGACGATTCTAGGGAAAATGATGCAGTGCTCATAGTGAGTTCGTCGGCGGTCTCAACGGGCTTGGGGAGGCGTCCACGATGGCGAATCGACCACAGGGATCACCGGACAGAAGAAGTGATGAAGACGACGGAGGCAGCATTCTGCTGCTCCTGGAGTTGCATGTGTCAGCGAGGAGAGGAAGAGCGGGACAGCGGAGCTCGGGGATACGGTGGTTGGACGAGGGGGTCTCGGTAGCCACGGTGGATGGCGACAGTGGTGACGGGCGTGCTCGGTGGGTGAGAGAGAGGGGTCCAGGGAAGGAGGGGGAGGGCAGAGGGGCTCCAGGGCCTCTCCAGGCGTGGGATCAGGGAGAGGGACGAGCCTCCAGCACGAAGCAGGAGGTGGCCCTTGCCTCCTGTGCGTGCGCCACGCACAGTGCACACTAGCGGGAGGAAGGGGATGACTGGCAGGTTGCCTGGTGGGCTGGGCCGCCAGCAACAGTGCCAGGCCACAGGTGAGACTTCTCTCTCTTTCTTCTCTATTTATTTTTCTATTTTGCATGTTTGTTTGAATTTGGTTACTGGACCAAATCAATTTTTAAATGCCGAAAACTTTTGTGAGTGCTGAAATAATTATTGCAGGGCCCCACACAAAGTTTCAGAATTATTGGGGCTAGGTAATTATTTATAGAAATGTATAGCCCCAATTCAAATATTTAGTGACTTAATTCAAAGACCAAAAATGCCAATGAAAAATATGCATCACCACTGGATAAGGTTTTCACCTTTCTCACTAGATCATGAACATTTTTAAAGGGCATCTTGGTTTCATTGAAAATGTTTTGAGTTGAACCTATTTGATTTATGTTTGGTGCTAGGGTTTAGTCAACCCCATTTCAAGTTTAACAAAATTTAAACATGATGCATGGATGCAATGCCACTAATTACAAGCATTATTCTAGGGCTGTGACAACTCACCCCCACTAAACAAGAATCTTGTCCCGAGATTCAAGATGTAAGGTAAGAAGACAGAGGGGACACAAAGCTAACACGATCTTCAAGATTCAATTTCCTTCTCGAAGATGTTGATTCATTGCTCCAATTCATCTTGGCGTTTTTTCTTTCGGGATCTTCATCCAACATGATGATGATAGAAAGAAACTCTACATGAATCGATCTCCTCGAAGATCGAGCGCTCAAGATCAACTCATGGAGCGAGATGTAGGAATATCTCTTGAGTTGAGACATAAAACACACATCAGGAGCGAATGGAAGAAGTAGATGACAAGGGTTCAATTGGGTAAGCAAAATTCCACGCTGAAGAAGATGGTGCATGATTTCAACATAGCGATGAAATAATTGCCATGATTCCATAATTGGGCACCTTAGGGAAGGTGGCTTGTGGAAGTGTTCCCTTAAGTGGCAAAAATATTTACTTTTGATCCATAGATCTTTGAAACTCTTCATACTAGCCTGAGGCAATTCACAATGGACCATTTGACGGAGTTCGAAAGAATGACATACTTGGAATAGGATGGACGGCGTGGACTACCTTGTTGAAGACAATGTAATGGGTGATTTTTGCTTATCATTGAAATGGATGGGAACCATGGTAGGACCACTTTGGAAGATGATCTTGGACAACAACTGCTGAGAAGGAAGCCCATGGGAAATTGGTACAATGGAGTGCAAGCTGGGGACAAAATGCAAATGTTGGGAATGTTCCAACCATCATATCTGCCTGAGATTCAGATCTGGTTGGGAACGGGATATTTCAGACAACATGTGTGGAAAAGAAAGTTTGCAACACAAATCGACGAGATGACGTTGCGAGATTCTCAGGAAATGGACTATGGTAGCGAGCTCCAAAACATGAGCTGGTTCTGCTACACACATGTGAACACGCTATCCTAGACAAGCATGGCCACATGGTAGCCTTACAACAAAACACTACCAAGTTCTGGTAGGGAACCATCATTGAGGATATCGAAGTCCTTTTATAAGCCCGGGTTAGCTCTTAAGTAGGAGCTTCTTCACCTTGAACAAATCAATCAGTGGCTTTGTGTGCTAGGAAACACATATGGAATGGAGGCAGCCAACCTATCAAACCATAGAGTACTTCGCACATGCGTGACTAACTTGGGACGATTCCAGAGGAAGCAAAAACAAGCTTTCTTGAATTCACGGCGACAACTTGCATCAAATGCACATGAATTAGAGGAAGTCACTTCTTTCATCCAGACATATGCTTCATGGGCTAGCATGAAGAAATGCTTACAAGAGTTTCCAACACTAACTTAGATGTTCAACATGAATCATGGACAAGATGAAATGTTGATGATGAGCTAAATAGCAAATCATCGAGATTTCCATGAAGATGGAAATCCACAACTATGTGAACAAGGTTATAGCATTGGTCGGACCCAAAAGATATAATGATGTTTGCTCGAGAAAATAACCACGAGTAAGACAACATTACGAATATCATTGGTTCTGAGTTGATTTGACAATAGCCCACACTCAAATCAAAGTTTGGACAAGACAATACATCCAGCAATTGATCATGGAGATCAATCGATGAAGATATCATCTCTCTTCAACACACATATACAAAGAGATATCCCTTTGGAATGAACTAAGTCGGACAAGCTTTTATCTTGAAACCCTCCAAGTTGTTGTTTAGATTAACCAACTAGCTCAGGGGTATGCAACACATGTTCTTGGAGAAGGGTTGGTTACAAGAAACCAACTTGATCACGAGCTCAACATAACAGTCAGGGGATAACCTGGTGATACTTCCGAGAAGATATTCAAAAACTCACGAACTACCAATAGGTTTGGTGCAGCTCCTCTTTAACTTGCCATGCTCCTTGAAGATGTCCCGAATATCCCGTGCTTGGTCTTCATTGCTCCTCTGCATGTTCGCACTCGTGGTTTTAAAATCTCAACATGGCAAGAAAAATATACTACTAGTAATACTCGCGCATCTTGTGGGCAACATTAAAGCACTCGTCTGCCATGTTGGAGCATCTCCAACAAGATAAACTACTCATACAAATGCATCTTGATGCGTGCAACGCATGGGCATTTTGCTAGTTCTAAAAACCTTTCCATCATTTGCCACACTACTGGTTGCAGATGAAAAACCTACCCAAGCACAACGCGATACAGGAGCGACGCACAATTACAAGCTGATATTTTGTTGGACAATGGAGGCTATAACCAATTACTTTTACGGGAACAATAGCACCTAGGAAATTTGAAGGGTAGGTATGAACAAAATTGGAACTGCACATGTACTGCTAAGTGATTCAATACACACATTACCAATCGAGGAGGAGAACGATGGTCGCGGCGGCCTCTATGAGTCCTGGTCGGCAACGGGAGTCAGTTCATTGTCCACGACGGTGCTACTTCTGCGCTTGGCGTCGGCTTCCGGGAAGCAGATCCGAGACCTTGGAAGACGATGCCGGGGAAGAGGCTCCGTGTACGACGACAACGATGGACCGGCTCCAGTGCGTCGTACGAGGTCGTCGATGAGGCAGATGCGCTGCGGTGGACGAGTGCGCCGATGTAAAGGGGAGGAGCACGAAGGTTGCGGTGCCGTGGAGAAGTCTATTTTGCGGTGGGGATAGAAATTGGGGAGTATTCAGGTGTAGTACTCTGGGTGCCGGGGTGGGGTTGGCTGGGTAGGGTGAACCTGAAGTTACGAAAACAGCCCCCTACCAAGCATCATCCGTAGGCCTATTCTGAAGGCTATTATGGTAACTTCCCACTGCTTGAATCAGGGTCGCGGGAGATTTTCCCGCCGACCTCAAAATTTTGTGACACTAGGCTCCCCGTGTGGCGTGTTGAGTGATTCGGCTAAGCAACTAGCGAGTAGTAGTAGTAAACTTTGCATATTAGGTTTGACCGAAGTCAAACTTCCTAAAGTTTGACCAAGTTTATAGAAAAATATAAACATTTACCATAACAAATATGTATGATGTGAAAGTACATTCAATAATGAATCTAATGGTATTTATTTGTTATTGTATATGTTAATATTTTTTTATAAGCTTTCTGAGAGTTTACAAAACTTGACTTTGACCAATGCTGATACGCGGACTTAAATAAAAATGGAGGGAGTACACATTTGTTTTCTTAGTTTGTAGTGAACTAATCATTTGTTGAAATTGTGAAATAAATATAGTAGGCTATTGACTTCGAATGTAATGGTCTATACAATTCAATAGTTACAATCATTGTCGAATCCCAAGATGTATACAAGGTCTATAGTACTTCACAACATGCTCAAACTCACATAATCCCAGTCAAATGAGAATCTAAATGCATTTCATAGTTATTACTTTGTAGGATGCAACAAGAACAACCATAACTCTACATTAGCCATTATAGAAGCAACATTTTGACATATCCCAATGTGTGAATGAAATGTGCAGAGAGAGCTTTTAAGATGGAGCAGATAGGGCGGGAAAGATTGTATGTATGTGGACGAGAGAGTAGGAGACAAACCTAACGAGACATAGAGAGATAGAGAAGAAAGAGAGAGGAAGAAGTTAGGTCTGTGAGAAAGATGCATACATGTAATATACATGAGATGCGTGTGCATCTGGATTCTGTATACGTGGAAGGAGAAGAGACAACATGTTTGATGAGAGAGCAAGAAAAACATGGACGAGAGGGGAAGGATCTCATGGGTTGAGGGATTGAAAACTTTGTGCAGGGGAGAGAGGGATTGGTAATTTTGTGCAAGAGAGGAGAGAGAGGGTGGGGGGAGGAGTCAGTCAGCCGTCGTCACATCACCCTGCTTCCAAATGACCCAGCATTCTCTAGCGCGGTGTGGTCGCCGTCTTCGATCTGCTCATTGCCCTCTTTGAAGATTGAGGTGTTGTGCATGTTGGGGTGCAAAGAAGCACAAGCGAGAGTGGTCGCCGTATAACCTTGGATGGGGATGAATTGTGTGCTCGGGGGAGTGTGTGTGTGTGTTGTGCTGCTTGTGTCTCTGTGTGTGTGTGTGTGTGTGTGTGTGTGTGTCAGATATTGAGAGAAAACAAACCTAAGGTGAGAAATGGGTATTCATGAAGAGATTGTGTGGGCCTTGAGGTGGGCAGGGGCAGGGTGAGGGTGTCAAAATGTGCGCGTTGATGCATGTGTTGCATGTGACCGTGCGGGGGACGGACGAATCGAGAGAGATAGTTGTTGTGTTACGGATGCTCCTCTCTCTCCCTCTCTCTCTCTCCCTCACACACACACAAGTAAACTAGAAGACTGTTCTCTCATGTATACACAATGTATCAGCATCTGTCTATGTCTCACTCATGCACGATCATTTGCACATTCACACCTCTCTATGTCTGTATCACATGCACACCGTCTCCACATTGCCCTTCCGCCACAACACACATATGGACACATACACACGTTCTCTCTCAGTCACACACACAAAATCAGTATTAAAAAACTAGGGCGCACCTAAAACGTCCAAATCCAATAAACACGAACTGGAGCTAAATTCAAATATATGGAAATATTGCAGCGTCAAGAACTTTCACAGGAAAAAAAGTTGAGTAATATTCGAGGATTGTTTTCACACACACAAAAAGATTTGGTGGATGTCCTTCGAGCGCGACACGGTGACGCACCGTTCGATCGACCGCGCGACCGTGGTTCACGCGCTTGCACAGGATTCCGTATCGTGGCCGTGGTACTAAGGCTGATCACAATGGGAAAGAACATAAGCTAGTAACTAATAAAAGCACTGCCTAAGTCTAATGTTTACGTGTACTAGTACAGTTTTCTTTTAAGTTTGACCAACCTTATATATAAAACTAAAGTAAGCTCCCACACACGCACTCATCAATATGCCGCCGTCGTTGCGCATGCCGGCGCCCGCCTGCTCCGGCCAACAATTTCTCGCCCATCACTGTTGTGTCGCCGCCATCCCTTTGCCATGCAGCCGAAGGCTCGCCCGCTCACGTCGTCTGCAGTCCCTCCTCGTGATGCCGCCACGCTGCCAAGCATGCGAGCAGCTGGTGGAGCCGCGTCTATGCACGCAGCGTACGAAGAGGAGGACGAGCGCGTGCTCCAGTACGCCGGCGAGGAGGAACTAGCGTGTCATTGTCGTCTCCGCCCGCCCGGAGGAGGCGCGCATGGTGGCTGTCGCGGCGGAAGCCGGTCGCGCGCGCGTTGAGCCTGCAAACTAGGTGCGAACGCAGAATCTACCTTCGAGACCTTGAATGCCACGTGGATCCTGCAATCTTAAGGAGCAATTTGGGTCAATCGACTCATGTGAGCCGTTTGATGCAACATGGATGGCTAGAAGGGCTTCTTCCACCTCTTCTGCCGTCTTCTTCCTTCGCTCCGTCGAACTTCTTTCACAAATCGACTGACCCAAATTATACTATTAGTACGAACGTATTAAGTACAGTAGGAACACGATGATACGAGCAGTAGTACCAACTGCAAGAAGAACAGTAGTAAGACATAGTACTAGTACTACTATACGTACTAAAGAGTTCAAATAACGAGAAAGAACATAAACATAGTTCTGCTGGGGCCTCAGCACAACACACCCTTGAAAATAAATTAATAAGCAACTAGTCCGCTTGACACTGAAGTAGAACCAGCATGAGCGACGGCACTGCCACCTACTTGGAGTCCGAGTCCACGTCCTCGACTTCGTCCTTGTCCCTCTTCATCTTCCTCTTCGCCGACGCTTCTTTGCTTGAACCGGACACTTGGCTCTGCTTCTTCATCCAACCCTTGTAGATATTTAAACAAAGGTAGGCATCCATTGCTGCGTACAGGATGTGATCTTCATCTAATGTCTTTGACTCCCATGCATGATGAAACTCGTGATGAGGTTTCTTCAGTTTAGCGTACGAAGGATCAATCATGGCTGCTGCCAGGGTAAGCATTGAAGGTTGAGAAGAGGACACCTGGCTTGCCTTCTGGAGATCGAAGGGCTGGCCTACAATGAGACCTATCCGACGCAGGACGTTACTGTCGTTCTTAAAGCCTACAGTAACGAATTTCACTATTTTGTCCTTGAGGAAGTTCTTAAAATCCTGGCACTCAACGTCGGCATGGCATATGTGGTAGACCAAGCAAACTTTATGTACGCAAACTTGGATCACGCCAGGCTTCTTCCTCTCTTCGTCCTTTAGATGCTTCTCTCGTCCCAGGACTGTGGTGTACTCAACATCTAGCCCAGCGACCCACTCATCCGTTGAACTGTTGAACATGCGTAGGAAGCGAGCAAGCCATGCTTTCACCGTCTCGGATCCACGTGTGTAGATGACGATGAACTGATCACCGGTGATGGCTCTAACCTAGTACTCAGCGGCGACCATGGATATTTGGGAGGCCATGGATTTTGGAGGAGGGTTAGGAGAAGTTGAACTGTTGTACCCCGCAAAAAAAACTGGGAGCGAACTAATGTGAAAGGACGGGACGACTGGGAGAGAACTATTGTAAGGTAGAAGACGGGGATGAGTAGGGCGTGCGAATGGCGTGGGGTTGCTGGCTTGCCCAGTGGATAAACGGCTGCAAGCCCCCAAAGAGTTCTCGAGAACTATGCGGGACCCACTAGATGTCATGTCTACTAGACCCATATCGTAGGCCTGGCGGTATAGCTTCTATCTGTTTGCACGCCATGCCGGCGCGTGGATGTAACTTGACTTAATTCTGTCAAACGTCACGCCTCCCACGACCTTCGCCTCCCTCGCGCGGCCGCGCCCTTTGAGACTTCGACCGGCTATAAATGAGCAATTTTTTTGCCTTTTTTTAGACAAGCGATTTTTTGCCTACTCCGCATGCATGATACTCCCTCTGGTCCTTTTTACTCCCGTCAACCGTTTGCAAAGTGTTTGACCAAATTTATAACTTTTTTTGAACACCACCTTATATTAATTAACTAGCCACACCAGTACACTCATTCGATACAATATTCACCACACAGGGCAGTACGTTATTTACAAGAATACCATCTAATCTATTGTCAAAGCTATACTTAGCGATTAAGTGTGCCACCTTATTGGCCGAACGGTTAATCTTTGACAATTGAAGATTGTTGATCAACTTCGAGATGCTCAACACTTTAATCTTCAGGTCACGCATAGCAGACATGTCAACGCTTTGACAGGCATCAATGAAATCCCACGACCAAATTTATACTAAAAACATCAATATCTACAAATACTCCCAAAACACTTAGGCGCGGTGCATTAACTTCGACCTCGTTTCTTGTTTCTTGACATATCAACCAATAGGATATGTGGGTGTGCATGCTTTTCATGACTTGAGACTACCAAACACGACATGCAGTGGTTAGTTCATTGCATGCAATGCTATTAATTAGCAAATAAACATTAAGACCTCTCGTTTTCCCCTCCTCCTTGGTCACAGTGCACAATCTAAGATGACTTGCTCACCTAGACGGAGGGAGTACTGATTATAATGCGTATAAGAACTACGTTTTATAATGAGTGTAAAAATATTGATTTGACATTGTGAATGTTGACACATTGTGGAATAGTTTTTGAAGTCTCCAAAAGTACTCAACTAGTGTTGTCGTTCTCCACAAAAAAATGTGTTTACCAATGCGTGCATGAACACTAGTTACTCTAACCCCCCTCTCTTCTTTAATTCATTGCCACATCAGCATGTTTGCTATTCCCGTGTGCATGATACCAGCTAAGATACCGCCATTATGGCCAGCCTTAATCATCGCACGCAATAATTTAGTGCACCTTGAAATATCCAACGGCCGTCGTGCTTCTTCAATCTCTGCTCTTCAATCCCTCCTCCCCGCGGTCGGCTCTGCTGCCGCGCAGGCCTCACCGCCCCACCGTACTCCCATCACTGGCCTAGCCATCCCTCTACTCACCCACACCTGTTGTTATTCTCCGGCGACGGCAGACGAACCAGTAAACCCTCGTACAGTCGTACTCCCCTCCGCGTGGGAAACAACTGCCGAGTCTTCCCTGCCTCCGTGTCGTTCCCTTCCTAGGCCTCGTCGTCATCCATCGCCCTGGTGCTCTCGGCACGGCCTGGTCAACATGGTCAACGACCGACATGCATCTGAAGTGGACTTTATGTGGAGAGGCCAACAACTGGGTCCACGGCCGCACGCAAGGAAATGCCTCCTTATTACGCGCAAAATAATGATTCATCCACCTGACATCAGGGACCCACCGAAAGGGCCTCTGTATTTTGCGAAAAAATGTTACCGCCGCTGACAGCTCGGACCCACCAGCTATATCTTTGCATGCAAGGAAGTGCCTCCTTATTATGCACAAAAAATGAATACTCCCCCTATTAGCTGGGATCCAGTATAGTGGCAGGCTGACTTGTGGGCCTACTAAGTTGACGGGGACGGAGGGCTTTGTCAACTTAGTCAATATGCACGATTCTAACTCCAGTGACCGTATGATGTCCATCCAACGGCCATAGTGCTTCTTCAACCTCTGGTCTTCTTGCTCTAGCCGCACAAACCAGCGCCGGTCGTGCCTCGTGCTCCTGCCTCCCGTGGCCGTCTGGGATGCGGTGGAGGCCTCACCGCCCCCTACTACTCCCACCGTTGGCCAGGCCATCCCTCTACTCACCCACACCCCCTATTATTTTGCGGTGACGGCAGCCTCACACCGCAGCGAACCAGTGAACCCTCGTACTCCTCTATGCGTGGGCATCCACTGTCGCGTCTTCCCCGGCTCCGCATCGTCCCCTTCCTAGGCCTCGCCGTCGTCCACCGCCTTGGTGCTCTCGGCGCGGCATGGTCAACATGATCAAGGAACGGCTTCCATCGGACGTGGACTGTACATGGAGAGGCTGACAGCTGGGTCCATGACTGCAACAAGGAAGTGCCTCCTTATTACGTGCAAAATAATTATTCCTCCACCTGACAGCGGGACCCACCGGACGGGCCACCATATTTCGTCCCCCTGACTGCTGGGACCCACCAGCTACATCTTCGCACGCAAGGAAGTGCCTGACAGTCGGGACCCACCTGGTCGAAGCGTACATAACATTGTCATTCTGGCCGTGAACGTGTACGTACATATATACTAGTCGATGTAGAGGCGCACACGTGTCGTAGTAGAGGCGGCCAGGGTGCAAGAAAGAAAATATGACCACGTATGTGTACATACGGGCGGGGTCTCGAACGCCTACTCGCGCATACGTACGGCGAGGGCTCGTGTACATGGTTGGGTCGGAACGGAGAAACAACATCGTCGTCGTGTTCATGGGGAGGCAATGGAATGCGTCGTGTTCATGAGGAGGCAACGGAATGCGTCGTGTTCATGGGGAGGCAACGGAATGCGTCGTGTTCATGGGGAGGCAATGGAATGCGTCGTGTTCATGGGGAGGCAACGGAATGCGTCGTGTTCATCGGGAGGGCTTGGACGGAACAGGCGATGGAAACGAGGCCTGGCATACAGCAGAACAGAGGAAACGGCCTTGTGTTCGACTGGCCACGTTCGAAACGGGATCCTGTTCATTGGGAGGGGTGTGGCGTACCGCAAAACGGAGGAAACAGACCTCCTACGGTCGAAACGGGGGTCCTGTTGATCGGGAGGGGTGTGGTGTACCGCAAAACGGCGGAAACAGACTTGTGTTGGAGCGCTATGGTCGAAACGGGGGTCCTGTTCATCGGGATGGGTGTGGCGTACCGCAAAACGGGACTCCACGGGATACTGTTCATCTCCACCATCGACCCCCTCCAGCCTCCACGAGCTACTGTTCATCCACCGTCGACCTCCTCCAGCTTCCACCTGCGACTGTTCATGCACGGGCTCCTGTTCATCCAGCCTCCACCGCGCGCTACTCCACCGGCTACTATTCAACCAGCCCTCTCCACGGGCTCCTGTTCAACCACCCCTCCACGGGCTACTATTCATCCTGCCCTCCATCATCTACTGTTCATCCTGCCCTCCACGGGGTGGTCCTATTCATCCAGCCCTCCACGGGGTCCTGTTCATCCAGCCCCAACCAGCTCGATCGATCAGGGAACTATTCATCCAACCCCCCCTCCCCCACAATGCTCACTGTTCATCCAGAGGCAGCATCGATCGGCTTCAGTTAGCAGCAGTAGTGAAGGAATCGCTCGATCGGGTTCAGTTAACAGCCATCGATCGATCGCTCGGGTTCAGTAACGCGTAGCCTGCAGTGCAATCGCTCGGGTTCAGTTAGAGCCCAACTCCTCGCTCGGGTTCAGTTAGAGCCAACGCCTCGCACACACGCGCGTACGCGTACGAGAGAAACGCGCATCGCTCGGCCCCGACCTCCCACCGTAACTGGGAACTCCCCGAAATTTTCCTCGCCCTCGCTTCTACCACGGTTTTTTCCGTCATGGACGACCCAAAGAATGTCATGCAGCTGCGTCTCCGGCCCACCCAGGACGAAAAGCCCACTTTCTGTCATGATTTTTTGTCATAGAAGTAGGAGCCCACCACATATATGATGATACCGGGGTTTGTCACAATTATCGTCATAGAAGTGTCATATGTATGACAGAAAAAAAATTCGTTCGGCCCAAAATGTCACGGATGTGTCTTTTTTTTGTAGTGATGTACTCCTACATGGCCTCTCACCGCTACCTTTACCAAATCGTGTTCACACACTTAGCTCTCAACAGTAGGACATGTTCACAACTTTCCAATTCATCCCTGATGAATCAGACCTGACACAACTCTAAGCAATAGCAGGCATGACAACAAGCATGAATGAGTAGGCACATCAGGGCTCAAACAACTCCTACTCATGCTAGTGGGTTTCATCTATTTACTGTGGCAATGATATGTCATGCAGAGGAAAAGGGTTCAACTACCGCAGCATGTAACAGTTGAATTGATGTTGTCCTAATGCAGTAAAAGAGAGACGGAGCGAGAGAGTGGGATTGTATTAGAATGAATGGGGGGTTATGCTTGCCTGGAACTTGTGAAGATAGTAATAGCTCTTCATCGGTGTCACCGAACTCATCATCGGAACCACGTCTACTGAGAGGGGACAAGCACCGACAAACAAAGAAGAAACACAATCACTGCAATGCAACAATATGATGCATGATAATGACATGGAAATATGTAGTTGATTGAGCTAATGCAACTAGCAACGAGTTAAATGAAGTTCGTTTGAACTCAAGGTTCAAAATCAAACTCCATAAGTGGTTAGTTAAATGCCATTTATTTGTTTGGTCCAATTCAGCAACTTTAAGTTGCTCCAACATGCATGAAAATGGTACAGATGGAAAGACTGAATTTTTCTGCTCATTTTTCATATATAACTTATTTCATTTGGAGTTAAAGTTGAATTTCTATGATTTTTCAAAGTTTGCAACATTTTCTGAAATTTCCAAATCATTTTTGAATTAGAAATATTCTAGAAAATGCTTACTGCATCAGCATGACGTCAGACTGACATCAGCAGGTCAGCTGACCTGATCCAGGTCAAACCTGACGTGTGGGGTCCACACGTCAGTGGCATAGTGGTTAAACCACGTTTAAGCTAACCTAATTACTAATTAGTAGGCATTGTGGCCCACCTGGCTGTGTCACAAGTCCTAATTAACTAGGTGATTAATCCCTAATTAAGCCTGCCACGTCATCATCACCGGATCTACGCCGGCGATGCCAAACCGACGGCGAGAGATCGTCGGGCTTGCGTTAGGGACGACAGTTCATCGCACTGCGGGCACCAGGGAGGGGCTCTCGCTCGTCCGCATCCAAAGCACTGGACGGGAGGCCGCGGGGTGGCCGGAATGATGCCGGCGACGACCTCGCGCGGCGGCGCACACACGGGCTCATTGGGGAGGATGCTACAGAGCACGGGTGAGCAAGATAAAGCTTTCTACGACTATCTGGGTGCGCCAGGAGGACGGTAGCGTCATCGGGCTCTACTGGTTCAAGCTCTGGACTCGTCGACGACACGGCCGATGACGATGAGCTCTCGGTGCTCATGAGGAAAGTGCTACAGGATGAAATCAACGACGCTTCTAGGGGGAAATGATGCAGTGCTCACAATGAGTTCGTCGACGGTCTCAATGGGCTTGGGAAGGCGTCCGCGGCGGCGAGTCGACCACGGGGATCACTGGACAGAATCGGTGATGAAGACGACGGAGGCGGCGTTCTGCTGCTCCTGGAGTTGCGTGCGTCAGCGAGGAGAGGAAGAGCGGAACGGCAGAGCTCGGGGATACGGTGGTTGGACGAGGGGGTCTCGGTAGCCACGGTGGACGGCGACGGTGGTGACGGGCATGCTCGGTGGGTGAGAGAGAGGGGTCTAGGGAAGGAGGGGGCAGAGGGGCTCCAGGGCCTCTCCAGGTGTGGGATCAGGGAGAGGGACGGGCCTCCAGCTTGAAGCAGGAGGTGGCACTCGCCTCCTGTGCGTGCGCCACGAACAGTGCACACTGGCGGGAGGAAGGGGATGACTGGCAGGTTGCCTGGTGGGCAGGGCCGCCAGCAACAGTGCCATGCCACAGGTGAGACTTCTCTCTCTCTTTCTTCTCTGTTTATTTTTCTATTTTTCATGTTTGTTTGAATTTGGTTACTGGACAAATCAATTTTTTAAATGCTGAAAACTTTTGTGGATGCTGAAATAATTATTCCAGGGCCCCATACAAAGTTTCAGAATTATTGGTGCTAGGTAATTATTTATAGAAATGTATAGCCCCAATTCAAATACTTAGTGACTTAATTCAAAGACCAAAAATGCCAATGAAAAATATGCATCACCACTGGATAAGGTTTTCACCTTTCTCACTAGATCATGAACATTTTTAAAGGGCATCTTGGTTTCATTGAAAATGTTTTGAGTTGAACCTATTCGAATTATGTTTGGTACTAGGGTTTAGTCAACCCCATTTCAAGTTTAACAAAATTTAAACATGATGCATGGATGCAATGCCACTAATTACAAGCATTGTTCTAGGGTTGTGACAAAATCTTTTAGATTCGGCCACAGGAGGCACTTTTATGGAAATTACTTTAGGAGAAGCTACTAAACTCCTACTCCCTCCGTTCCTAAATATTTAACTTTCTAAAGATTTCAACAAGTGACTACATACGGAGCAAAATGAGTGAACCTACACTCTAATATATGTCTATATACATCTGTATGTGATAGTCCATTTCAAATCTCTAAAAAGACAAATATTTAGGAACGAAGGAAGTATATAATATTATGGTTAATTATTCTCAATAGCATACAGAAAGATCTTCCACTAGTAAAAAAGTGCATGCAATTGAAGAGATCAATGTTTTGAGTGGAAAGATGGATGAGCTTATGAAATTGTTTCCTAGCAAGAGTGCTCCTATTGATCCTAATGATATGCCTTTGTCTACTTTGATTGAGAATAATAATGAATCTATGTATGTGAAATTTGTTGGTAGGAACAATTTGGTAATAATGCATATAGAGGTAATTTTAATCCTAGGCCGTTTCCTAGTAATTCCTCTAATAATTATGGTAATTCCTATAACAATTCTTATGGAAATTATAATACGATGCCCTCTGATTTTGAGAATTAGTGTTAAAGAATTTATGAGTTCACAAAAGAATTTCAATGCTTTGATTGAAGAAAAATTGCTTAAGATTGATGATTTGGCTAGGAACGTGGATAGAATTTCTCTTGATGTTGATTCTTTGAAACTTAGATCAATTCCACCTAAGCATGATATCAATGAGTCTCTCAAAGCCATGAGAATTTCCATTGATGAGTGCAAAGAAAGAACCGCTAAGATATGTGCTAAAAAAGATTGGTTTATAAAAGCGTGTTCTTCTAGTTTCCTTGAAAATAATGATGAAGATCTTCAAGTGATTGATGTGACTCCTATTGAATCTTTGTTTTCCAATGTAAATCTTGATAAATATGGGACTGGAGATGAGTCAACTTTAGTTAGAAGGTGTCCCAATGATTCAGAGTTTTGAGATCTTGATGCAAAAATTGATAAAAGTGGGATTGGAGAGGTCAAAACTTTAAGTAGCAATGAACCCACTCTTTTCGATTTCGAGGACTTTAATTATGATAATTTCTCTTTAATAGATTGTATTTCCTTGTTACGATCCATGTTGAATTCTGCCCATGCTTATAATCAAAACAAAGCTTTTACTAAACATATCATTAATGCCATGATGCAATCTTTTGAAGAAAAGCTTGAATTGGAAGTTTCTATCCCTAGAAAACTTTATGATGAGTGGGAACCTACTATTAATATTAAGATTAAAGATTATGAATGCTATGCTTTGTGTGATTTTGGTGCTAGTGTTTCCACAATTCCAAAAACTTTATGTGATGTGTTAGGTTTCCATGAATTTGATGATTGTTCTCTAAATTTGCATCTTGCAGATTCCACTATTAAGAAACCTATGGGCAGAATTAATGATGTTATTATTGTTGGAAATAGGAATTATGTTCCATACATTTCATTGTTCTTGATATAGATTGCAAGCCTACATGTCCTATTATTCTTGGTAGACCTTTCCTTAGGACGATTGGTGCAATTATTGATATGAAAGAAGGAAAATTAGATTCCATTAAGGAAGGGTATTGAACACTTTGAAACAAATAAAAGTAAATTTCCTCATGAATCTATTATGAGAGCCACTTATGGATTGCATGCCAAATATGACAATACTTAGATCTATTTGTGTTTTATGCCCAGCTAAGGGCGTTAAACGATAGCGCTTGTTGGAAGGCAACCCAATTTTATTTTTGTTTTTGATGTTTAGGTTCTGTTTTGTAATAAATAATTCATCTAGCCTTTGGTTAGATGTGGTTTTGTGTTTTAATTAGTGTTTGTGCCAAGTAAGACCTTTGGGATAGCTTACGGTGATAGTTGATTTGATCTTGCTGAAAAAAACAGAAACTTTTGCACTCAGTCCCAAAATTGTTTAAAATCATAGATGCGTGATAAAATCCTGAATTTTCACGGTAGATTAATAAAAAATTGCACTTGTTATCCTAATTTTTCAGAATTTTCTGAGTTATAGAAGTATGCAAAATATCCAGATTGCTACAGACTGTTCTGTTTTTAATAGATTCTGTTTTTCGCGTGTTGTTTGGTAATTTTGATGCATCTATGGCTAGTATCGGGGGGTATGAACCATGGAAAATTTGGAATACAGTAGATATTACACCAACATAAATAAAGAATGAGTTCACAACAGTACCAAAAGTGGTGATTTATTTTCTTATACTAAAGGAGCTTATGAGATTTTCTGTTGAGTTTTGTGTTGTGAAGTTTTCAAGTTTTGGGTAAGGATTTGATTGACTATGAAATAAGGAGTGGCAAGAGCCTAAGCTTGGGGATGCCCAAGACAACCCATGGTAGTATTCAAGGAGGCCAAAGACCCTAAGCTTGGGGATGCCCCAGGAAGGCATCCCCTCTTTCGTCTTTGTCTATCGGTAACTTTACTTGAGGCTATATTTTTATTCACCACATGATATGTATTTTGCTTGGAGCGTCTTGTATGATTTGAGTCTTTGCTTTTTAGTTTGCCATAATCATCCTTGATGTACACACATTTTGAGAGAGACACGCATGAATTGTGATTTATTAGAATACTCTATGTGCTTCACTTATATCTTTGGAGTTAGGCAAATTTGCTCTAGTGCTTCACTTATATCTTTTTAGAGCACGACGGTGATTTTATTTTATAGAAATTTATGAACTCTCGCACTTCACTTATATTATTTTGAGAGTCTCTAAACAGCATGGTAATTTTCTTTGGTTATAAAATTAGTCCTAATATAATAGGCATCCAAGAGGGATATAATAGAAACTTTCATATAAAGTGCATTGAATACTATGAGAAGTTTGATTCCTTGTGATTGTTTTGAGATATCAAGATGGTGATATTAGAGTCATGCTAATGACTAGTTGTGAATTTGAGAAATACTTGTGTTAAAGTTTGTGAGCGCAAAAGTTTTTGTTTTTCGGCAAGATCAAATCAACTATCAACGTAAGCTATCCCAAAGGCCTTACTTGGCACAAACACTAATTAAAACACCAAAACACAATTACTACAGAGGTAATAATATGTAATTTATTCAAGAACAGTAGCAAAACAAAAAACACAAAAATAAAATTGGGTTGCCTCCCAACAAGCGTTTTTATTTAACGCCCCTAGCTAGGCATAAAACATAGATAGATCTAGGTATTGTCATCTTTGGTATGTGATACGTCTCCAACGTATCTATAATTTTTGATTGTTTCTCATTCTATTATATTATCTATTTTGGATGTTTTATATGCATTATTGTGCTATTTTATATGATTTTTGGGACTAACCTATTAACCTAGGGCCTAGTCCTAGTTCCTATTTTTTCCTTCTTTTAGAGTTTCCCAGAAAATGAATACCAAACGGAGTCCAAACGGAATAAAACTTTCGCAATGATTTTTCTTGGACCAGAAGTGTAACATCCCAAAATCTAAATTTTGGAATGTTATAATAAATAGATAGTTTTGATTGATTGTTTGATTGTGGTGTGGTTGCTTGTGTGAAATTGAGTGGAATTCGAAACTTTTTGAAAGTTAAATGAGAGGGAATAAAAGGACTTTCTGTAGGATCGAAAGTATGTCTAGAGGGGGGGTGATTAGACTACTTGACCAAATAAAAACTTAACCTTTTCCCAATTTTAGTTCTTGGCAGATTTTAGCTATTGTAGGACAAGTCAGGCAATCATCACACAATTCAAGCAAGCATGCAAAGAGTATATTGGCAGCGGAAAGTAGAGCATGCAACTTGCAAGAATGTAAAGGGAAGGGTTTGGAGAATTCAAACGCAATTGGAGACACGGATGTTTTTCCCGTGGTTCGGATAGGTGGTGCTATCCTACATCCACGTTGATGGAGACTTCAACCCACAAAGGGTAACGGTTGCGCGAGTCCACGGAGGGCTCCACCCATGAAGGGTAATGGTTGCGCGAGTCCACGGAGGGCTCCACCCACGAAGGGTCCACGAAGAAGCAACCACCCACGAAGGGTCCACGAAGAAGCAACCTTGTCTATCCCACCATGGCCATCGCCCACGAAGGACTTGCCTCACTAGCGGTAGATCTTCACGAAGTAGGCGATCTCCTTGCCCTTACAAACTCCTTGGTTCAACTCCACAATCTTGTCGGAGGCTCCCAAGTGACACCTGGCCAATCTAGGAGACACCACTCTCCAAGAAGTAACAAATGGTGTGTAGGTAATGAACTCCTTGCTCTTGTGCTTCAAATGATAGTCTCCCCAACACTCAACTCTCTCTAATAGGATTTGGATTTTGTGGAAAGAAGATTTGAGTGAAAAGCAACTTGGGGAAGGCTAGAGATCAAGATTCATATGGTAGGAATGGAATATCTTGGTCTCAACACATGAGTAGGTGGTTCTCTCTCAGAACATATGAGTTGGAATTGTGTATGTGTTCTGATGGCTCTCTCCACGAATGAAGAGGAGGTGGAGGGGTATATATAGCCTCCACACAAAATCCAACTGTTACACACAGTTTTCCAATCTCGGTGGGACCGAATCAACAAACTCGGTCGGATCGAAAAGGTAAACCTAGTGACCGTTAGATATTTTCGGTGGGACTGACATGCAACTCGGTAGGACCGATATGGTTAGGGTTTGGGCATAATGTAATCTCGGTGAGACCGATTACACAAACTCAGTGAGACCGAGTTTGGTAATAAGCTAACCAGAGAGTTGGTCAGGCAAACTCGGTGGGACCTATTTGCTCTTTCGGTGAGACCGAAAAGTTACAAAAAGGAAACACTGAATTTACATTGCAATCTCGGTGGGACCGATTCGCTCTTTCGGTGAGACCGAAAAGTTACGAAAGGGAAATAGAGAGTTTGCAATCCCATCTCGGTGAGACCGAGATCCCTATCGGTAGAACTGAATTGCTAGGGTTTGGCAGTGGCTTATGACAAGTGAAACTCGGTGGCGCCGGATAGAAAGAATTGGTAGGACCGAGTTTGGCTTAGGATTTAGGTCATATGTGGATATGGGAAAGTAGTTGAGGGTTTTGGAGCATATCACTAAGCACATGAAGCAAGAGGCTCATTAAGCAACACCGCATCCCTCCTTGATAGTATTGGCTTTTCCTAAAGACTCAATGTGATCTTGGATCACTAAAATATAAAATGAAGAGTCTTGAGCTTTTGAGCTTGAGCCAATCCTTTGTCCTTAGCATTTTGAGGGTTCCACTTTCACATCCATGCCATGCCAATCATTGAGCTTTCCTGAAATAGTCATCTTGGAATAGCATTAGCTCAATGAGCTATATGTTATTATGAATTACCAAAACCACCTAGGGATAGTTGCACTTTCAATCTCCCCCTTTTTGGTAATTGATGACAACATATAGATCAAAGCTTCGACAAATGATAATAAGCATGAAATATATTGTCGCTTTGAGAAGTATGTGACAAGTAAGAGCTCCCCCTAAATTTGTGCATATTTAAAATTTGCTTTGGACTGCAAATGCACAAAGATTTGGAGTCATGGGTTACTCTTCCATGTCACATACATCTTGGTGGAGCGCTTAAAATGATAAGAATGAAATACATGCACTCATCACCAAGAATAGTGAATGATCACATAAGATAGATAAGATGATAATATTAAGCAAACATTAAGTGTAGCTTATGATCAAACACATGATCATCAATGTCTCACAAGCATAGTATCTCAAGCACTCAAAAGCAAACAAAGTTCGAAAAACCACCAAATAAAACAAGAGAGAATAAAAGCAACACTCTCTCTCGAAGCCTATGATCTATACATTTTCTCCCCCTTTGGCAACAAGTTACCAAAAAGTTCCTAGAAAATGCATAGTGCTAAGTCGACACTCAGGCTTGATCTTCAGGTGGTGGTGGAGTCCGGAGCACTCCAAGGACGAAGCCTTCTGTAGACGTGGTCGGAGTCGAGGCTGAAGTGGATGCTGGAGCTGGTGGAACTGAAGCTGTAGCTGGTGCAGAAGTGGTGGCTCTGGTGTCAGCAACTGGCACTGCATGTGATCTCTGAGCTCTTGGCACTCGGGCAAATGCATCAGTTGTAGTCTTGCCTCTCCTCTCCTGCATGTCATCCTGGAGCTGCTCCACTGCAGTCTGAATCTCTGTCAGTTTGACATCCAAGTCATAGAACTTTTGTTCCATGATCCTCTCTAAGCTTGCCTGGTTCTGAGTTAGGGTGGCTAGTCCTTGCTCAATCCGCAGGGTGGATGCAATCAAGTAACCAAGCTGCTCTTGTTTGGTTTTCAAGAAATACTCAGATGCCTCCTCTTGAGTTGGCATCTTGGCAGCTTTCTCCTTCCTTGCCTACTTCTTCTTTGCTTGTGCTTGAACTGATGATGGTTCATTCTCATTCATCACAACTTGGTTGTCCTCAAAGTCTGGATGAATAGGCAAGTGTTCCTTGTCCAACAAGTATATGCCTGTGCCCATCTTGGAGTTGATCAGCTCCTGGATTTGAGGGGCATATCCACAGCTCCTCTTCTGGTCTGCTGCAGTCCTCTTGATTGTTTCTACGATGAGGCTCATGACTTTGAATTTTTGTGGCACATCAAAGATATGAAGCATGTTGATTGCATGGCCTTTGATCATCTTGTGATCACCTGACTTAGGCAACAAGGTGTGCCTCAAAATCCAATTGATTGTAGGAAGACCTAACAGAAGATAATGCTCTGATACCACTTGTAGGATCTAGAAGTACATGTGTCTAGAGGGGGGGTGATTAGACACTTAGTGCTAAAGTTGCAATTTTTAGGCCTTTTTGGTTTGAGTGGAGTTTTAGGCACAATTTCAACATACACAATACATATCAAGAACCCATTCATTTCCTCCCGATTCATATCCCCGAAGATTTGCCATAAGACCAAAATGTCTCATTGCATCATCAAGATCGAAGTCACTATCATCATCATCATCATAGTATCCATGTTCATCATGATCTTGTGACTCATCATTTCCTAGAGAGGGTAATTCATTAGATAAATGATCATCAAAGTGGTCACTTTTATGAATTCTTATAGCTTCGAATATGATATCACTAATGATTCCAACATCTCCTTTAGCATGCTTAAGATTGGTAAGTTCAAATAGACAATTACCAAAACTAGGATCACTAGAGTTCATCTTACTCAAGGCAATAGATTTATGGAGAATTTCATCCAAAGTTTTCAAGGAATGATCGGGAAATCGTTCCTCAAGAAATTTCCATATAGTATAGGCACAATTAAGAGTAGGAAAACTAGCAATCAAATTTTTGGGCAATCCTCTAATGATGAGCTCAATAGTTTTAAGATTGCGAATCATGTCAATATCTTCATCTAGGGTAGGATGCAAAGGATCAATATGAGGTGCACAAGGGCTAGCAATATACTTGTTCAAATGATATTGATTGAAAATTACAAGCATCTCATTTTTCCACTCATGAAAATACTCTCTATCAAGAATAGGCACTCTATGTCTAAGACTCCCTAAGGTAGACACATCCATCTTCCTCCAATGGTGATTAAACCAAGGCAATGGAGACCAAAGCTCTGATACCACTTGTAGGATCGAAAGTATGTCTAGAGGGGGGTGATTAGACTAATTGACCAAATAAAAACTTAACCTTTTCCCAATTTTAGTTCTTGGCAGATTTTAGCTATTGTAGGACAAGTCAAGCAATCATCACACAATTCAAGCAAGCATGCAAAGAGTATATTGGCAGCGGAAAGTAGAGCATGCAACTTGCAAGAATGTAAAGGGAAGGGTTTGGAGAATTCAAACGCAATTGGAGACACAGATGTTTTTCCCATGGTTCGGATAGGTGGTGCTATCCTACATCCACGTTGATGGAGACTTCAACCCATGAAGGGTAACGGTTGCGCGAGTCCATGGAGGGCTCCACCCACGAAGGGTAATGGTTGCGCGAGTCCACGGAGGGCTCCAGCCACGAAGGGTCCACGAAGAAGCAACCACCCACGAAGGGTCCACGAAGAAGCAACCTTGTCTATCCCACCATGGCCATCGCCCACGAAGGACTTGCCTCACTAGCGGTAGATCTTCACGAAGTAGGCGATCTCCTTGCCCTTACAAACTCCTTGGTTCAACTCCACAATCTTGTTAGAGGCTCCCAAGTGACACCTAGCCAATCTAGGAGACACCACTCTCCAAGAAGTAACAAATGGTGTGTAGGTAATGAACTCCTTGCTCTTGTGCTTCAAATGATAGTATCCCCAACACTCAACTCTCTCTCATAGGATTTGGATTTTGTGGAAAGAAGATTTGAGTGGAAAGCAACTTGCGGAAGGCTAGAGATCAAGATTCATATGGTAGGAATGGAATATCTTGGTCTCAACACATGAGTAGGTGGTTCTCTCTCAGAACATATGAGCTGGAATTGTGTATGTGTTCTGATGGCTCTCTCCATGAATGAAGAGAAGGTGGAGGGGTATATATAGCCTCCACACAAAATCCAACCGTTACACACAGTTTTCCAATCTCGGTGGGACCGAATCAACAAACTCGGTCGGACCGAAAAGGTAAACCTAGTGACCGTTAGATATTTTCGGTGGGACTGACATGCAACTCGGTAGGACCGATATGGTTAGGGTTTGGGCATAACGTAATCTCGGTGAGACCGATTACACAAACTCGGTGAGACCGAGTTTGGTAATAAGCTAACCAGAGAGTTGGTCAGGCAAACTTGATGGGACCGATTTGCTCTTTCGGTGAGACCAAAAAGTTACAAAAAGGAAACACTGAATTTACATTGCAATCTTGGTGGGACCGATCCGCTCTTTCTGTGAGACCAAAAAGTTATGAAAGGTAAATAGAGAGTTTGCAATCCCATCTCGGTGAGACCGAGATCCCTATCGGTAGAACCGAATTGCTAGGGTTTGGCAGTGGCTTATGACAAGTGAAACTCGGTGGCGCCGGATAGAAAGAATCGGTAGGACCGAGTTTGGCTTAGGATTTAGGTCATATGTGGATATGGGAATGTAGTTGAGGGTTTTGGAGCATATCACTAAGCACATGAAGCAAGAGGCTCATTAATCAACACCTCATCCCTCCTTGATAGTATTGGCTTTTCCTAAAGACTCAATGTGATCTTGGATCACTAAAATATAAAATGAAGAGTCTTGAGCTTTTGAGCTTGAGCCAATCCTTTGTCCTTAGCATTTTGAGGGTTCCACTTTCACATCCATGCCATGCCAATCATTGAGCTTTCCTGAAATAGTCATCTTGGAATAGCATTAGCTCAATGAGCTATATGTTGTTATGAATTACCAAAACCACCTAGGGATAGTTGCACTTTAACTTTCCCAAACTTTCATCTTTCATTTTTGAACTCCATGAATTCAAATTCTTTTCAAATACAAAACCCTTGAGCGAAGATGATATGACTTCTTCCATTTAATTAAATGAAAAGGGTATTTGAAAATATTTGAATTTCATTTGGAGCTATTTCAAATTCCGAAACTTCAAGCAACTCAATGATTTCATGAGAGAAGATAAAATGACTTCTTCAAAACATATGAAATATTAGTTGGGAGTTTAAAAGGATCAAACTTAAAGTCCTTTTGAAATTATTTCCAATTTGGAGTTATTTGGGTTTTATTCAAATTATATTTCTCCAAAAATAAAATATAAGTAAAATAGGGTAAAATGATTCCCTACATCAGAAAATTGGAGAAAAATAAATTTGAAATTAGTTTGGTATTTTTAAAATGATTTTTACTGGATTTTATTGCACAAGTGGCACTCTTTGTTTTATTTAAATTTGTGTGTATTTTATTTGATCTTAGGAAAATGTCCATGTCGTAGAAAATCTTTTTCTAAAAATTTTGATATATTACATGCCTATATAATATTTTCTATTATTTTTTAATTATTTTTTAGTTATCTGAAAAATTGTTAAAAAAAGTTCCCCGAACTGGGCCGACCTAGACAACCAGGCCAGCTCACGACCCTGCCCAGCCGCCACCGTCTCCGAGCTCGGGACAGAGTCCCGAGCGATCCCGCAGCCGCCGCCGTCCTCGATCCGGACACTGATGCCGCCTCGCCTTGCCTCCTCCTCCAAGAAGCCGCCCCAGCCCCTATATAAGCCGCGGACCCCGACCCCTCTCTCTCCTCGCCTCTCGCCGTCCGCTGCCGCCTACGCCACCGTTGTCAACCGCCGCCGCCGCTGCTCTGCGCCGCCGCCGCCGCCACACTGCGTCGGCGCCTGCACCTCGCGCGCCACCGCCGCCACCTCGCCGCCCTCGCCCCTCGTCGCGAAGCTGCGCCTCGCCGGAGTTCGCCGTCGCCGCTGCCCCGCCTCGCCGGAGAACGCCGCCGTCCCCACCGGTTTTCATCCCTGAACTGGTATAAAACCGCAAACCACCCGATTTTTTATTTAGTTCGGTTTATTCATATGGATCGGTTTTATTTTTGTTAGATCGTTTAAGTAGCAAATGTTCTCTGTTTAGATAGTTTTAGCGAACGCTTTCGTTCGTTGGCGTTCGGTAGCGAACGTTCATTATTTAGTTTTTTTTTCCTTTTTGTGTTTATTTTCGGCTAGGGACCTATTCGTGATAATTTTCTTCACTAATTAGTCCCTGATCTTGCAACGCTCGTAACTTTCTATTCGTTTGTCCAAATCCAACGAAACCAACGCCCACTTCTTTTTTACGATCCCCTCTATCCAGATAAACAACTTGAACATGTTTTTGAAAGTTTAGAATTTGAATTCAAACAGATTTTAATTTGAATCTTCTTTTAGTCGTAACTTGAGTTTTATAACTCCGTTTTAGTTGATTCTTTTTGCAAATCAGAGCTCTTGACCTAAACTTTCTAATAAGGACAAATTCACTTAATTTTGGTACTGTTAGAAATTATTTTCTGTTGCGAGAGTTATTTGCTTGGTTTTGATGCTTTCCGAATTGTCTTCTTCGTTCTTTCCGACCTTCTGAGTGATTGCTTATGTGTGGTTACTATTGCTTGCTTACGATAGATTGACCGGAGTGTGACGAGTAGAACTATAAGGAGTTATGAGTGCGAATCATCTTCATCAACAGTACAAGGCAAGTTCACACTTTGATCATATCCCTTTCATGCCCAGTTTTTATGCATTAGTTTCGCCCTTAAACATTGCATGGTTAGGAATTAATAACACGTGGGTATTGGGAAGTAGTTGATGAGGTAGAACCTATTGTCCTGCATTCAAACCCTGGGAGTTACTTCTACGTTATGCTTATACTGCTTTGCTATGCTCGTAGATGTGGATTGGTTGAGTTTATTCATGACAGGTGTGAGAGTTATTATTAATGGTTAACCTAAGGTGGCTACTTTAAGACACATCTGGGTGGAATGGTAGGGGCACCCTGGAGCACCCAGTGGTTTGCCCGGGCACCTGGAGAACCCATTGCTTGCCCAAGGGGATCCCGGAGGACCCGTGTGATCACCCTATGGAATGCCGCCCAGGCTCAAAGGGATCATAAGATTATTCATGCTAGAAACTTCCGTGTGCAGCCACAAGCCATTATGGGCTCTGGCATAGTTGAGTAAGTTGCTGAGCTCTCGAAGAGGTGGACTAGCAGATGTAGGGGGGTTGTAGGTGTACCGGTCCGCCCGGAGTAGAGAGTAAATGCTCCAGAAAGACTGTGTCTCGGTCATCCGTTTCTCAAACACCATGTAGTGCGAGAAATCCAACGGAGGAGGTCGAGTCTTGTGGGGAAAAGTGCGCAAACCTCTGCAGAGTGTACAAACTAATCATGATTAGCCGTGTCCCCGGTTATGGACATCTTGAGTATCTGGTTCTCGGATTATCATATTGATCTCAACACTTTATTTAATTATTTTGATTGGCTTAATGATTATTATTTTGGGATTGAGTTGGAGGAACCTTCTCAGTATTTATCAACCAACTTTGTAGTTAAATAATTTATATTTCTTTGCAGTAGGGAAAAATTGGCTTTTCGCAAAAACATTATAACCATAGAGCCTCCACCAGCCAAATATGCATGTAGTGATAGCCTTTATTCATCATTATTCTATGGTGTGAATTTGCCAGTACATTCAATGAACTGACCCTTTGTGGCTACAACGTCTCATGTTGCAGGATTTCTTACGACGAGTAAGTGATACGTTAGGGTTATGATTTCTACACTCAACTTTACCATTGGTGTTGATGAGAATCCACAACCTTGTTGTTACTTCCCCTATAAGGATTGAGTAAATAATGTTTACATTACTTTATACATGTGATTTACCTCTGTTATAAATCCTCGAGTACTGTGGGTGTCAGCATACCGATATAGGGATGACACTTAAGCACAGAGACTTGACCGTCTGAGGTCGGGTGCTACAAGATGGTATCAGAGCACATGTTGACTGTAGGACGTGACCCTAGAAACTGGCAAGCCCATAGGCAAAGATTTTTCTCTACAACTTTCTTTTCAAAAGGATCTTTTACCTCTCGTCTCTTCTGAGCTTATTCAAATATTCCCTTTTAGTGAGACTATACCCCTTTCCCCTTTTGACCATAAAGATTCGACCAATGAGGCCACTCCAAGAAGGACAAGATATCGGACAACGAAGACCACTTCGGAATGAAGAGTATTTTACCGAGCATTTGTTATAATTGGAACTACAACGGTTGAAGACTCCGAAGACTAGTAGAATTTGAAGGCCCTGTAGAATTTTCCAGATTTGTATGACCTAGGAAGGCACCCCTTATGGAACTTGGCAGACTATGGAAGCTGTCAATACCCGAGATCAAGGTGTATCGGAGAAAGACCGGAACATGGAGTATTAGAACTCAAAAGTTTTGTCAAGAAAACCCTAAGGCAGGAGATATCAACTATGGAACGATAGCTCATGGAAATGACAAGAGTAGAAACACGGCTATCCATGATGTTATCGCCCGCTTATGCTATTATCACCGTGCTGAGTTAAGCATGCATTCCTTCGAAATGATTGGATGGTAGAAAGCTGATGGAGCACCTATCAACAAACGATGCAGTTTTAACCTTAGCTGGTATATCGCCAGGATCTGGAGTATTACATCAGGAAGTTTAAGATGGACCTCCAGGAAGCTGTATTTGATAAGGAAGCATTTCATGAAGAACTCAGGACCCAGAAGCTAAGAGTAGCCAAGCTAGAGGAGCAAAACCTCAAGATACCGGAGATTTGTTAGGAACTGAAGGACATGGTTCATGCCAAGGATGTCGAAACCCAGAAGTTTGGAATGCAACTCCAGAATATTAAAGGACGTCATGAGAGATTTCACGTCACCAAAAATGATCTGGCAAAAGAACTTGAGAAGGACGAGCACGAAGCGGAAGAAGCTGAACAAGACTTGAAGAGTTTGACGACTTTGAAGATTTATTGACTTTCAGAAGACCAAACCCCTGTTATATACCTACATTAGATGCAACGATTGTGAGCTATCATTTGTTTGATGTTATCCGATAGCCACAAAATAAAATCTGTCTTTTCAGAACCATTGTTTGCATTGTGTGTATCCCTCCCTCTCTATCTCTCTGAATCTCACCCCAAAACCCTTGGATCCCAAAAGATGACGAATGGAGATGGACGAGTATTTTCGACATTCATGACACAACTAGAGGTAGCACACTGGATACGGAACATGGAAGATCGCATGAAGGAGCACGGTATTGAAGGAGAGTATATGGTTCCATACACCCTACAAAAGATCACACAAGGTGATGCAAAATGGCGAGAGATACATCAAGCCATACAAGGATGGAATGGAACAAATGCTTGGGATGAATTCAAGATGATTCTACTGAGGTCCCATCTTACCCGAAAGCCATGTGAACCTAAAGAGAAGAAGCCTTGTGCATGTAAGATTTGTGGAGAAATGGGACACACCCATAAAGAACACAAGGATGAATGCCCTAACGGTGAAGGAAGTCACCCAACTGAAGAATGCCCAACTAGGAAGATTACTTATTTCTTGTGTGAAGGGACTACCCACTACCCTGCTCAGTGTCACATTTACCCCATGTCACAAAGAACCATCCAGTAGAAGAAAGAATCAAAGAAAGGAGCCCTTATGGAAATTTTAGAAGAACCTGTGATGAAGGAAGAGGTGGAGGACACACCCGAAGAAGACCCATTTAAACCCTCCACCAAGTGTTGCTATTCGTGTGGAGAAGAAGGACACTTTTCACAGAATTGTCTGAAGGGAGATCTAGTAGCATTCCCGATAGTGGAAGTAGAGTATGACCCACAGGAAATAGAAGCCCTGATTGGCACGGAAAAGTCAAGGAAGAGAAATAGATTTGATTCCAGGAACAACCCAATTTCTGCAGAGAAGGATCAGAGTCATATCACTTGTTACAGGTGCAAGGATTTAGGTCATTACGCCTATAAATGTTGAAAGAAGAAATACACCGATAAATGTCAAAATAGGAAGCCAAGAGCTCAAAGGGCGGACACCATCCCCAAGAAGCCTAAAGACTTATCGGAAGTTATTTGTTTACGCTGTAGAGAAACAGGACACTATGCTAATAAATGTCCCGACAAGATGAAAGCTGAAGCTAAGTAGTTGAGAATTTAATATTGGTAATAAGCGTAGTAGGAAGCTTTTTGGGGGGGATATGGAGTGAGTTATGGAATGGAAGTTTGAGATATTGTAAAGAATTCATGAAATAAATAAAGTCCTTGTGTCATGATTTCATATGTTGAATCTTTATGAGTTGTTACTCTATGAAGAAAGAGTTTAACCATTTTCGAGGATATGAGAAATACAATCTATGGAAGATTTGTGCATTTCAAGGGTGGTAGTACCATGTGAGGAGATTTGACCCCTGGAATGGATAATGATGTTCCACGGAGTGGACTTCATAAGTATAAGTTTTATCTCGATATGTGGGATACCCCAAGTTTATGAAGGGATGAGGTACTATTGGATATAAAGGAGGTTGAATGTTGGTAATATGGAGCAATTGTAACTCCAGGATGAGTCTGAGTAATCACGTCTTAGTTTGGTACCAATAGAAGGAAGGAAGACAGTACAATTGGATGGATTTAAGAATGCTATGAAGTTGGATGTTGGGATAATGATCAGTTGCCCGTGACGATGAGTTCAAAGTTTACAAGTGATGAGATGGGCCATAATCCACATGCCCCAGGACCTGCCAAGAAGCAAGCACATTCTTGCTAAAGGAAAAACCCTGGAAGAAGTTACCATTTTATCGACAGACGATCCTATAGGAGTTTACGCAAAACCTGAGAGTTGTAAAGGTACGATAGATGTTTGTTTGGCTTCCAGAATCAATGGATTTATCCAAACTTGGTCCATCGACAAGAGAAATTCTGCAATGCTTGTGAGGATGACCGAGTGTTAGAATGCGAGATTCGCTAAACCATATACAAGGTAATGATTTGGGTGCGGGATGGATTGATCACCATACCGACTTACTCTTATTATTCGCCTTGCTATGTGGGATGGTAAATCTGAGTGATTTACCCATAGTAGAGAGACGACGGCCAAAACCTTGTTTAAACCTTAGAATGGTATGACAGTTTTTTCCCTGTACAAGGCAGCTTTTGCCAATCATAGGATATACGGTGAGGTTCAACCCAGACCCATTTCCTGTAGGAGAAACCATAAATTGATGACCACCATGAGATATCGATAGTTGTTTAGTATTGGCGCCAGACCCGTCAGCTAAGAAGAACCAGTCACAGAGGAACCTTACCAAGATGAAAGGAGAGAAGAATTGCGGTAAAGGTTGTGCCACAATCGGAAGAGCCCAGAAAAGGAATTCTCCCGAGAATTTGAGAAGACCGGCCCCGTCAAGAATAAGGATGGAGTATATGAGTATCGATGGGACCGTAACAATGTTTCCAAGGGTGGTAGCACCCCAGACCCCCTGTGATGATCGATGGATTTTGAGAACACCCCAAACCTAACCTATTTCTTTCTAGCCTCTCCGAATCTCGAGGAAGAGATTCATTTTAAGGGTGGTAGGTTTGTAACATCCCAAAATTCTAAATTTTGGAATGTTATAATAAATAGATAGTTTTGATTGATTGTTTGATTGTGGTGTGGTTGCTTGTGTGAAATTGAGTGGAATTCGAAACTTTTTGAAAGTTAAATGAGAGGGAATAAAAGGACTTTCCCAAACTTTCATCTTGCATTTTTTATCTCCGTGAATTCAAATTCTTTTCAAATAAAAAACCCTTGAGCGAAGATGATATGACTTCTTCCATTTAATTAAATGAAAAGGGTATTTGAAAATATTTGAATTTCATTTGGAACTATTTCAAATTCCGAAACTTCAAGCAACTCAATGATTTTCATGAGAGAAGATAAAATGACTTCTTCAAAACATATGAAATATGAGTTCGGAGTTTAAAATGATCAAATTTAAAGTCCTTTTGAAATTATCTCCAATTTGGAGTTATTTGGGTTTTATTCGATTTTTTTTTTCAAAAATAAAATATAAGGAAAATAGGGTAAAATGATTCCCTACATCAGCAAATTGGAGAAAAATAAATTTGAAATTAGTTTGGTATTTTTAAATGATTTTTATTGGATTTTATTGCACAAGTGGCACTCTTTGTTTTATTTAAATTTGTGTGTATTTTATTTGATCTTACAAAAATGTTCATGTCGTAGAAAATCTTTTCTGAAAATTTTGATATTTTATATGCCTATATAATATTTTCTATTATTTTATTATTATTATTTTAGTTCTCTAAAAAATTGTTAAAAAAAGTTCCCCGAACTAGGCCAGCCCAGCCAACCGGGCCAGGCCACGGCCCAGCCGAGCCGCCGACGTCTCCGAGCTCGGGACAGAGTCCCGAGCGATCCCGCAGCCGCAGCCGTCCTCGATCCAGACACCGCCGCCGCCTCGCCTTGCCTCCTCCTCCAAGAAGCTGCCCCGGCCCCTACATAAGCCGCGGTCCCCGACCCCTCTCTCTCCTCGCCTCGCCTCTCGCCGCCCGCAGCCGCAACCGCCGCTGCTCTGCGCCACCGCCACCGCCACACTCCGCCGGCGCCTCCACCTCGCGCGCCACCGTAGCCACCTCGCCGCCCTCGCCCCTCGTCATGAAGCCGCGCCACGCCGGAGTTTGTCGTCGCCGCTGCCCCGCCTCACCGGAGAAAGCCGCCATCCCCGCCGGTTTTCATGCTTGAACCGGTATAAAACCCGAAACCGCCTGTTTTTTTATTTAGTTCAGTTTATTCATATAGATAGGTTTTATTTTTGTTAGATCATTTAACTAGCGAGTGTTCTCTGTTTAGATAGTTTTAGCGAACATTTTTGTTCGTTAGCGTTCGGTAGAGAACGTTCATTATTTAGTTTTTCCCTTTTTCTGTTTATTTTCGGCCAGGGACCTAGTCGTGATAATTTTCTTCACTGATTAGTCCCTGATATTGCAACGCTCGTAACTTTCTACTCGTTTGTCCAAATCCAACGAAACCAACACCCACTTCTTCGTTACGATCCCCTCTATCCAGATAAACAACTTGAACATGTTTTTGGAAGTTTAAAATTTGAATTAAAACAGATTTGAATTTGAATTTTCTTTTGGTCGTAACTTGCGTTTTATAACTCCGTTTTAGTTGATTCTTTTTGCAAATTGAAGCTCTTGACCAAACTGTATAATAAGGCCAAATTCACTTAATTTTGGTACTGTTAGAAATTGTTTTCTGTTGCAAGAGTTATTTTCTTGGTTTTGATGCTTTCCGAATTGTTTTCTTCGTTCTTTCCGACCTTTTGAGTGATTGCTTATGTGTGGTTACTATTGCTTGCTTATGATAGATTGACCGGAGTGTGAAGAGTAGAACTATAAGGAGTTATAAGTGCGAATCATCTTTATCAACAGTACAAGGCAAGTTCACACTTTGATCATATCCCTTTCATACCCAGTTTTTATGCATTATTTCGCCCTCAAACATTGCATGGTTAGGAATTGATAACATGTGGGTATTGGGAAGTAATTGATGAGGTAGAATCTATTGTCCTGCATTCAAACCCTGGGAGTTACTTCTACGTTATGCTTATACTGCTTTGCTATGCTCGTAGACGTGGATTGGTTGAGTGTATTCATGACAGATGTGAGAGTTATTATTAATGGTTAACTTAAGGTGGCTACTTTAAGACACATCTGGGTGGAATGGTAGGGGCACCCTGGAGCACCCAGTGGTTTGCTCGGGCACCTGGAGAACCCAGTGCTTTCCCAAGGGGATCCCGGAGGACCAGTGTGATCACCCTATGGAATGCCACCCAGGCTCAAAGGGATCATAAGATTATTCATGCTAGAAACTTCCATGTGCAGCCACAAGCCATTATGGGCTCTGGCATAGTTGAGTAAGTTGTGTGAGCTCTCGAAGAGGTGGACTAGCAGATGTAGGGGGATTGTAGGTGTACCGGTCCGCCCGGAGTAGAGAGTAAATGCTCCTAAAAGACTGTGTCTTGATCATCCGTTTCTCAAACACCATGTAGTGCGAGAAATCCAACGGAGGAGATCGAGTCTTGTGGGGAAAAGTGCGCAAACCTCTGCAGAGTGTACAAACTAATCATGATTAGTCGTGTCCCCGGTTATGGATATCTTGAGTATCTGGTTCTTGGATTATCATATTGATCTCAACACTTTATTTAATTAATTTGATTGGGTTAATGATTATTATTTTGGGATTGAGTTAGAGGAACCTTCTCAGTATTTATCAACCAACTTTGTAGTTAAATAATTTATATTTCTTTGCAATAGGGAAAAATTGGCTTTTCGCAAAACATTATAACCATACAGCCTCCACCGACCAAATATGCATGTAGTGATAGCCTTTATTCGTCATTGTTCTATGGTGTGAATTTTCCAGTACATTTAATGTACTAACCCTTTGTGGCTGCAACATCTCATGTTGTAGGATTTCTTACGACGAGTAAGTGATACGTTAGGGTTATGATTTCTACACTCAACTCTGCCGTTGGTGTTGATGGGAATCCACAACCTTGTTGTTACTTCTGCTATATGGATTGAGGTAATAGTATTTACGTTACTTTATACATGTGATTTACCTATGTTATAAATCCTCGAGTAATGTGTGTGTCAGCATACCGATCCAGGGATGACACTTAAGCACACAGACTTGACCGTCTGAGGTCGGGTCGCTACAAGAATACACCCAAGAGACTTGGAGTGCAAGTCACAAGAGCCACGAGGCGGCCACAAGGGTGGAGGGCGGGCCCAGTGGGTAGGGCGCGCCCCCCGACCTTGTGGGCCCCTCGATGACTTCCTAGCCTAGATCTTCCTCCTATATATACTCTTATACCCCCAAAAACTTCCAGGGGAGCCACGAAACCACTTTTACATCACCGTAACCTTTTGTACCCATGAGATCCCATCTAGGGGCCTTTTCCCGCATCCTGCCGGAGGGGGATTCGATCATGGAGGGCTTCTACATCAACACCATTGCCTCCCTGATGAAGCGTGAGTCGTTTACCTCAGGCCTATGGGTCTATAGTTAGTAGCTAGAGGGCTTCTTCTCTCTCTTTGATTCTCTATACAAAGTTTCCCTCAATGTTCTTGGAGATCTATTCGATGTAATAGTCTTTTGCGGTGTGTTTGCCGAGGTCCGATGAATTGTGGATTTATGATAAGCTTATCTATGAATATTATTTGAATCTTCTCTGAATTCTTATATGCTTGATTTGATATCTTTGCAAGTATCTTCGAACTATAGATTTGGTTTGGTCAACTAGATTGGTTTTTCTTGCAATGTGAGAAGTGCTTAGCTTTGGGTTCAATCTTATGATGCTCGATCATAGTGTTAGAAAGGGGAACGACATGTATTGTATTGTTGCCATCGAGGATAAAAAGATGGGGTTTTTATCAATGCTTGAGTTAATTCATCTACGTCATGTCAGCTTGCTTAAGGTGTTACTCCGTTCTTTATGAACTTAATACTCTAGATGCATGCTGGATAGCGGTCGATGTGTGGAGTAATAGTATTAGATGCAGAATTGTTTCGGTCTACTTGACACGGACGTGATGCCTATATTCATGATCATTGCCTTAGATATCGTCATAACTTTGCGCGTTTCTATCAATTGCTCGGCAGTAATTTGTTCACTCACTGTAATAATTTCTATCTTGAGAGAAGCATCTAGTGAAACCCATGGCCCTCGGGTCTATTTTCCATCATATAAGTCTCTATTTTCCATCATATTAGTTTCCCGTCAACTTGCCCATTTCTGTCGCCATTCCATTATTTTGCAATCTTTACTTTCCGTTCCATATACCAAAAATATTACTTTACCATTTATCCATCTCTATCAGATCTCACTTTGCAAATAACCGTGAAGGGATTGACAACCCCTTATCATGTTGGGTGCAAGTTGTTATTTGTTTGTGCAGGTATTCGGTGACTGGCGCGTTGCATCCTACTGGATTGATACCTTGGTTCTCAAAAGCTGAGGGAAATACTTACTCTACTTTGCTGCATCACCCTTTCATCTTCAAGGGAAAAACCAACGCAAGCTCAAGAGGTAGCAGTATGCAGTCTATAGGTAGCTCTCATAATAGATTCATATGGCAACTTAATTTTATTTTTAGGAAAGTGTTCCATGCCCTTCCTTAACGGAAATTGAAGTCTAATGTTTCCTTCTTTCATATCAATAATTGCACCAATCGTTCTAAGGAAAGGTCCAACAAGAATAATAGGACATATAGGATTGCAATCTATATCAAGAACAATGAAATCTACTGGCACATAATTCCTATTTGCAACAATAAGAACATCATTAATCCTTCCCATAGGTTTCTTAATAGTGGAATCCGCAAGATGCAAATTTAAAGAACAATCATCAAATTCACGAAAACCTAACACATCACATAAAGTTTTTGGAATCATGGAAACGCTAGCACCCAAATCACACAAAGCATGGCACTCATATACTTTAATCTTAATCTCAATAGTAGGTTCCCACTCATCATAAAGTTTTCTAGGGATAGAAACTTCCAATTCAAGCTTTTCTTCAAAAGATTTCATCATAGCATCAACGATATGTTTAGTAAAAGCTTTATTTTGATTACAAGCATGAGGAGAATTCAACATGGATTGCAACAAGGAAATACAATCTATTAAAGAACAGTTATCATAATTAAATTCCTTGAAATCCAAAAGAGTAGGTTCATTACTACTTAAGGTTTTGACCTCTCCAATCCCACTTTTATCAATTTTTGCATCAAGATCTAAAAACTCTGAATCATTGGGACGCCTTCTAACTAAAGTTGAATCATCTATAGTCCCATCTTTATCAAGATTTAAATTGTAAAACAAAGATTCAATAGGAGTCACATCAATCACTTTAATATCTTCTTCATTATTTTCACGGAAACTAGAAGAACATGTTTTTACAAACCAATCTCGTTTAGCACACATCTTAGCGGTTCATTATTTGCACTCATCAATGGAGATTCTCATAGAATTTAGAGATTCATTTATATCATGCTTAGGTGGAATAGATCTAATTTTCAAAGAATCAACATCAAGAGAAATTCTACCCATGTTCCTAGGAAAATCATCGATCTTAAGCAATTTTTCTTCAATCAAGGCATTAAAATTCTTTTGCGGACTCATACATTATTTAAATCTATTCTCAAAATCAGAGGACATCTTATTATAATTTCATAAGAATTGTTGTAGGAATTACCATAATTATTAGAGGAATTAATAGGAAACGGCCTAGGATTATAATTGCCTCTATACACGTTATTACCAAAATTGTTCCAACCAACGAAATTCACATCCATAGATTCATTATTATTATCAATAAAAGTGGACAAAGGCATATCATTAGGATCAATATAAGCACTCTTGCTAGCAACTAATTTCATAATTTCATCCATCTTTCCACTGAAAACATTAATCTCTTCAATCGCATGCACTTTTTTACTAGTGGAAGATCTTTCGGTATGCCATTGACAATAATTAACCATAATATTATCTAGAAGTTTAATAGCTTCTCCTAGAGTAATTTCCATAAAAGTACCTCCCGCGTTGGAGTCTAAAAGATTTCTAGAAGCAAAATTCAATCCGGCATATTTTTTTTGTATAATCATCCACAAATTCAAACCATGAGTAGGGCAATTTCATATCATCAATTTCATCCTCTCCCAAGATTGTGCAACATGTTCATGATCAAGTTGATTAAAATTCATAATATCGTTCCTAAGGGAGATGATCTTAGTGGGAGGAAAATACTTGGAAATAAAAGCATCTTTACACTTATTCCATGAATCAATACTATTTTTGGGCAAAGATGAAAACCAAGTTTACCACGATCTCAAAGTGAGAGCGGAAATAGCTTTAATTTAACAATATCATTATCCAGATCTTTCTTATTTTGCATATCACACAACTCAATGAAATTATTCAGATGGGATGCAACATCTTCACTAGGAAAGCCGGAAAATTGAACTTTCATAACAAGATTCAGCAAAGCGGCATTAATTTCATAAGATTCCGCACTAGTTGCGGGAGCAATCAGAGTACTAATAAAATCATTGTTATTAGTGTTGGAAAAATCACACAATTTTGTATTCTCTTCAGCGATCATGATAAAGCAACAAATCCAACACCCGAGCACACAAAAAGAAAATGAAGAAGACGAACGGAAGAGGGGCAAAGAAAAGGCAAATCTTTTCAAACATCATTTTAGAAGTGGGGGTAGGAAAACAAGAGGCAAATGGTGAATAATATAATGCAAGAGATGAGAGTTTATGATGGGTACTTGGTATGTCTTGACTTGGCATAGATCTCCGCGGCAATGGTGCCACAAATTGGCAAGTTCACGGGAAGCAAATCTTGACTTGGCGTAAATCTCCCCGGTAACGGCGCTAGAAATTCTTCCTGCTACTTCTTGAGTTTGCGTTGGTTTTTCCCTTGAAGAGGAAAGGGTGATGCAGCAAAGTAGAGATAAGTATTTCCCTCAGTTAGAGATCCAAGGTATTAATCCAGTAGGAGACAATGCACAAATCACCGAATACCTGCCCAAACAATCAAACAACTTGCACCCAATGCGATAAAGGGGTTGTCAATCCCTTCACGGTCACTTGCAAAAGTGAGATCTGATAGAGATAGATGAAACTAAACAAATGATAAAGTAAATACGTTTAGGTTTTTTGGTTTATGTAACGGAAAGTGAAAGATTGCAAAGTAATAGATCAGAAACTTATATGATGGAAAATAGACCCGGGGCCATAGGTTTCACTAGAGGCTTCTCTCAAGATAGCAAATAATACGGTGGGTGAACAAATTACTGTCGAGCAATTGATAGAAAAGCGCAAAGTTATGACGATATCTAAGGCAACTATTATGAAAGATAGGCATCACGTTTGTGTCAAGTAGACCGACTCCTGCCTTCATCTACTACTATTACTCCACACATCGACGGACTCATGCCTGCATCTAGAGTATTAAGTTCATGAAAAACAGAGTAAGGCATTAAGTAAGATGACATGATATAGAGGAATAAACTCCAACAATATGATGTAAACCCCATCCTTTTATCCTCGATGGAAACAATACAATACGTGCCTTGCTGCCCCTATGGGAAAGGACACCACAAGATTGAACACAAAGCTAAGCACTTCTCCCATTGCAATAAAAACCAATCTAGTTGGCCAAACTAAACCGATAGGTCGAAGAGAATTACAAAGATATCAAATCATGCATATAAGAATTCAGAGGAGATTCAAATAATATTCATAGATAAGCTGATCATAAATCCACAATTCATCGGATCTCGACAAACACACCGCAAAACAAGACTACATCGGATAGATCCCCAAGAACATCGAGGACAACATGGTATTGAGAATTGATACATCTCCAACGTATCTATAATTTTTGAATGTTCCATGCTGTTATATTATCATTCTTGGATGTTTTATAACCATTTTACAGTCATTTTATATCATTTTTTGGTACTAACCTATTAACATAGTGCCAAGTGCCAGTTGTTGCTTTTTGCATGTTTTTTACATCACAGGAAGTCAATACCAAACGGAGTCCAAATGCAGCGAAACTTTTTGAGGATTTTTGTGGACCAGAAGACATCCAGTGGGCCGGAGAAGCACTTGGGGGGTGCTCCGAGGGGAGCACAACCCACCAGGGCGCGCCTGGGGGCCCAGGCGTGCCCTGGTGGGTTGTGCCCACCTCGGGTGCCCCCCGAACCGCCTCTTTGCTCTATAAAAACCTCAATATTCCATAAATCTTAGGGGAGTCAATGAATATCAATTCCAGCCGCCGCCGAGTACAGAACCACGAGATCCAATCTAGACACCATCACGGAGGGGTTCACCACTTCCATTGGTGTCTCTCTGATGATGCGTGAGTAGTTCTTTGTAGACCGACGGGTCCGTAGTTAGTAGCTAGATGGCTTCCTCCCCCTCTCTTGATTCTCAATACAATGGTCTCTTGGAGATCCATATGATGTAAGTCCTTTTGTGGTGTGTTTGTTGGGATCCGATGAACTTCGAGTTTATGATCAGATGTATCTTTTTATATCCATGAAAGATATTTGAGTCTTCTTTGATCTCTTATATGCATGATTGCTTATAGCCTTGTATTTCTTCTCCGATATTTGGGTTTTGTTTGGCCAACTTGATCTATTTATCTTGCAATGGAAAGAGGTGCTTTGTAGTGGGTTCGATCTTACGGTGCTTGATCCCAGTGACAGAAGGGGAACCGACACGTATGTATCGCTACTACTAAGGATAAAATGATGGGGTGTATTTCTACATAAATAGATCTTGTCTACATCATGTCATCGTTCTTATTGCATTACTCTATTTCTCTATGAACTAAATACACTAGATGCATGCTGGATAGCAGTCGATGTGTGGAGTAATAGTAGTAGATGCAGTCAGGAGTCGGTCTACTAATCTTGGACGTGATGCCTATATAATGATCATTGCCTGGATATCGTCATGATTATATGAAGTTATATCAATTGCCCAATAATAAGTTGTTCATCCACTGTTTGCTATTTTTTTCGAGCCACATCAAAAGGAATTTTTAGCGCCGTGGCCGGGGAGGGTCTTCAACATATACCAGGTTCCTAATCACAAATGTCATCTCCTTGCAATTTACATTATTTGCCTCTCGTTTTCCTCTACACCACTTCACAAAAATTTGCCGTTTTATTCGCCCTCTTTTTCGCCCGCCGTTTTCTCGTCAGATCTATCATTTCCTCGCAATCATGAGTGATTTCAGTGTGGCACCAACAGATTATGGCCTAACTCCTAAGATGGGACGTACGAGCAATCCGGATGCTAAAACTTTTATTTTGAGGCAAGGGAATGTTATGGGAAAGGAAGGTATCTGAGAATTTTTCAATTGTGTTGGAAATATAAGTGTTGATGATGCTCCTATACTTAGAACTACCAGATCTTATGCGGATGCTATTTCAGCGCTAGTTCTGAAGCTTGAAACTAAATTTATCCGTACTCATCCTACCTTGCAAAGATTGTTTTGTCAGCTACCCATTATAAAAAACCCCAATGCTAAAAAGTTAGCCACTCTTGTCCTTATGAATGAGTTTGACTATATAATACGGGAACCTAGGGAAATCTTTGATTTTTATGGTATGAATCGTGAAAAACTGGTGATAGATGAAATTCTTTACGATAGTGATTATGTGTAAAGACATTTGCTTGGAGATAATCAAATCTTTGATAACAATCTTAAAAAGGAATTCCCTAATTTAGATATAATTTCTAATATTGTTAATGAACATTATTCTTCGATTGCTGCCGGAAATCAAAGAGGTTATGATGATAAGCAACTTAATAGTGCCAAAGTTTCTATGGACAATATGTTTTATGTTGTCTTTACAAACCCTCATGACAAAAATACCTCTAAAGGAACTAAGAAGAAAGATGACAAAACTCATATCCTTGCATTATGTCTAGCTAGGGGCGTGAAACAATAGCACTTGTTGGGAGGCAACCGAATGAATAAAATTTATTTTTGCTTTTTGCTTTCTGTTCTTGAGTGTTTGCACAATTATGATATTGTTATGATTGTGTTTTAGTTAGTGTTTATGCCAAGCAAAGCCTTTAGGATCTTCTTGGGTGATGGTTGTTTGATCTTGCTAAAAAACAGAAACTTTGTGCGCCAGTCACATAATTATTGAAAATCACAGAAGCGCGATAAAATTCTGATTTTTTTACACAAGATTGATATATGAATTACCTAGGATGTCTTAATTTTCAGAACCTTTGGAGTTATAGAAGTATTGAAAGTTCACAGATTGCTACAGACTATTCTGTTTTTGACAGACTCTGTTTTCTTTGCGTTGTGTGCTTGTTTTGATGATTCTATGGTTTTCTTTAATGAGTTTTTGCCATAGAAAAGTTGGAATACAGTAGATATAATGCAAGAATAAAATATGAATTGGTTTGCAATAGTACTTATAGTAGTGATTTGCTTTCTTATACTAACGGATCTCGTGAAGGTTTTGTTGAGTTTTGTGTGATTGAAGTTTTCAAGTTTTGGGTGATGTTACGATGGATGAAAGAATAAGGAGTAAGAAGAGCCTAAGCTTGAGGATTCCCATGGCATCCCAAGCTATTATCCAAAAAGAAGCAAGCAACTAAGCTTGGGGATGCCCCCGGGTGGCATCCCCTCTTTCTTCTAACGACCATCGGTATCTTACTTGAAGCTATATTTTTATTCGTCACATACTACGAGTTTTGCTTGGAGCGTCTTGTATGATATGAGACTTTGCTTGGTTTGCTTTGTTTTCTAAGTCATGAATCCGTGCTGGACACACCTATTTGAGAGAGCCAAAATTATGCCATGACTTGTTTGAATTGCTCTCTATGCTTCACTTTAATCTTTATGAGCTATGGAATTGCTCTAGTGCTTCACTTATATCTTTTTGAGCACGGTGTGCTTTAGTATTTTTTGAAGAAATGCTCTCATGCTTCACTTAGATTTATTTGAGAGTTAGTAAATTTTGAAGAAATTCTCTCTTGCTTCACTTGAATTAATTTGAGAGAAAGAAATATTATGCTCATGATCTTTACTTACATTTGTTTGAGCTATCAAAAGCAACACATTAAAATTAGTCCCAAAGTGAAAGATATCCAAGAAGGATATAATAAAAACTTCCGTGAAGATTCTTAATTGGACAAAATAAACTTGATTCCTTGTAATAGTTTTGAGATATGATGATGTGATATGTGAGTCATGTTGATGAGTAATTTTGCTTTAGTAAGAATATTGGTGTTAAGGTTTGTGATTCCCTATGCAAGCACGAAAGTCAATAGTCATGCAATGAAATTACATCCTACTTGTGGTGCATTATTCGGTGTTAATTATGCTTAATGATCGCTTAGGAGATTATTCGTTTCCTGGTTGGTCACTTCTAAATCTTTTGCTAGCCTTTATTTTGCACTAAGTATGATCACCACTTGTGCATCCAAAACCCTTTAAACCAGTTTTGCCACATGAGTCCACTATATCTACCTATATGCGGTATTCTTTTGCCATTCTAAGCAAATTTGTATGTGCCATCTCTACTTTTCAAAATAAACTTCTCTTTTGTGTGTTCGTACCGCTCGCGAGGCGGTGAGGGGTGGTGTAACGCCCCCAAGACCGGAGCTTCAGATGCCTTCCATGTTTCCGAGTGTTCTCGGGTGATTCGTTTTGGTTCGTTGCATCATGTGCATTGCATCATGTCATCATGTCATAAGTCTTTTGCATCTCAAATAAATAATTTGTATGGATCTTTGATCCATTTAAACCGAGGGAATTCACATGGTGATTCTCTTTATAACATATCCTCCCGATATTAGGGAGCTATATTAAATATTCCATTTGTTGGAATTAACCGGAACACACTTGCAAAATAAAATCTCAATGCCTTTGTTATCACAACTCTTCGCCTCTAACTTTGCTATTTATTCCTTCATCAAATTCCGAGGTTCCTCCAAAAATCCAAACATTTTTGGGCACTGCTAAATCCAAGTTCTAGTTCAAACCCATTTGAATTAAATTCAAATGAGTTCGAATTTACATCCTTCAATCTTGGTATTTTCTATTTTTCTCAGAACAAACTCATTTTTATGAGTCCAGGGAAATTATCTGCTTGCTCAAAATTTTCCCTAATCCTCTCTTTCCTTTTCTTCTTTCTAATTGTTTTTCTGTTAAAGGAAAATAGAGGGAGTGAGAGAGAGCAGCAGGCCCATTCTCCTTCTTCGGCCCAGCTGCACCTAGTCTGCGGCCTAACCAACCGGGCCTCCCGCGCAGGCCCATGGGCACCGTAGCCCACCAACTCCTTAACCCTAGCTGCCCCGATCCCCTCCGCTCGATCCACATCGCTCCCTCTCGTTCCTGTCCACCGCCGTCACTCTCACGCACGCACGCACAGAGGAGCGAAGCCCGACTCCTCCATCTCCTCGATCGCTCTCTCCCTCGTCTCCCTCCAGGCCGCCGCATCTCCCCTCGACCCGATTCCCCTCTCGCTCTCGATCTCCTCCCTCACGCCGCCAGCGAGCGCCCTCGCTCAGCCCAGCCTCCTCGCTAGCTCCCCATCTCTTCCTCCTGGCCAGCCGTGCCCCTCCATGGCGCTGCCTTGCTGCTCCCTCCGCCGAGCGCCGCGCCGTCTCCCTGCCTTGCCTGCTCTATCGGCGTCACCAACAGCGGCGGTCCGGCGCCCAAGCTCCTCCGCCGCTTCGCCCGTTCCCGGCCGGATCCCGCCGGCAGGGCCTCGCGTCCCCGCTTCAGACGACCGTCGCTGCGTCATGACCTCACCTCCACCTGCGAAGCCCGATGCCCCTCGGCGTGTCATCTTCGACCCCGATCAGATGTGCCCGAGGAGCTCCCCGAGCGAGCTCGCCGGCGGCCCCTGCGTTCCCCGTGACCTCCGCTGCCTGCCGGCCCCTTCTCCGCCTCGCCGTCGTTTTGCTGCAGGAGTCGAGGTGTCGCCTCCTTCAGTTCGTCAGCCGACATCGCGGCCTCAACCTCCATGGACGGCCTCCTGTACTTCGAACAGGAGGAGAACCGTTGCGTTGACTAGACCGGTGTCGCTCCAGGCCACCGCACTGTACAACTGCTTTGAGAGAACCTGGATACGTCAAGACCCGGGCCGACAAGTACCACGACATCTGTCGATTGCCAAGTACCCTTTCGGATACGCATGTCCCTCGAAGGTCCACCGATGCCTAGTACAACTACAGGACCGGAACGAAGTACCACGATGATCGTTGACATGTACCACTACCGTCGATGTGTAAAAATACTATGTGAACGTGTACCCGACGACCGATATTGCGCCAAGTACCCCGATGGCCGGAGCCCTCGTATCCATCAAGTTCGACTACCTTCGTGTGTACAACTATCGTCGCCCCGAAAGACGTTGGAGTCACCAAGTACCTCTCCGAAACGAACGTGAACGACTACCGTCGCAAGAACGGGACCGGAAAGTCCGAAGGCCACAAGTACCACGACACCGATGACATGAACGTCTATGGAAACTCGTGCAACGATAAACATGTTCCACTACCGCCGCCGAGGTCGCGAGAACCTCTACCGTCGACCCTAGAGCGTGCGAGAACGACTACTTCCACTACCGCCGTCGCGAGAACGTCTACTTCCTCTACTTTGACCGAACGAGAATTGTCCCGCTTGCACGCTTCGAAGGTATAACCCTGAGACAACGTCCTTGAACGAATGCTTGCGATGTATGAGTTGCTCGTGCTTGCACCATGCTCGATTTGTCGGTGCACGTTGCCCTCTTTTACCTTGTCACCATCATGTGGGAACCCGGTAACCGGGAGCACCCCACCTTCCATCTTTTGCACACTCCCGCCACACTTTCTTTTACACCGACGTCTCAATGAGTTGCCGGAACCGGAACGTTGTGTGGCACCATTTCGTTATCGTTGCCGTGGCACACCTTTTCCTTTCCACCACGGTGACAAATGCTTCATATTGCTTTTGTCAACTTTAATAAAAATTGCATAAACTTGTCCATGTCATCCGCATCATGATATCAACAATTAAAATGTTTAAATTGTTGTTGCAATAAATTACTAAGGCATATGGGAACTTATCGGATTTGTTGTTTGTTATATCCAGCCCCATTTAAAATTGTTTAGATAGATAATTCCTTTATGTTTCACCTCTTGACATGCTTAACAACATTTAATATTGTTGAGTACATAAACGAGAGAGAACTAAATAAGTCATGTGGTGTTTTCTTCAATATGCAACTCCATTGCATGTTGAGCTCCACTTAATTTGTAGGATTGTTTGTGCACTTTGCCATGCCATGCCTCATTAAAACGGACATGCATCATACTTGAATGTGCATCTGTCAGGACCGGATTTTCGGGGTATTAATTTCCCAAAGAGGCCCTTGTGCTCACCAGCCCCAGGATTACTGTTAGCTGATGACACACCAACTTGTTACAGCAACTCCAAGCAAAATACAAAATATGAAGTACAAGACCATTCTGGCCTATTGGTACAACAATTTGTTTCTAGAGGTTGATGGCGGAAGCGGTTTGCGGATCATCAGTGTCTATGGGACTCCATTTCCCACAGGAACAGCTGACCAGGATAACTCCTATCTTCGCGAGGCTGCTATCACCATTACGTAGGTTCCGGGGCTTTCATCGCAACGCTCCTTTCCACGCAAGAAATTTGGCCAAGACAATAGCCAGGGACAAGCCAGTGAGTACTTTGAATGTACTCGCAAACATTAAGAACACATGTATAATATAGCCACTGAAAATCATGCTTTAAAATATTCTATGATCACTTCGTCAGTTATGGAATAAGGTTCATGATGCACGCAAGTAGATCATTTAAATAAATCACGATTAAACAATCAGGGTGTGAAAATATAAAGCACCGATCGGGTATCTGAAGCGACGCCTCGAAAGGATAATAATATGAAGCATGCCTCAGTCGGGCGTCTGAGCGACACCACAGAAAGGGCTTATATATAAAAGGCATAACAAGCATGCCACAATCGGGCGTCGGTGCGACACCACATAAGGGGCTTATAAGTAAATGAAATAACGGACATGCCACAGTCGGGCGTCTGTGCGACACCACATAAAGGGCTTATAAGTAAATGAAATAACACGCATGCCACAGTCGGGCGTCTGGGCGACACCATATAAAGGGCTTATATAAGAATAATCACGGTGAATATCCAGGAGGTAGAACCGTCCCAGGGATACTCAATAATTCAAAGACATAAATGATTAGTCCATAATATTAATAATCATAATCATCATATGTCACCGGTCATAATCAATGTTCTGGTTTAGTAGTTTCTCCTCCGAAGACTGACACTAAGACCGACGCTTGACACATCCCAGACTGTAGTCCTTGACCATGGACACGACTATTCGAATAGGTTCAATATCTCTGCAGAGGGTGTACTCTTTACCCACGAGTAACAGATTTCTTTAGTCCATCGGAACTAATTCTGTCTACGGTCTTTTAGTCGAAAACACGCCTGACTTGCACACACCAGCTTAACTTTACTCGTGTATGGAATCACCCAGACACCTGTTAAGCAAAACTCTAAGTGGGGAGGCTACAACCTCGCGTAGCATGGGATCAAATTTTTATCGCGCGCTCTAAGGGGTGGCCTCCCCTCTCGGTCCCAACCGGAAACACCCAGGCCCCCGAACCAAGTGGCATGCCTACCAGCTACAACCGGTATCTTCCACCATGGCCTCTCTGTATGGTGTGTGCTAGGACAGGGGTTGACAACTTACTGAACCGTACCCTACCTACGACAGGGGCAAGTGGCAGCACAAAACAAGTATGGGGGTTACTGGAACAAGACTCGATCTACAGCCGACTCAGGAGGCTTAAGTATTTCCTGCATGGTTAGCTCAAGGATTATATTTCACAGCCATCAGACACAACCACCACTTATCATACCTCCCCCTGCCCTACCGGCCATAACCGTCTCGACGAGGGACAAGCTCGTGTCTACACAAGACAGAGACTTTCCCGGGTCCTTCCCGGTGGGCATGAGAGGCATATGAGGGTGATTGCTATCACAAGCTTATCCATTTCCAACAGCAAGAATTTTCATTTATGCACTTAAGGTGTATGATCATATCGTCACATAAAAATAACCAACGCTTCATGTCGAGGTGGTGTTATAACCGTATCGAACGACCCACAAAACATTATGCCAGGGTTCAGAATGCTTGCCTTCAAGGTGTGGAGAGGTGAGGTGCTCTCCAAAACTTTTGAAAGTTTTCTCCTCTCTCCAACAAATCCTATTTTAATAAATTTGAATTAACACATACTTTAAAAACAGTACAAAAAGGTTGTTTGGAAAATTTTGAAATAAATATGAAAATAAACTAGACAATATTTGAGGAACAACAGAAAAAGAATCAAGTCATTTGGATTTATATTTAAAAAGTTATAGCCAGTCAAAGTTTTAGTCAATTCTGTTTTTTAAAATAAAATAGAAAAAGGGAAAACGTTTCGGGCAGAATACGTCTTCGAAGCAGAGGAGACGTACTCGGGGGTTTGCGCTTCCACTTACGCCAGCGTGGACTCGATGGGGGGTCGCTGACAGTGGGTCCAGGGGGCCCACTGGTCAGGTATGACCGGTCGCCCCGCCTTCGTCCTCCTCTGGCCGAATAGAGGTGAGGGCTCCGGCGATCAACGCCAGCGAACGGCGGCTCCCCGCAGGCTCCAGAGGGTTGGGATGGATCCGCAAGACCGGGGCGGTCCTCCCGATGGTCGTTGGGTCGGCGGGGGTGGAGGGAATCGCCAGCGACGAGCTCCGCGGCGGAGGAAGCTTCGGG